>NW_024426663.1:77475436-77510075 GCF_017311325.1 Ursus maritimus | reverse complement strand
GGGGGGGGGGTGCCAGTTGGGGGATCCGAACCAGGTGCTGAAGGGAGAATGAGAGTTTACCAGATGACAAAGGTGAGGAGGGCCAGCCGTGAGGGCTGTATTGGCAGGATGGGACTGTCCCAGGCGCTGGGGTGAGATGTGTGAGCCAGGGCCTGGGAGGCAGTGGCAGGCTGAGGGCCTGGCTGCCAGAGTATACACAGAGCAACCCAAATCCTGGCGGGGACAGGGGTCCAGTGAGGGCTCTCCAGCAGGGGAGGGCTATGGCCCATCTTGGGGGAGGCAGCAGGTCCGTGCTGTAGTCTGGGCCGGTGACCGATGCTGGGGACACAGGGACTGTGGTCAGCTGTAGGGGTGCTTGCTCCATACGGGGCATCCACTGCTCGGCAGCATGCACTGGGGTCAGCCTGTGTTTTGCAAGGGAAACTGGAATTCCGGTTTTGAAACATGAAATCTCATCATTTTGAGTGTCGGGTTCAGAACTTTGAAAATACCTTGTGGGTCCACCTGAACGTGTCTGTGGCAGATTCAGTCCCCAGTTGGCAGTTTGGGCCTTTATCTTGGATTTTGGTCATCTGAGCGGGGGTCGGGGTGGGAATGGCCCAGACAGAGCTTCTTCCCCCGACGGGGCTCACCACCACCCAGGGCTCTGGCCTCAGTGACTAGAAGTGGAGGCTCTGAACAGATGGGATCTCTGGGATCACCTGTCTGTACCCTCCCTGGTTTGGGGTTCAAGCCTGGTGCCTAGCTGGGGTGCCGGGCAGGGTCCTTCTGGTCCTGTCAGTCTGGTGGGAGGTCCTCCTTGCTGTTGCCCATCATTGATCTGCTGTGCTCTGGGAATTTGAACCATTTCGTTTTTGCCCTGCAGGCTGGCCTGATCCGTATGGAGGAGGAGGAGTTCTTCATCGAGCCCCTGGAGAAGGGGCTGGCGGCCAAGGAGGCTGAGCAGGGCCGTGTGCATGTGGTATATCGCCGGCCACCCACCCCGAGGCCCCCTCCTCTGGGGGGGCCACAGGCCCTGGACACAGGTAAGGCTGCTTGGTGGGCCTGGTTGTTCCCCTGGGGGACCCAGCCACCTGAGCCTGAGCCCTGCTCTCACTGACAGTCTGGACAGTGCGGGTGCTGCAGTGCTGGGGTGGGGGCCTCTACTCTTGCTGCACATGGGCCACAAGCTGGCAGGTCTGGGACCTCCATAGCCTGCAGTGGGGGCTGCCTAGGGGACCCTCTTCTGCTGCTTGAGGTCCAGCTAGTGTCGAGGAGCGGGGGAAGCACGGAGCAGGCCTGTACCTGGGCCTGGGGCCCATATGCTCAGGTCTCTAAGCCCGTGCCTCTCAAGAAGATGTCTGCTGGCCCCAGACAGCCTCCCTCTTCCTCTGTGCAGTCCACCTTCCCTGCAATCACGGCTGACCGCCCCTGCCTGGCTGCTCACAGAGAAAGGCCCTGAGTTCTCCTCTGGCCCCGTTCGGACCCCACTTCCTCTGGGATACATGGGCATGTCAAAAGGAGGAAGGGGAGGGAAGTGCGTGACAACAACCCCAGAGGGGCCCCCCCAGGCCTCCGCAGCCTGTGCACAGACTCAAACGATTTTTTTTCTTTTGTGACCTAGAACCAAAGCGCACTCTGGGCCTGGAAGCGTGGAAGGAGCTTCTGGGTGGGCCTGGTGACAGCCCCCGGCTGCAGCCTCTGAGACCTCAAGCCCAAACCTCCACAGCATTCTTGGAATCTTGGGTTCTAGGCTGCAGTGAGACCAGGTTGGGGTCAGACCATTGTCCTAGCAGGCCTCATGGTCCTCAGGGCCCCAGGGATCAAATGAGACTGCCTTGCTTATGCCCGGTTAAGGGCTGGGCTAGCCCTCAGCTTCTGGTCCTGGCCCCCTGGCTGCTGATGGCCAGGGCAGGTGGCAACAGCGGGGCCCGGAGGCCTTGGTCTTATGTCAGGCTCATCTGCATGTTGACTGAGAACCCCAGAACCGCCCCCCGCTCCTGCCCTGCCCGGGGCCAACCCTGTTGTGCTGTGATTTGCCGGGACACTCCCATCACCCCAAACAGTCCTGGCTTATTTATTTTAGGTCTCTTGGTCTGACTTCCAAGCTTGACAGATAAATTGGGTGCAGGCTGGCAGGGCACCATTCTAATTTCAAGGAGTGATGTCAGATACCTTTGCACAGAAATTGTTCCTTCAGGAAGCCCAGCGCTCTCTGGAGCCGATCAATACTTTGGGTGGACCCTTTTTCCCACGTGATGAATCGCCTGTCTGCCAGGCCTTCCCCAGCCTCAGCCTTCCTGCCTCTGTCCTACCCTTGGGCTTCTCTGCAGGGGGAGGAATGGAGAGTTACCTGGTAGGGTGGGAGTGGGAGTGAAAATGGGGCAGCGGAAGTGCCCCAGACCAGGGGTTAGGCCCATGCTGGCCAGCTGCCGTCGGGCACGTTCAGGCCTCTGGCTTCTGCCTTCTCTGTCCAGTGGAATTAGAAATGCCTGTGTTTCAGAGAGCTGGCACCTTGGGCCTTGGGCTTGGTGCTTCTGGGTCCTGCTTAGGCCAGGTGAGGTGGTGTCTGCCAAGAGGGGCTGTCTCTGATCCCAGATTCCATATGGTGCCTGTCTCCTGAACATGGCAGCTCTCCCCGTGGCTGTGCTGGCCTTGCCTCATTTTCTGGGCTTTTGTTGGTCTTTTGGGACCATCTATTAAATCCGTCCTCCCCTCCCCCTGCCATCCACCTATTGCTGGTGAGAGCTTCGAACTCAGAATGCGGGAAGGGAATTTCAAACTCAGGATAAACTCAGAAACCAGTGGCCTTAGAAGATGCTGGGGAGGGGTGCCTGGGTGGCTCCGTTGGTTAAGCGTCTGACTCTTGATCTCTGTTCAGGTCTTGATTTCAGAGCTGTGGGTTCAAGTTCCGTATTGGGCTCCACGCTGGGTGTGGAGCCCAGCTTAAAAAAGAAAAAAAGTAGATGCTGTACAGGTTGGAGACTGAGATGCTGGAAGGTGGTGGAGTGCAGTGAAGGTATTCCAGGCTGGGCTCTGGGCCTCAGGCCTGGGTTGTGGGCATGTGGGCTCCAGACTGTGGGCTGTGTGTGGTAGTGCCAGGCCACAGGCCCAGGGTCGGGGGCCAAGTCCCCTTTCCGTGATGTCTGTGCCCAGTGTCAGCATGACCCCATGGGGGTGATTTGGTCCACAGAGAGTACATTTCTCCCTGGATGTCCCTTCCCACCCAGCCCTGGGCTCAGGCCCACTTGCTGGCTGGAGGGGTTCCAAATGCATGTTATGCTGGGGCTGGGCTGATGGCCCATGGTGACCTCAGACGGTCCAGCTTTCCATTAGCCTGGGCCTTGTGAGGGCCCAGAGTGTAGCCAGGAGATATGTGCAGGCAGTGTCCTTGGCGGGGCATGTTTGCTCTGTGCTGGGCACAGAACCCTAGGAGGCGAGTGTGTGTGTGTGTGTGTGTGTGTGTGTGTGTGTGTGTATGTAAGCCAGGCGGTCCTTTTTTCCTAGTGAATTCTGATGGGGACCCTGATAGATCGTCATGGCTGTGGCTGAAGCAAGCTAGAGGGACCGACTTGAGGCTTTGTCCTTCTTCCCCCAAGGCAGCTCCTGGAAGTGGGTTTGAAACCCCGTGATGGGCAGTGGGTAGGATGGGTCCTCTGGGGAAGGGGAAGCATCTGCTTTGGGCCTTCCAGTCTGGGAGGTGGGCATCTGGCTGGGGTGGGGTTGGGGGTAGGGATGCCTGGTGGGGGGGTGGTATGTCCCACATGGCTCCTCCAGGGTCCTGAGACACACTCCTGTTTTCCCTGAGCAGCCAGCAGCCTTCCTGGAGTGATCTCGGGGGGTTCACCTAGCCTCAGAGAATTGTTATCACCAGTAGTCTCCATCATCTGAGGTCAGTTGCTGGGTTGCAGACTGCCCTGGGGAAATGGATGGGAAATGAAGGTGTTCACATGTCTTCACAGACTCAGGCCCAGGTCTGGCGTGTGCATAGAGCAGTGTAGCATATAGTAGTGTTGCTCTTGGGCCCCACAGGAGGGTCTCAGGGCGTGCCTTTTCTCTCCTCATGGCCCTGCAGATATAGCAGAAGTGTCTCTGCTCCACTCTCCTGGGCCCAGGAGCCTGGCAGGGGCAGAAGGGCAGAGCTGAGGCCAGGGGGCCAGGGTGGCCTTTTGGGGACAGGTGGTTGAGGCATTTCCAGGCCTCTTCCATACTAGCCCTCTCTCAGGTACACCTGGTCCCGTTGTCTGTCCCCACTCTGAGCCAGCCCTCTGTCCAGGGATTGTGTAACATCAGCTTCCCTGGTGTGTGTGTGTGTGTGTGTGTGTGTGTGTGCATGCACGTGTGTGTTTGCACTTGCACACATACATGGACAGGGTCCCTCTTGGACTGCTGGGCCTGTGCCCAAGCCCTGCCCTGGCTGCCATCTGTCCACCCTGTCTGGGGTTGTTGAGGGGGCGCCAGGGCCGGCAAGTGTGGGAAGAGGAGCCCCAGTCTGGGCCGGAAGCCCTGCATCGTACTTGCACTGGGGACCCCGGCATGTCACTGCCTCCTACTCTCTGGCTACCTCGACGTCTTACCACCAGCTGGGTCACTGCAAGCAGCTGCAGTGTGTCATTCTGTCACAGTTCTGGAAGGCAGAAGTCTGAAATGAGTATCGCCGGGCAGAAGTCATGTGTGGGCAGGGCCGTGCTCCATCTGGAGGCTGCAGGGGCATCTGTTCTGGCCTCTTCCAGCTTCTGGTGGCTGCCGGGATCCCCTGGCTTGTGGCCACATCATTCCAGTCTCTGCCTCTTGGTCGTGTTTGTGTGTGTGTGTGTGTGTGTGTGTGTGTGTGTGTGAATCTTCCTCAGCCTCTCTTACAAGAATGCATGTGATTGCATTTAGGGCCCATCCAGATAGTCCAGAAGGATCTTCTCCCATCTCAAGATCTGTGATCTAATCACATCTGCAGAGTCCTTTTTTTGTCACGTAAGGAAACGTTTACAGGTCCCAGGAAGGACCTGGTATCTTTGGGGGCCACCACTCAGCTTATATAGGAAGTGACCCCGCCCTCCCGTGCATGGCTGGCTGCACAGTGAGCGGGAGGCGTGTCTGTGGAGGAGCAGGCACCCCTCGCTCCTTGTCCGGGGACAGGGCTCAGGTGCAGCTCAGGCAGGACCCCTTCCCTCTGCCTCTGCTGGGCCCTCGTCCAGCCTCAGACTGTGGGCCCTGGAGAGGCTGGGCCATGGTGTGGCTAGGCAGGCCCCAAGACCACACGCACAAAGCTGGCCTGGCTGCAGACACGAAGGGCCTGGCTGTGTGCGGGAGGCTGAAGGTCCCCACAGGGTGGGAAAGATCCCTGGATCACAAGCTGGGCATGTGGTCTCCCTGCTAGACACATGGTGCCACTAGCAGAGAGTACTGCTATGCCAAGACAAGAGCCATAAACTCCAAGGCTGCCAGGACTCAGCGATGCCAGTGAGGACTGTGGCAGAGGCTAAGTGCTTGGCCTGACTTTCACTTCCCTCCTTTTGATATAGGCGATGGGCACCGAGAATGTGTCTCTACTAAAAGGAAAACAGTAGCGGGAGTGTGATGGGCCCATGGCATCCAGCCCTGGCCTCACTATGGGCACAGGGCCGACCAGAGGCTTTGTCCACAGGGGCGGCCCCTCCTCGGCTCCCCTGACCATGAGCTGGTGGGAGTGTGGGCCTGGGGCAGTGATCCCCTCACTGTCAAGAGCATCCAGATATCAGAACTTTTATGGGAACCCTCGTGATTTTGAAATGTTGCTTCACATTTCTAAAAAGCACCATATGAGCCAAATAAAACATGTCCCCCATTGGCCACCTGTGCTTACAAGAGGCAGAGGCAGAAGTGTCCTCTATGCTCTAGTGGGGGCTGTTCTTCTCGGCCCCCTGCAGGGGGGTGCTCTGTGTTCCTGCCTAGGGGCTTGGTTCCCATCCCACAGAACCACCCAATGGGCCACTGTGCCCTCCCACCTTGCCTTGTACTGGGCCCCGGCTGAAGGAAGAGAAGTCAGACAGCTCAGTGCCCGTGACCTTGGCTGCCACCTCCTTGGAAGCAGCCCGTGCCAAGCCTCTGCCTGCTGCTGTCAGGCTGCGGCATCCTCCCTGGCGGGCAGAGGAGGCGTGCCACCCTCGGGAGCGCTCTGCCCTGCCACTGCCAGGAGGGGCTGGTGAGAGAGAGTGGACAGGGTGCTGGCGCTCTCTGCTGTTCCGCGTGGCTCCTCCACGTGGCCGGCCTTCAGTCTCTATACCTGGCGGCCCAGTCTTTCCTCTGCTGACCCACTGCACATTTCCGTCCATCCTGTGACATTGGCTTGAGCCAGTTAGGAGTTTCTAGGCTTCTGAGGAGTCGGGGAGGGGCTGCCTCAGGAGAAGCTGGAGGTAGGTGTGCAGCGCCAGGAGCCAGGGGGCCAGAGCTGATGCTGGGACCCGCAGCCTGGAATGTTCCAGAGTGTGGATGGTGTCCTATAGGCAGTGAGCAGCCCTGGTAGGAAAGTTGCCTGAGAGATCGTTCTGTGTCACAGCCAGTCCACTGTGGTCCAGGCTGGAGGCAGGGAGTCCTGAGGGGTTGGGAAGAGGGTGGAGTCCTGTCAGGACAGGCCATGGATGGGAGGTGGGCAAGGCTGCACTTAATGGCCGGTAAATCACCAGGCCTACTTGGGTGACGCAGTGGGTGTGAGGTGTAAGGGAGAGGCTAAGGGCCGCAGAGGGCGTGGAGGGGGCGCTAACTTGCTGGAGGCCAGCTCAGGGAGGCTTTCCTCTTCACAGTGATTGACGTCCATCTCAGTTTTCTATGACAACCGAGACACATTACCACAAACAACACAGGGTTATTCTCTTATAGTTCTGGAGGCCAGAAATCCAAAACAGATCTGAAGGGGCAAAAATTAAGGTGTCAGCAAGGTGGGTTCCCTCTGGAGGCTCGGTGGGAGGCCCAGTGGGAGGATCTCTTCCTGGCCTCTTCCAGCTCTGGTGGTCGCTGACATCCCTTGGCTGGTGGCTGCATTGCTCTGGTCTCTGCTCCCACAGTCACAGTTTCCTCTCCTGTAGACCAATCTCTGTGTCCCTCTTACAAGGACACTTGTGATTACGTTTGGCCCACTGGGGTAATCCAGGAGACTACCCATTTCAAGATCTTTCATGTGATTAAGTTAAGGATAGGTTGAGTCTCTTGAGCCATAAAGGCAACACTCACAGGGTCTGGGGATGAGGCTGTGACATCCTGGGAGCCGTGATTCAGCATACACGGTATCTAAATGTTGAAGCCTGGGGTTCTGTTGGAGTGGGGAGAGAGGCCCTCGGCTGGCTTTGCATCCTGAGCCCCAGGCCTGGCTGGCATCTGGGGGCTTCTGTGTCTCTGAGCTGCTGGCTGGAGTCCTGTGGCTGGGCCTGGCCCTCTCAGGTGGTGACCTGGGGGGCTCTCACACCGGACTTGGCTTCGTGCCCCGCCCAGCCAGCTCAGAGGTGCAGCCAAAAGCCTGGGTGCCTCGGTGCTCGATTCCTGGGGCCCTGTCCGTTCCTCTGCCTCATTCCACCCCTGGGCTGTGCCTGCAGCTCAGGGACCAGAGGAAACCCAAGGACAAGCATTTGGTTGTGAAATCCAAGGCAGCTGGCCCGGCTCTGGGCTCTGGGAGGCGTGTTTCAGAGCTGAGCGCACCCTTGGCAGAGGCCTCAGCACTCCCGCCGCTCTGTGGCCGGCCCCCTGGACGGCTGGAGGAGACGCCAGCGCGGTGACGTGGCCTCATGCTGGAGGGGTGGACGGGGGCTGGCACGGGGACAGCCGAGGCTGCACACTCTCTGAGGCCTGGAGTGGTCTGGGCTCAGACTTGGAGAGCGCCCCAGAGCTGTCGGCAAGCGGGGGCACTTTCTGCCTGGGGTCTGCAGACGGGGGCCCTGTCCAGTGGGTTATGAGGGCAGAGGCATTACGGCGGTGAAGAATTGCCAGGCGTGCCTCCCCAAGAACAGCCCACATGCTCAGCTGCTCACCTCAGACATAAATTTAGCTGTCTCCGTGTCTCTGGCCTGCACCCCCTCCCTCCCTGTCTCCTCCTGAGTTGGTGTGGGATCTTGTTCAGGGGTGGAGCCAGCCAAGTGAATGTGGCCCAGGAGAGACCTGATCTTTGCCGGGGCACGGTGAACAGATGATGAGTGCCACTAGGGGACAGTGGCTTGGCTCTGGCTCTGGCCTGGGTGTGGCCCTCAGATGCAAGGGACAGTTCTCGGAGGAGCCAGGTGGCTTGGTGTAGAGGTCGAGTGTACCTGCCTGGGCAGTGTGCCTACCCCTGTGGTGCTTCGGTTTACTTATCTGTAAAATGGATCGTAATGGTGGGAGTTAAGACAAGCCAATCCTCATCTCATCCGCGGTGTGGCGCCTGCTCCATGTTTGCTGTTACCTGTCCTTGTGATTCCGGCTCTTTGTCTCAGGCTCTGAGGTCCTCTGCCCTCGTCGCCCCTCTCCGTGGCTCTCTCTTCCACGGACACAATCAACTGTTGCTCCTTCTTTCCTTCCCTTATGTTCGTGTTGCTGATGTCCCCCAAAGAGCTTCTCGTCGTTGGCATGCGGTAACCATGCCTGCTTTCCAGATAACACGCAGCTGGGGAGTGAAGCTGTGTCTGCTTCGGCTGTGTCTGGAGTTTAATTAGCAAGAGCAGTGCGTCTGGTTGTCGCGTCGGCTGTGGGCTGTGCGTGGCCTGCTCTCTGCAGGTCCTCAGCACAGCAGACTGGGATGTTTCTGGAAAAGACGTGATGTCTCTAGGGGCAACTTAACATGTCTGTGGCATTTGTGCTTCAGATGTACTAGCCGGCCTGCCAGGGGTGGGAACAGCTGGGCCTGAGTATCCCCGAGGACCCCGATGAGCCTCTCTCTACACCTCGGGTACCCTCCTGGAATGATTGTGAAGGAGACATGGCTTCCTGCGTGCTGTGTCCACACAACGAGGGGCAGAGGGACAGGGTCCCAGGACACAGGCCTCCTGAGCAAACAGAGGGGCCGCGTGGCCAGTGAGAAGTGCTCGCTCCCAGCATCGGGGGGATGGGGCTGCAGAAATAGTTCCAGGGATGTCTGAAGGGGACAGAAGGCCCTGCCCCAGAAGCAGCAACTGGGTCTGGGCCTAGGGTCTGAACTCTGCCACTTTGTAGACACCCCTGATTACCCCTGATCACAGTCCCCGTTTCCTCTCAGAAATCTCCACAGGGCAGCAGACACTTCAGCCAGCTCCACGCCTAAAGTGTTTTCTAGAAAAATTTCCCATTTTCCTTGACCCATTTCTCTTTGAAATTAATACCAAGCAGCGCTGTGCACTTGGCCCTGAAGGAACTTGGAGCTGGGAAAAGGTCACACAATTAGGGGGGAAAGGTTGGTGTCTGACTCTCTCCCCCTCCTACTCTCAGACTCCCCCTCTCCCTTGCACATGCACACACGCTCACCCGTGTTTGGAACGTGGGCCGGCTTCTGGGACCGGAGTTGCGGTGTCTCTTCCATACCTTTGTTTTGGCCCCATCGGTCTGGGCTCAGTGCTGGGATGTGGGCTTCATCTGCAGCTGTGTGGCTAGAACACCTCCTGGGGGATGTCCAGGCAGGGCGAAGTGCACAGCTGGGACAAGATCAGGGCTCGGGCGAGAGGTTGCATGAGATTCAGAAAAGTCCGGGGCCAGGACTGGGTGGAGGAGATGGCCTTGGAGCAGGGCCTGCGCAGGGAGGTGGATGGCAGTGAAGGGCTGGGGACGGACCAGGTGCCCAGTGATGCTCCCCAGTCATGGGGGGAGCAATAGAAATGACAGCTGTACTCCTGAGATGGAACACTGAGGCTTAGAGGGGCACGTTTGTTCTTTCATTCATTCATTCATTCATTCAGTCAGTCAGTCAGTCGTTCACATTCTTACGGTGCACCCACTTTGTGTCTGGGGCTGGTTTGGGTGCTGGAGATACATCAGGGAATGAGCCATGTGAAATCCCTGCTCTTCCAGAGCTTGCCAGCCAGTGGGGTCACACGGTGAACAGAGGGGTAAATCTGGGAGCGAGGTAAAATCCAGGGAAAGGGTAACATGAGAGAGGGCAGGTAAGGGAGGGAGCTACTCCAGGTGGGAGGTGAGGCGGACCTGGCTGCCCCGGGGAACACCGTCCCAGAGAGGGGGGCAGCAGGTGCAGAAGCACTTGACCCTGGGTCCAGGGAGGTGGGGAGGGCTGGGTCAGTGGGGTTGTGGTGCGAGGTGGGCCTTGTTCTCCCAGCAGTGGGAAGCTGTTGGAGAGCTCTCAGTGGAGAGAGTGGGAGCAGGGAGGCCTGTGTGGCGCCCTGGGTGGGCCCGGTGGCTGATGGCAGATGGTGGGCAGATGCGTTCAGGATGCGCCTTGGAGGTAGAGCTCACATACGTGGGTGTGAGGGAAGGGACCAGGGAAGGCTCCTGGCTCTTGAAAGGATGGCTCCAGGAGGATGGGGGATGGTGGGGACACAACTAAGGTGGGGATCCTGGGGGAGAAGAGTCAGGTTAGGTGGCTGGGCCAAGTGCAGAAGCCAGATTTGGGGCCTGTTCTTCGGACTTCTGAGCCCTGCCCCATGCACTGTTCCTGGCTGCCCTGGTTCAGAGCAAGGGGGTTTCCCAAACCAGATGGTGCTGGCCACAAGCCAAGCCCATTTGGCTTCCAGACTCTTGGGGTGGGGGCAGGGACCCCAGACACGGCTGCACAGGTGGGCACTTGAAGCTCCTCTCACTCCTGGACATGGAGACCCTGGTCTGTGGGACAGGATTGCCAGGCACGGCGTGCGGCCCAGGGTCCCTGAGGATGTCCATGCGTCCTTGCCCCTCTGACAGGCCAGGTGTTTCTTTCCCACTCTGCCGCCAGGGGGAGGGGCCCTGGACCTGCTGGGGTGAATGGGAGCTTGCGAGGGTGTGCAGGGCAGGCTGTGTGCCCAGCGGCGTTTCGAGGCGGTGGTAACTAACGTGCGTGCCCTTAGTGCAACCTCTCTTGTTATTTGAGTTTAGTGCCCTCCTGGCAGGGGGCCTCGAATCCCTCTCCTGTTGCTGACCCTGTAGGCCACAGCCCGAGCCAGCCCGACGCCCTGAGCCCTGGCTCTGAACAGCTGTCAGGAAGTACTTGCGGAGTGGCTGAAGTAATCATGGAATCCAGGCGAATGACAGTCTCACAGCTGTCGGAGCAGAACCAGGCTGGTTTCCCAGCGCGGCCCCCCAGTGTCTCCACTTCCTCACCACTACAGGGGGCTTTGCTCACTGCTACTTCACCGATCCAGCAGGGAAGCAGTGCTGCTTTTGCCTTACTTTGTGCTCCTCTGATCGCCAGCGAGGATGAATGATCTTCCGGTGTTTGATTACTTGGTGCGTCTCCTCTTCCTGTTTAAGTCCTTGCCCCGTTCATCTCCTGGGGTCTTACATACGGAGATAAGACCTTTAATCTGCTTATCGACTTTCTGTCACGTTTGATACAAGCCTTTTCCCCAGGCTCTGGTTCCCCTTTTCTATTCAGTGTTACTGGTTTCCGTCGCACAAAAGCCAGTCTTGCCAGAGCCCAGTCCGTTACTGATTCTTCTCCTGCCCCCGGAGCTGCGCCGGTGGCTCAGGGACACGCATTTATCGAGGGCCTATGGGAGGATGGCCTCACCTGTGCAGGCGTTCCCCAGAGCACTGTAGGCGCATCATCTCAGGGATCCGTGTAACAACCCCATTGTGCCCGTTTTACAGATGACAACCGAGGCACTGGAGGCCACACGGCTGGTAAGTTGTAGAGCTCCGTGTGTGCCAGGGAGGAGCAGGCTTGGAGCCGGGGCTGCCTGGCTGGCTCCCTGTGCAGCATCTCCTTTCCACCCCCCAGGGCTTTCCACCTGCAGGCTGGCCGTTCTGGGGATGCAGGCAGTCTTCTGAGCATATGCAGCAACAGAAGCCTCAGCAAGGGCGTGCAGGAGTATCTCGGGTCACTCCACCTACTAGCCGTGGGGAGAATCTCTGGCTCGCTGCGGAATTCCCAGCATTGGGAGCAGTGCCTGGCTCATGGTCAGTGCTTACGTATCTGTGAAAAGAAGGAAGGAATATGGCTGCTCTGGAAGCCTGGCCACGTGGTCCTTATTCCTGGGGAAGCAGTTGCGCCTGGTTGGTGTCTGAGGGCTTGCCACGGCACTTACGCTCCTGGCTGTGGGTTCTTGGTGTTGTCCCGGTGGAACTGGAATGTTGCTGGGGCCAAGGGCCTCCTGGGGTGCCAGGTGATCCTGGGCCTTTCCTGCTGTCCTGGGGGAGACTCGCTGCCCTCAGCATGCTCTGGCTGCCATTCCCTGTGCCATTGTCTTTGGACATCAAGTGCCCCGTGGAAACCATATCCCTTGTTCAATTACCCATTCATTCAATTCATTCACCAGATCTCTACAGTTGGCCCACATAGGGCCCGGCATTGGGCCAGGCTCGGGGATGCTGAGAACCAGACAGACGTAGCCCCCTTTCAACCCCCGCCCCCGCCCTCATACAGCTGTGGTGACCCGGTCGGTCCCCAAAGGCCTGCACAGTTAGAAATGTTGGGAAATACCGTGAACCGACCACAGTAACTGGGAGTTGGAGCCACATCTGAAAGTGTGGGTTGCAGTTCACTGGGGGAGAAGATGGGCGGAGCCAGCAGGGCTGAGTGTCCTGAGGGGAGTGGATGTGGCCTGTTTGGGGGGTGCGGCAGGAAGGGCCCAAGGGGTAAATGGAGGTGGGTCTCGCGGCTCAGTCTTAGAGGGAGGGGTGGTGCCCTGCTCTAAGTGGAGAAACAGCATGGTCTGTTTCCGTGGAGGAGGCCACTAATGTGGCCCAGGGGAGAGACTGTGGCCTGGACCCAAGTGGCAGGGGGATGGAGAGGAGGCAACGTGGAGCCATAGAGCTGCAGGAATATTGGGGGTCCTGGCAAGTCATTTCCGTGGTGGTCAGAGGAGAACGTTGGCCCCGGAAGGAACCACATTCCCATCCAGGCTTGCCCCCGGGTCAGGGAGGAGCCAGCACCCCAGTTCCTGGCCAGGCCCCTCCCGCCTTCCCTCTGCCCCCACTCTGGCCTGCAGACCCAGGGGAGGTGGCGCTTGCCAGAATCATCTCTTCGCTGGGGCCCAGGCCTGGGAGGTATTCGTGTGTTTGGGCTTTTTTTTTTAAGGCTTCTATCCAGAGCCTCTGGACTCATGCTTGGGACGGGTTAAAACGCCATCTGCAGATTCCTAGCTGGAAGTTTCTTTAGTGACTCCGTGGACTCCAGGGTGTGCCACAGGGGCTAGTGTTTACCCCTGATCCTTAGTGCTTTGGCAGTTCACAGGATGGGGCAGCACTGGTCAGGTGTGAGAGGACAGTGCTCTGGGCAGGTGAAGGAATCAGGAGAACAAAGAGCTGGGACACTGGGCCGGTCTGGTGGGGTGAAGGACTAAGGGCCGCCCCGAGACCCCCAGAGCACAGACCTGAGTCCCCAGTGGGATGCAGGGGTTCAAGTTGAGCGAAGTTCAGTTAAGGTTGTTTGGGTTGGGGGCTCAAAGGGGCTCAGGTTATAGACGAGGGGCGTGGTGGCCTGCTAGACCCCACCCATGCGGCTCGGAGCCACGGGCTGGAGCTTATGCACGGGGTGTGTGAATCTGCACCCAGCGCCTAGGCTCAGGAGGTGCAGAGGCTTGGACCCCTAGACGGGTCATAGCCCCTAGGACAGGAGCTCGTGTCTCTGCATCCTTGCCCAGATCCACTGAGGGCAGGGTGAGGCTGGATGGGCAGCCTAGGCAGGGGTAGGCTGGTGTGGGGGCACAGGCCAATTTGGGGTCAGCTGCAAAAGGGCTTCCGATTTCTCAGGAGAAGCCAGAAACTGTGATTTTATGTAAAACCTCTTAATTTTTCCAACATTGGCAGCCGAGTTGAAATTTTCAAAGACTGTGTATGGGCCAAGCAGGTCCCTGGTGGCGGTGGGTGTGAGAGGGTCATGGGGTGGCTTCGGTACGCGGGAACCCGAGCCCACAGTGTTCCCGTGGCGACTGGGACCGAGCTCCCGATGCAGCCAGTGCTGCCTCAGAGCTGAAATACACTTCAGAGGAATTTTTATTTTCATTTCGGGAACGTCACAAGAGACTGTTCCAGAGGTTCCGTTTCTGTGAGGAGAGATCTGCGGTCGTCGTGTTTTTCTTGGAGGCCTTTGGGGGAGCCCATCTGCAGAGCATTAGGGGGGGTGTGGCAGGGGGAGGCTCCATCTAGGCCTCCAGACAGAACCTGGGCGGGGTGGCTGTTTGGTTGGGATCAGCCCCCAAACCCCCAGAAACGGCCTCCCTCCCCACCAGGCACTGGGGCAGCCCGACCCATCAGTTAGGCTGGACGGGGCTGGGTGGACACGTCAGGCCCTGAGTCCCAGGGGCCTGAGGTTCTGCTTTCCTGGGATGATGGTCCATTCTCAAGGCCCTTGCAGCTTGAGGAGCAAATGGTCGATTATAGGTGCAAGAGGCTTGTGGTCAGATGACCGTGTTCCTCTGTTCTGGGCGATATCCCAAAAGCTACTTACATTCTTGACTTTCATCACCAGTAGGACAAAATAGGACCTGGGTTTGTCCCAGGGCCTTAGACGGAGAGGGGCTCAGGGTCTTCGTGCCCGGAAGAGGCCAGCACTGCAGGACCCTCCTTGAGCCACCTCAGAAAACTCAATTCGGGCCCTTGGTGAGGAAGGTACGCGCCCCTCTTTCTTGGTGTCTCTTGCCTGGAACGTGTGGGTGCTCCCCAAGGGCTGTGGCTGCCAATGAGTCGAGGGAGCCAGGGGACTCAGTGTGGCCCTGGCCTGCTGGTCCCTGCTCTGGCCCAGCCTCAGTTTCCTTATTTGCAAAATTGAGGGCACTGGACTAAAGCCAGGCCTCATCCCAAGGCTCCTGGGCTGTGACCCACACCCCACCCCCTGCTTTATTTCACTCACACAGTGTCTTCAAAAACTGTGACTATATGCTTGAAAATCAGGAAGTTTCACATTAAAAATCGTAGTTTTCAGTTTCTCAGAAGAATCAGAAGGACTGGTAAACCCTGGGCCTGTTCCTTGCAGCCAGTATTTAGTGTGTGTGAGGCGTGCACACAGTCCTCTCTCCCCACTGTTTCCCATCTGGCCCACGTACTCATTCTGGCCCTGCCGGGCCTGGTTGGCAATGGAGTGAGGCTCCGGGACAAAGATGACCTCTGGTGGACGGTTATACTTGTACAAACTTTCTGTTTCTCTCTCTTTCACACACACACACACACACGAGCACGGAACAGACACATCTGTGTCTTCATGGAATGAGCCGTGGGACGTTGAGGAGTTTCCCCGGGCTGGGTGCCAGCACACCCGTGTCTGGCTTGTCTTTGGATGCATCCTGGACAAGTCCTACTCCCATGGGCCTTGGAGGTAGCCTCAGGCTCTTAGAGCTCCATGAGTCACCCTGACGCTGTGTCCCTGACTTTCAGTCAGTCCCAGGACCCTTTGGATACCTATGGTCACAAGGCCAGACAGCCTGGGACCTGGGGGCTTGGTGTGCCCTGGGCCAAGGTGGCCAGTGGGCTTCCAGCTTGGGTCAGAGGCACCTGTGCTCCCACCTGAAGGGGCTCAACTGTTGCCCCTTGAAAGGAGGTGGGGTGAGCCCCACTTCCACAGTCTTAGGGGCTGGCCTCAGGCCTTTGCTGACCTCCTGAGCCAGGCCCCAACTCAATTGCAGAAGAGGGGACAGAAGTTGGGGGATCCTGAGACTGAATGGTGGAAGGGTCTGACCTCACCAGTGGAGGGACACAAGGAAGATGGAGGGTAAGGTTGATCTAAGTCCCGTCTGTTTCAGATGCAGAGGCCACATCAGACGCCTCAGCCCTGTCCCCTCTCCCCAGCTTCCGACCCACACCCCGAACTGCCCCTTGGAGGAACACGTGGCTGTGGTGCTCAGGTCTTGGGTCAGACACCCCCAGGCCCAAATCCAGGCCCCGATTCTGAGCCACCAAACAGACCCCTGCTCCCTCCTCAGGCTCTTATGGTGGCCTGCCTCGTCTCTCTGAGTTAAGGTGGATTCTAGAGCAGGGAGGGGGCCCTGCAGACCTGGCAGAGACTGGGGGCACACCAGCTCAATTCAAGGTTATACCTCCCCCTCCCTGACAGGCTCCCGCTTCTGCCCCACTTCAGTAACTGGCCTTGGCATTACTGGTCCCTGAAGGAAGCTGTCCTGAGCTATCATGTTCAGCTTCCTCTCACCCATCTAGAACGGATCTGAGGACAAGCCCAACTAATTCTACAGTTAAAATGCCTAGAAATGGCACTGCTACCACCCCCACCCCTGACTTAGTTTCTGGCTCAGTTGCCATGGATGCAAGGATTCACTTTCCAGTGTCAGAGTCCATTCATTCACTCATTCACCCATCTGTCCGTCCGTCTGTCCATCCATCCATCCATCCATCCATCCATCCATCCATCCATCTATCCAACAGGTGTTTGCCAGTGCCCTGTTGCCAGCCCTGTGCTAGGCATTGAGCATGCCCAGTTTGGTCTATGCCCCTGAGGAGTCCCTGCTGTGGGGAGAGGCAGACAAGAGGACAAACCATGACAAGTGCTGCTAACCTGCTGGACAGGCCTGGCGCATGGGCAGCTGATGTTGCCCTGGTCTGATGAGCTCCAGGAAACTCGCCAGAGTCAGACTGCTCTAGCCAGACCCCAAGGCCCGGTAGCTGTTCTGGGGCTCCAGGGACCAAGGCAGGGTGTTCACAGACTCTGAGGTCCTGCTACCTGGATAAATCCTGGCTTCTCCCTCTGCATCTCTGTGCCTGTGTCCTTAACAGAAAAGCAGAGATAAGGGGTTTCTACCTGATAGGGTTCTGGGGAGGATTAGACCCCATCAAAACTGTGAAGAGCCCTGTGTGCTAACAGATGAGGTGTTGTCGTGATTGGGTGGGGAAGTCTTGCCTTGGGTCTCCCTGTGCCTGTTCCCATCCCAGAAGCTCCACAGTCCCTCCCAGGGGCCACAGCCTACAGACACTGCAGCTGCCCTTCACTCTCCTGATTGCTGCTGGGCCACGAGATGTGGAAGAGAAAGGTTTCCTTAAAGAATTCTCAAGGCTTGTGCACCTCCAGCTCCTTCCCAGCGGTTGCTGCTCACACCGCATTTATTCAGCAGATGTTTGCTGGGCTGCTGTCCTGTGCCCTGGGCTCTGGAGGGGGCAGCCTGGGACCAGACCAGTTTGCCCTCTTGCCTCGCCAGTTCAGGTGTGGAAAGCAGAGGCAGCATGAGGCAATGGGTCTTGAAGTAGAGCGGCCAGTGAGGTCTTGGGGGTGGTTATCAATTCGGCCTGCTGCACCAGGACAGGCATCCTGGAGAAGGATGTACGGTACGGGGTGGTCCCGAGAGACAGGGCTGTAGAACTTCTCCTTAGAGCCTGCTCTATGCACCCGGGGCCTTCTAGAGCCTGGGCGGAAGATGAGAATGGCCTGCCACAAGCTTTGTCAGACACCGTGGTGTGCTGTTCTCCTGCAGTGGCACAAAACAAATTGAACAAACTGAGCTAATATTTAAGAGGATTTGTACACAAATACGGATTTTCAGCTTTCCCCGAGAAGTCAGGACCCTTGACAGCACCCAGCCTCCACTGTTCTCCCTTGTGGCCCCAGTGGGTCTTCCTGGGTTGGAGGACGTTTGCTTCTCTCCCAGTCCCCACCATCTCACGGACTCCTCAGTCTGGAGCCTGGAGCTTGGGATCCTTCATCATTGTGCCCTGTTGTCTGTCTTTTAGCCGAAATCTATTTCTCTGTGTTCTTGGCATTATGATGAGTTGGTCTAGGACAGCCAGGCAGAGAGGGTCTGTGACAGGAAGAGTTTGTGTGACCTGGTGGATTAGGTATTCTTCATTTGCACCCCCCAAGCTGGGTTCATTCATTTCCATCTCCTCTGGGTTCCTATAAGCACGTGAGGTGCTGCCCCTGGCCTTTTATTAGTTTTCTGGCATATAATTCACATAACATATGATTCACCATTTAAACCTCTTTAAAACCTACAATCCAGTGGTTTTTAGAATATTTACAATGTGGTATAACCATCAGCACCATTTAGTTTCAGAACATTTTCATTCCCCCCCAACCAGAAACCTTGTCAGTCCTGAATGTATCAGTCACTCCCCATTCACCCTCCTGTCAGCCCCTGGCAACCATGAATCCGCTTCCTGTCTCTGTGGATCTGCCTATTTTGGACACTCCATATAAACGGAATCACACAGTTGTGGCCTTCTGGGTCTGGCTTTAACCCTGGTCTTTTAAAATAAGCCGTCTTGCTGGCATGCAGGCTCACGGCTCACCCACGTGGCCACGTTGACTGGTTCTCTCCTTCCATGTTGGCAGGCCTGACCCTCATCGGGTCTCTGAGGCTCTTCCCCTGGCCCCAGCTCTGCAGGGCCACACCGCATCCTCTAGAGCCTTTGCCACACTCCTGTGCCCCTGACCACACTCTTCAGACTCCTAGCTCGGGCCTCCTGGCTCCTCCTGACTTGTCTGTGACCATGACCACTTCTCTGTTGGTTCCAGGTCCCTTCCAGAAGCAGAGATGAAGGGACTTTATTCATTTCTTCGAAAAACACTGAGTTTAAGGTCCTGTCACATGTGCTCCCTAGGCCTGTCCCTCAGGAGGACGTCAGGGAGGGTGTGCAGTCTCCGTGCATGTGGGAGCAGAATGTGCCTGGAGACATGAATATAAAGTACTGCTACTGCTGCTGAATGGTACAAGTGCTGTGACTGCTACAAGTCTGCGAAGTAGCTCTCAGTGGCAGAGGGAGGAGGGCCCTGCTAGGGCTGGCTGAGCTCGGGGCAGCTGCATCTCCTCTGCCCGCTCCCATCACCAGATCCAGAGATGGGCCTGAGATCACGTTGTGACAGTGGCTGCATCACACATGCCTAGAATAGCCAGCAATGTGCCTTTGTGAAGCCCAGGGGCATAACACAATAGGGAGCAGTGGGGACTATGGTAAAAAAAAAAAAATCCAGCACATAAAAATAGAACTATGCCCACAATCCAGTAATCACACAATAAAACACAGAATAAGAAAATGCAAAATACAAAAAGCCCTCATTCAAAGGGATACAGACACCCCTCTATTTATAGCAGCATTATCTACAGTAGCCAAATTACGGAAATCAGCTGTGTCTATAGACTGTTGAATGGATAAGGAAGAAGGGGTGTATATATACAATGGAGTATTACTCAGCCACCAAAAGAATGGAATCTTGCTGTTTGCAATGACATAGGTGGAGCTAGAGAGTATTATGCTAAGCAAAATAAGTCAGAGAAAGACAAATACCATATGATTTCACTCATGTGTGGAATTTAGTAAACAAATGAGCAAAGGAAAAAAAATAGACAAACCAAGATACAGACTCTTTTTTCTTTTAATTTATTTATTTGGCAGAGTGTGAGGGAGCACAAGCAGGGGAGTTACAGGCAGAGGCAGAGGGAGAAGCAGGCTCCCCGCTGAGGAGGGAGCCCGATGCGGGACTTGATGCCAGGACCCTGAGATCATGACCTGAGCCGAAGGTGGACGCTTAACTGACTGAGCCCCCCGGGAGTCCCAAGACACAGACCTTAACTATAGAGAACAAACTGATGGTTACCAGAGGGGATGTGGATGGGGGGATGGGTGAAATAGGTGATGGGGATTAAGGAGTGCACTTATCATGATGAGAAAAATAAAAGCAAATAATAAAAGAAAATAAAGTTGGCAACACAATTCCAGCACAGGCTTCCACTGACAGGTGGCCTCCCCCACGCTCCTGAAGGGGGCTCAGTGGAGTCAACACGGAAGTGTTACTCAAGGTTCCCTCCAAGATGGCAAGCTAGCTTCTAAGCTCTAAACTGGGAAGCTCTAAACTGGGAAATGTTAGAATCTGAGAAATAACAATGCAAACCTTCACCCCAAGAGAGAAAATAACAAAACAAAACATGAGAACCCCCTGCAGAGACTGAACTGGAGCTGGTGTTCACATTTGGAACTGGTACGGGCTTGCGTGTGTACGTGCATGTATTCATGGGCCACCACAGCCATGAGAGCATGGGTTAGAGAAAAGGGATGCCATTTTTATAAGAACAGTTAAAAAGGAACAAAACAACGACAACAAAAAAGAAATTGAAATAATAGATTAAGATAAGAGAATCAAGTCCAAATTTATATCAATAATCAGAGCAAATGTGAACGGATCGAACACCCCAGTTCAAAGACAGACGTTGTCATAGTAGATCAGCTGAACCAGACCCAAATGCAAAAGCCAGCTGCGTCCTAGCCCCAGAGGTACAAGTAAAGCGTAAATGCAAGGGAAGGTCGACAGGAAAAGTATGGAAGCCAGAAACACCGAGCAGCCAGCCAAAGGCAAGCCGTGACCAGGACATCAATCTCAGACCCCGCAGACTCAAGGTGTCAGGTCACCATCTAACGAGCACGGCTTCATTTCCCCAGGATGACAGAACACTCCAAAGGGTCATCCATTCATTCAATGTAACAGCCTCAACGTATTTGATGGAAACTTTGTTAGAAATGGAGAAACCGGCAAATTTGCCAGATTTCAGCCAATTTTCCCAATTAGTGCTGGATTAAGCAAAGACAAAGAAGTTTCTGAATAACACCGCCAATGAGCTTGATTTGAGGGACGTAGATAAATTCTGCGTCTGACAAGTTGAGGGACCTCATTCTTCCTGAGCACATTTGCAACACAAATATTGATCGGTAAGAACAAGTCTCACAAACGTTAAAAGAATTGTTCTAATGTAGGTCACATTCCCTCACCGTCATGCTTTTCAGCTAGAAATTAGCAACCTCCCTGACAAAAACCCCCATCATTGGGAAATTTTTAAAAAATAAAACTTTAAACAATAAAACAAGGAATAATAATGGAACTATAAAAACACATCTGAGTGGTTTAAAAAAAGCACTAAATATAAAAACTGGGATGGAAATTTATATTCAAAAGGAGAAAGGCTGCAAATTAAAGAAATAAATCTCCAGTGTAAGGAGAGAAAAAGGCAAATTTACCCAAACGAAAGTAGAAGGGAAGAAAAACACAGAATGAGAGCCGAAATCAATGAAGCAGAAAACCTCTCAGTTCTGATGAGTACTGCTCTTACGAGGATGCCGGCTCAGTGTTGCCAGATCTTTTGGTTTCTCAAGAGAAGTCAAAAATTTGTAATTTCGCGAGGAATTTCTGTATTAAGAAAAATATGGTGCGGGCTGAAACAAAACATAGTCTTTATGGGCCCTGCCTTCTCTTAAACAGCACTGGGAGGGCCTGTTCCCTTTGGGTTTCACAGGGTGGCAGAGCTGACTCAGTGAAAAGGACTGCCCTGGCTCTGGGCGGGAGGTGAGCCTCAGTCCCGGGCCCGGCTTGTGGGACCCCGGGGCCACCTCCACACGCAGTGTCTGTCCCTGGGCTGTCTTGTCCCCTATGAGCATTTGTGTTCCTGCTTGTGTGTGGATGGATATTTTCATTACTCTTGGCTACAAACTGAAGAGAACTGCTGGGTCCTATGGTAACTCTGTTTAACCTCTTGAGGAAGTGCCCGCCGCAAAGTGTCCTGAGCATGACGCTCCCCCCACCACCACATGGGAGAGTCAGGGCTGGTTACTATCCACAGCACAGTTGGAAGTCTGCGTATGTACTGTGGTCAGCTCACTGTGAGTTCTCAGACTGTATCCCCAGGGCTCCCGTGCAGACACCTGAGAAGGCCTTGCTACTTGTTCCCCATCAGCAGAGACCAGCCTCTCTCTTTCCGTCCCTTGGTTTCTTTCCCAGCCCAGGACTGGATGTTCTCAGACCCCGGCCTGTATATTTTATCCAGAAATTAGGGAGGCAGGGGAGGGGGGTTGAGCTCTGCTTCTTTTGGCTGGAGAATACTTTCCACATTGGTTCTGTGCTGGAGTGGATCCCTCACTGGCAGAAATATAATTCCTGAGGCTTTTTTGGGGTAAGAAGCTCAAGCCCTCCCCGTCTGGCAAGCCTCTTCAAGCTTTTCTTCCAGTATCACGTGGATGTCATTTTCACATATACTATCTCTCAAGGGCCTGGAGAGACGACCCCCATTTATGGGTGGGAAACGGAGGGTTCAGAGATGACACAATGAGAAGCTGGAGGAGCTGGGACTTGAACCCGAGCTGGTGTGAGACAGAACGTGGGTTTTTTCTGTTACACTAGCCTCAGGTGCTTCCTGAGCCCCTGTGAGGGATGAACAAGAGGACAAGCAGACAAGGTCTTTACTTCTTCCCTTGGGGGACTGTGGACACCTCTGGGGCTCTCCTGTCCAGTCAGCTAGGGCCCCACTGGCAGAAGCCACTGGGGAGGGGGTCAGAATGGAAGGTGCCTGGGAGCTGACTCTGTGGCTGTCTGGATATGAGCAGAGGCTGTCTCTGTGAGGGAATTAGTGCTGTAAGGAAGAGCACGCTTGTCTTTCACTAGCAGTTCACACTCTCCTTTTTAGTGATAACACAGCTAACCCAGTGTCCTTCCAGGACCTTGCACTACGCAACACTGGACAGCCACAGAGCAGGACCAAGAGGCCCTGTTTGCTGGTGCCTAATGTGTGAGCGGTCACATGGGTCACCACCAAATGTCACCTGGGGCCTGGGCCTGACTGGGAATGTCTCTGAGAAGTCAGAGGTCAAGGGGCATGTCATTCTTTTATTTTTTCTTTATAATAGGTTTTTCGAGCTATAATTCATATGCTATAATTCATCCCATTCAGAGTGCACAATTCTGTGGTTTTGTTAAGTACAGTCCCAGAGTTGTGCAGCCATCACCACAATCAACTTCTGAACATTTTCATCATAGTCCTTAGCATCCATCTTCCATTTGCCCTCAAGAAGTGTACTGCTTCCTTTCCAGTTTAGATGCCTTTTATTTCTTTTTCTTGTCTTATTGCTGTGGCCAGAACTTCCCATACTATGTTGAATAGCAGTGGCAAAAGTAGGCACCCTTGTCTTGTTCCAGATCATTGAGTACCACATCAATTGTGGGCTGTTCCTAAATGCCCTTGATCATGTTGAGGAAGTTCCCGCCTACTCTTAGTTTATTGAGTGGTTTGTCAGGAGGGGTGTTGGATTTTGCCATGTGCTTTTTCTGCACTTGACATGATCATGTGGTTTATTGTTCTCCGTTCTAATTAATGTGTTATTATATTGATTGATTATCCTATGTTAAACCACCTTTGCATTTCTGGAACAAATCTCACTTGGTCACATGTATAATTCTTTTAATGCGCTGCTGAATTTGGTTTGCTAGTATACTGTTGAGGATTTTTGCCTCTACCTTCATAAGGAATATTGGTCTGAAGTCTTCTTATGATGTCTGTGTCTCTCCTCTTCAGTTTTATTGGAAGAACTTGAGTAAGATTGGTGTTAATTCTCTAAATGTTTGGTAAAATTCACTTGTGAAGCCATCTGGTTCTGGACTTTTCTTTGTTGGGGGTTTCTGAGTACTGATTCAGCCTCTTTACTTGTTATAGGTCTGTTCGAATTTTCTATGAGTCCTTGACCCAGTTTTGGAAGTTTTTATGTTTCCAGGAGCTTTTTCATTTTGTCTAGTTTATCTAATGTGTTAGTATAAAATTGTTCACAGTATTCTCTTATCATCCTTTTTTAAAATTTCCATAAGGTCAATAATAATGTCCCCATTCCCCCCTCCCAATTTTAGTAATTTGAGCCTTCCCTCTTTTTATCTTGGTCAATCTGGCGAAATGTTTGTTAATTTTGTTGATCTTCACAAAGAACCACCTCTGGTGTCATCGATTCTCCTATTGTTTTCTTCTATTTTCTATTTTATTTGTGTTCGAGTATTTACTGTAATTTCCTTTCTTCTGCTAGCATTAGGTTTAGTTTTCTTCTTGTCGTTCCTTAAGGTATAAATCAGGTTATTGATCTGAGATCTTCTTTTTTAACATCAGGGTTTATAGCTGTAAATTTCTCTTTGAGTACTGCTTTTGCTGCATCCCTTGAGTTTTGGATATTTCATGTTTTAGTTTCATTTCTTTCAAGATATTTTCTAATTCCCTTTATAATTTCTTCTTTGACCCATTGATTGTTTCAGAGTATGTTTAATTTTCACATTCTTATGAATTTTCCGGTTTTTCTTCTGTTATTGATTTCTAGTTTTATCCCATTGTGGCTGGAGAAGATACTTCATTTAATTTCAGTTTTCCAAACTTTATTGAGACTTGTTTTGTGGCCTAACACATGGCCTCCTAGAGAATGTTCCACTGTACCTCAGAATAATGTATATTCGGCTGTTTTTGGCTGGGGTGTTCTGTCTTTTAGCTTTAGTTGGGTTATGTTGTTCAAATCCTCTATTTCCTTATTGACTTTCTGGCTGGTTATTCTATTTATTATTGAAAGTGAAATATTGAAGTCTCCAACTATTTCTCCCTTCAATTCTGTCAGGTTCAGTTTCATGTATTTTGGGACTCTGTTTTAGATGCATATATATTTTCTTGACGGACTGGCCCTTTCATCAATATATAGTGTTCCTCTTTGTTATAAAATATTTTTAAAAATATTTTATTTATTTATTTATTTATTTATTTATTTGAGAGAGAGAGTGAGCACAGAGTGAGAGTGAGAGGGAGAAGCAGACTCCCCGTCGAGCAGGGAGTCTGATGCAGGGCTCGATCCTGGGACTCCAGGATCATGACCTGAGCTGAAGGCAGATGCTTAACTGACTGAGCCACCCAGGCACCCTATGTTACAAAATATTTTTACTTAAGGTCTATTTTGTCTGATATTGGTATAGCCACCCCAGTTTGCTTTAGTAGTTTGCTTACTATTAAAACTTTTTTATTTGATAAATTCAGCATGTTACAATTTGTAGATTTAAGGTGTATAATGTGTTAT
This sequence comes from Ursus maritimus, assembly GCF_017311325.1. Classification (NCBI taxonomy): domain Eukaryota; kingdom Metazoa; phylum Chordata; class Mammalia; order Carnivora; family Ursidae; genus Ursus; species Ursus maritimus. The sequence continues at coordinate 77,485,253 of NW_024426663.1, read as the reverse complement.
TTTGAAACATTTATATATGGTAATATGATTGCCACTGAAAAAATATTTATCACATCATATCATTATAGTACAATATTATTTTGCTTACTATTCGAATGGAATTTGTTTTCATCCTTTCAGCCTTTCCCTTTCAACATTTGTGTTTTTGGATCTAAATTGGGACTCTCATAGACAGCATACAGTTGGACCATGGTTTTAAAAAATTCAATTCTTCCAATCTGCATCTTTTAATTCAGGAGTTTAATCCATTTACATTTAAAGCAGTTACTGACAAGGAAGGATTTACATCTGCTATTTGCTGTTTATTTTCTACATGTCATATCTTTTTTGTTCCTCAATTTCTCCAATATTTTTCTTGTGTATTTTTTTTTGTGTTTAATTTTTCTTGTGTATTATTTTGATTCTTTTCTTATATCTTTGTATACTTTAAAGTTATTTTCGTAGTGACTACCAGGGGATTATAATTATTTTATTAAGTGTATGACAACCTAATTTGAATTAATGTCAACTTAGTTTTAATAGTATGTAAAAACTCTGTCCCTATACAGCTCAATCTTCCTCACCTTTATTATACTGTCACAAATTATATTTTAGTAAATTGCATGCCAATTAACATAGATTAATAATTATTGTTGTATGCATTCGTCTGTTAAATTGTATAGGAAAAAAAGAAGAGTTACAATCCAAGGACATGTGGTTACCTTTACTTGCGTTCTTTATTTCTTCATATGAATTCGAGTTACTGACTAGTCTCCTTTTATTTCAACCTAAAGGACTTCCTTTGGCATTTCTGGCATGGTAGGTTGACTAGCAACAAACTCAGTTTTTGTTTTTCTGGGAATGTCTTAGTATTTCCTTCATTTTTGAGGAATGGTTTTGCTGAATATAGAATTCTTGCTTGACAGTATTTTTCTTTCAGTACTTTAAATATGTCACCCCACTATGTAGAAACCTCCATAGTTTCAGATGAGAAATCAGCTGTTAATCTTATTGAAGATCGCTTGTAAGTGTGGAGTTGCTTCTCTCTCGGTGCCTTTAAAAGTCTCTCTTTGTCTTTTTAATAATTACTTTATGACAATTTGACTATAAAGTGTCTCGGTTTGTATCTCTTTGAGTTTATCCAACTTAGAGCTTCTTGATGTGTAGATTCACATTTTATCAAATTTGGGAATTTTTTGGTCATTACTTCTTTAAATGCTCTTTCTGCCCTTTCTCTCTCTCCCTTTCCTGGGACTCCCATTATGTGTATGTTGGTGCACGTGATGGTTTCCCACAGATCTAGACTCTGCTCATTTTCTTCATTCTTTTTTCCTTTTTCTCTACATCCTGGGTAATTTACCTAACTCTGTGTTTGCTGAATAGCTCACATCTGCTGATGAACCCATCCAGTGAATTTTTCATTTCAGTTATTATACTTTTCAACTTCGAAATTTCTTTTGGTACTTTTTAATAATTTCTTTTTATTAACATTCTCTATTTGGTGAGACGTCTTTCTCGTATTATACTTTAGGTCTTTGTTCATGGTTTCTTTTAGCTGTTCGAACATATTTAAGACCGTCAACTCAAAGTCTTTGTTTACTAAATCCAGTGTCTGAACTTCTCCAGGGAAAGTTTTTTTTTTTAATTTCTTTTTTCCCCTGTGAATAGACCATACTGTCTTATTTCTTTGCATGCCTCATATTTTTTTTTTTGCTAGAAACTGGACATTTTGAATATTATAATATGGCAACTCTGGAAATCAGATGTTCCGTCCTCTTCAGGGTTTGTTGCTGCTGCTTGTTGTGGGTTGTTGTTTGTTTGTTTAGTGACTTATTAAAACTCCTTTGGTAGGGGCACCTGGGTGGCACAGCGGTTAAGCGTCTGCCTTCAGCTCAGGGCATGATCCCGGCATTATGGGATCGAGCCCCACATCAGGCTCTTCCGCTATGAACCTGCTTCTTCCTCTCCCACTCCCCCTGCTTGTGTTCCCTCTCTCGCTGGCTGTCTCTATCTCTGTTGAATAAATAAATAAAATCTTTAAAAAATAAAAAATAAAACTCCTTTGGTAAACTCTGTATTCTTTGTTGTGTAGGGCAATTAAAGACTATTTTGTTAGCTTAGTGATCAGCTAGCGATTTGACAGAGATTTCCTTAAATGCCTGGGGCCAAGGGGAAAAAAGTACTCTCCCGGTCTTTGCAGATTGACTCTGTTAGGGCACCCCTCCAATGTTTAGCCAGAGCATTTCCAACTCTGTGTTATCATTCACTTCCTATTTGCATAGAGCATAAATGTCAGCCAAAGATGAAAGCTTTGGGTCTTCTGGGGTCTTTTCTGAACATGTGCCCCACACTGGGTGTGTGGGTGGCCTTCCAGATTCCCTGGTGTATGTGAGATCTTTCCAAAGACCTGACTTCTCCAAGTTATCTCCTTCCCCACCCTCTTCCTTCCCAAGGTTTTTGATTTGTGTATGGCTTGCATTGTCCCAGTTGTCATCCCTCGTGCCAGGTGGCTGTAGCTAATACATTTGCCTTTAAACCCGTTCAACAAACTGCCCCACTTCAGCCCTGGGAAAGTTCCAAGGCAGGTGAAGCAAAGGCAAGCCCTAAAGCTGATCCTTCAGGGATCCACCAGGCAGGTCAAAACACAAGCCACAGTTCTTTGGAACTAAGGTTCATATTGCTCCCACTGGTACTGGCTTCCGTCTTCATGGCTGCCTGTGAGCTGGGAGTGGGGAAGGCTAAGCAGGTCAGTTAAAATGCCACAGGGCTTCTTTCTTCATTAGGCATTTCCTTGGTTATTGTAAATTTTTTGAAATTAAATTATGGAGCTCCAAGGAAGTTGATTCTGACACATTTTACCACCTTGTTTGTTGCTTTGGTGAAGGGACAGAGTTTTGGAGTTTTTTTTCACTGTACTATTTTGGTGATGTCCTTTTTCTTACCATTACATCTTATCTTAATCCGAATCTACTGCAGATTTATGCTGACTTAATTCTAGTAAGCTATAGAATTGTTCCTCCTATACAACTTTCTTTCTATCCCTCTTGGAGCTGTTATTCCTCTACATCTTATATTGGTTCTTTATTGATGCTGTGACAAATTACCATGAATTTAGTGGCTTAAATAAAACAATTTTATTGGGGCACCTGGGTGGCGCAGTCATTAAGCATCTACCTTCGGCTCAGGCCGTGATCCTGGAGTTCTGGGATCGAGCCCCACGTCAGGCTCTTCTGCTGGGAGCCTGCTTCTTTCTCTCTCACTCCTCCTGCTTGTGTTCCCTCTCTCACTGGCTGTCTCTCTTTCTGTCAAATGAATAAATAAAATCTTTTAAAAAAATTAAAAAATTTTTTATTATCTTACAGTTATGAAAGTCAGAGGTCTGAAATGGTTTTCACTGGGCCAAAATCAAGCTATTGGCATGGCTTTGTTTCTTCTGGGTGCTCTAGGGGAGAATCTGTTTGCTTGTCCTTTCCAGTTTCTTTTTTTTTTTTTTTTAAGATTTTTTATTTATTTGACAGAGAGAGAAACAGCCAGCGAGAGAGGGAACACAAGCAGGGGGGAGTGGGAGAGGAAGAAGCAGACTCCCAGCAGAGGAGCCCGATGTGGGGCTCGATCCCAGAACGCCGGGATCACGCCCTGAGCCAGTGGCAGACGCTTAACGACTGAGCCACCCAGGCGCCCCTCCTTTCCAGTTTCTGGAGGCCACCTTCATCCCTTGGCTTATGGTCCCTTTCCTCCAGCTTCAAAGCCAGTAACATCAGGGCAAGTACCTCATCTACTATCTCTCTGGTTCTTTCTCTTCTGCTTCCATCTTCCAGTTTTAAGCATCCTTGGGATTACATTGGGCCCACTAGAATAATTTTGCTATCATAAAATTATCTGACACTTTGCAACCTTAATTTCTCTTTACTGTGTAATCTTACATATTCATAGGATCTGGATTTAGAACGTGGACATCTTTCAAGGGCTATAATTCTGTGTATCATACATCTGTGTATTTTATAAACCCAGCAGCATGTTGTTGTAATTAATATTTTATGTAATTTTATGTTTGAAGAAACTGAGAAAAGAAAGGAGAACAAGTATATATTTATAGTTATATTAACCATCTTATTTACCATTTCTAGTTCTCTTCATTTTGTTCCTGTGGATTCAGGTTACCATCTGGTATCATTTCCTTGTGCCAGCACAGCTTTGTTCCCACCCACATCCTTTGTGCTGTTATTGGCAAATGTATTACATTTCTATATGATACAGGCCCAACAATGCAATTATATACATGTCATCCTTACAGCATTGCTTTTTAAATCAGTTAAAGGAAGAAAGGAGAAGAGACATGCATTTATGCTTTTTTATAATTATGTAATTAATTTTACTGGTGCTCTTCTTTTATTGTGTGTGAATTTGAATTAACATCTGGGGTCACTTGCTCTCAACCTGAAGGATGTCCTTTAGGATGTCTTGTAAGACGCTTGCCACAAATTATCTCAGTTTTTGTTTATCTGGGATTGCCTATATTTCACCTTAATTTTTGAAAGATAGTTGTGTTGGGTATAAGAGTCTTGATTGACAGGTGTTTTTCTCTCAGCACTTTGAATATGCCATTGCAATGCCTTCTGGTTTCCATTAGTTCTGATGAGAGGTCAATTATGAGTCCCAGTGGGGCTCCCTTATATATGGCAAGTCATTTCAGGTACTACTTTCAAAATTTTCTCATTGTTTTTGGCTGTGATGTCTCTGGATGTTGATCTCTTGTATTTATCCTACTTGGAGTTTGTCACATTTCTGGATACAAAGACTAATGTTTTTCATCAAATTCTAGAACTATTCAGCCACCCTTCTATTTTCTTCTGCTCCTTTCTTTCTTCTCCTTCTGGTACTTCTGTTATGTATACATTCATGCCCTTAATGGTGTTCTTCCTTCCTCTTGGGCTCTGTTCCTTTTTTCATTCTCTTCCTCTCTGTCCCTCAAATCATGTAACATCTGTTGATCTGTTTTCAAGATTCTTTCTTCTGTCAGTTTAAAACTACTGTTGTGCCCTCTTGCTTATTGTGTTTTTCAACTCCAGAATTTCCGTTTGGTTCCTTTTTTTATAATTGCAGTGTCTTTGTTGGCATTTTTTATTTGATGAGACATTGTCATCATAGCTCCTTTACTTCTTCAGTCATGATTTCCTTTAGTTCGTTGAATGTATTTAAAATGGCTCTTTTGAGATGTCTGTTAAATCTGACATATGGGTTTGCTCACGGGCAGTTTGTGTTGCCTGCTTCCCCACCTCCCCACCCTGCGTATGGGTTACACTTTCTTCTTTCTTTGCCTGTCTCACTTTTTTTGTTGTTGGAAACTGTGCATTTTAGGTAATGTAGCAACTCTGGATACTGTTTCCCCTTCCTTACTCTGGGGCTTGATTTTGTTGTTGTTTGCTTAGTTATTTGTTTCTTGGCCTGCCTTGACTATTGTAGTGAAGTCTGTGTCCCCAGCAGTGTGAGACCTCTGATCTTGCTCCTCAGAGGGCACTCACGGCCCTGGGCAGGTGCACAGTCACCCTGGGACAACAGTGGCTTTAGTGGGGGCTCTTTGTATCTCCCTGATCTCTCTGTTAAGCTGTCTGCCTCATTTGGCATCACACCCAGCTTTTAGGCTCCACTAATTGACGGCCAATGGCTCTGTTATTTTCAGCAATGGCCTGGAGTGTAAGTTGCTACATAGTCCAATCCAACTGAACTTAGCTAGGGCTAGTTTTTAAGGCCAGACTTTGAGATTTGTTCTAGCCCTCAAAGGGGTCTTCATAACTGGGTATTTTCCTGTTCTATTTAGTAAACTAGCTGGCCTAGGTTTAGCCTGTTGCTCTCACAGAGCTACCAGCCTCTTCTTAAATGCATTCACCAAAATCTCTGTTGTTTTCAAGAGCATGCTCAGGCTTGAACTTATCCATACCCAGATTCAAATAAAGTCAGTTTTTCGGGGGGAGAGTTTAGGAGCAATCTGTTCTGGATTGCCACTCTCCATAAGCAAAAATCTCCGAGCCACTGCACTAGGCCCTGGACATCAGAGGGAGACTCTGCTCTTCTGGGCTTGCCTTTTCCATCACAGAACCTCTTTCCTACAAACAAGCTGGGTCAAGGGTGATGGGACCCCAGTATTCTCACCTTGTTGCACCTGGGGTGGAGCCTCTGCCCCATGGGTGGGAGCTGGGTGGGGGAAGGGAGCCACTGTTCTCTCAGCCACACTCACCAGGAATTCTACCCCTGCAGCTCAGAGTTGGAAGGGATGAGAAACGCTGGCAGGTAGCCTATCCCCACTGAGAGACTATATCCCTTGATTGAGAGCCAAGGGCAGAGGGAGCCCCATCTTCTTGGGCACACCCACCCAGGGTAGAGCTTCCCTTAGATTGAACTGGTGGGGTTGGGGGGAAAAGAAGGAGTAATTTATGATTCAAGTGCCATAGACTCTTGCTGTTCTTACTGAATTGCCCCCCCCCCCGATTCAGTAGATGTTCTTGAATAAATGATACTTCATTTACTGTATGCCCTTAGGACAGTTTCCAGAGACTTGAAATTGTTATTGTTGGTTTTCCTTTCAATTATTTCCATCAGTTATGGCTGTTGTGCTGGGAAACAGGTCCATGGGGCTTGTCATGCCACCATTCCAGAAGTGGAACTCTTAAGACAGGTTATGCTCCTCGCTTGGGACCAGAGCAGTGACAAAAGTAGAGGACTCCGTATCTGTCAGCGTAAGTGATGGAGACACAAATCTAATTAAGCCAAAAAAGGAAATGTACTGGCACATGTGATTGGAGGCACAACTGGCCCACAGGAAGCTGCCAAGGCTCTGTCTCTCCCTCTTTCTTTCAACTTGGGCTCTTCTGCAGAGACTTCCTCCTTAGATCGGCTCCCTGCATAAGCAGCCCCAGGCTCATGCTGTGAGCTCGCAGATCCAGGGAGGGAAGGTTTCTTTCTTCCAGTGTCCAGATCTCACGGAGCACCAGGGATTAGCCTCCTTGCAGTCACGTACCACCTTCTGTGCTAGTCACCGCAGCGAGGGGAGTGAAGCCCCAGGTGCGGGTTATGGGCCAGCCGAGGCAGGTGGGATGGGATCTGCACACACCACAGCCACATGGGGTGAGGCAGGGCTCTTCCCAGCAGAAAGAGGGGTGCTGGTTTGGGAAGTTAACCAACGGCCTCTACTTGCCCCTTTTAAAATGTGCTTACACACACACACGTGCAATTTTGCTCGCAACTGATTTTCACGCGCTGTGAGTCTCTTTCACGTATTCAGAATTTAAAAACAGACTTTGTGAGAGCTGCATCTCTTTTAACTGCACTCTTCCTGCAAAAACGAATGGCTGTTTCCTGAAACGCTGAAATGAATTCAAGTTGCGCAAGTAAAACAAAGAGCAAACTTGAATCCTGCCCAGAGGTAAACTTCTCCAAGAGGGCTGCGGTTGCTCGGGTTTAATAAATTGAAATTACAGTATGGCCTTTGACACGGCAATTTTCATGTCATTTTGGACATCAAATTGATTTTGACTCTGTTTTGATAGCAATGAGGCTGAAAACTCTGACTCACGAAAGTGCAGGATAACAAACTGATCTTGCCTCGCTTTGCTGGATGAGGGGGGCCTCCCTGGGTTGGTTTTCCACCAGCTTGAGGTCATCTCTGGCAGCTTGTGCCTCCTGGAAGTTGTCTGGGGCAGCAAGCACTGGCCATCGGTCCAGGGTCACACAGACCGGGGGACGAGGGAATTGTCCACACTGTCCTGCGCGGTCTCTAGGTGTTTGCACATGGTCCTGGCGGCCACAGTGACCCGACTCTTCTGCTCAGCCCAGCCCTGGCGGCCTGCCCTGCAGCTCTGGCAGGTTCTCTCCTGTCTTCCTCATTCCACATTCCAGTGTCTTCTTGGCCAAAGGGTTCCACTGTCCTTCAGCAGCTTCCACGAAGGGCTTGGGTTTACCTCATCCATGTAGCTATGCCCGTCTGCCAGCAAAACCAAGGCTCAAGCCAGCTCCTCTCCTGAAGTTCTCCTGAGGGGTGGGTTTGTTTTCTTTCACCGAACCTGACACCCCCTCCCGGATTGGGCCAGGCTCGTCAAGGTTGCCCTCCATGGGGTCCATCGAGTTCTGCCAGGAGTATCCAACTGCATGTTCCACTTCCCTTTTGGGACAAAACCCTCGGGAGAGGGGGAACCTCAGCTCTGAATCCGAGAACGTTTATGGGGCCAGAGCAATGACAGGACTTGTGTGAATGCCTGTCCCGGCTGTGTCTGTCAGGGTGGAGCAGACCCCCAGCGTCCCCATCCTCACGTATAGCTGATCCCTCTCCCCCCTGCCAGCTACTGTCCCCTTCTAGGCTCCCTTTATGGAAAAATGGCCTCAAGAGGAATCACTGTCTCTAGTTCCTCCTGAGAGAATGGGAGATTCTCTCTGACCCCCACTCGATCAGCTCTGCCCTCATCACTCCTCTAAACCTGGCCTCCCCGAGGTCACTGGTGACTTCCGCGTTGCCACATCTGCTGGCTAGTGCTCAGTTCCCCTTGGTGGCCTGTGTCAGGGTGGGTCCCTCCTGCTCCTGACGTGGCTTGCAGGATGCCCTGTTTTCCTGGACTCTGACCGCATTACTAGTGTTTGCTGATCCTCTCCCTTCTCTCCCCGCCCTGAGTGTCGGTGTCCCTCAGGGCTCCGTCATCCTTGGAGCTCTTCTTGTCTCCCTCCACACCCCACCTTGGTGATCTCATCCATCTTGTTGCTTTAGGCACCATCGAAATGCCGATGGCTCCCAGACTTGTACTTCCAGCCCAGACTTTTCTCCCTTCCCCCTGACTCCTAGTCCCACTGCCTCCTTGACCCTGGGATGCCTAACACAGATATTGAACTCAGCGTGCCCCAAAGCAAACTCCTTATCTTACCCCCACCATTGCTGCACCCACCATCTCTGTGGATGGCAAACCTTGGCACAGTGGAGGTCTCGAGTTATCGCTGATTCCTCTCTCCCTCTCACATGCCGCAGGCAACCTGTCAGGAAATCTGCTGGCTTCCCTTTTAAAATTCACTAGAACTGACCACCGCACACCCACCTCGGGCCAAGCCATCTTCCTCTGCCTGATGGCTGCAGCAGCCTCCTCTTGGGTCTCTGTGCACCCCCAGTGCCCCCATTCTGTCCCCAGTGTGGCCATGGGGCATGCACCCCCAGCAACACCCCTCCCCGGGTCTGTCCCAGTGCGGCCGCAGGGATTCTTTTTCTCAAACAGCTTTATTGGCATATAATTCACATACCATACAAGTCACCCACTTAAAGTGTACAGTCAGTGGCTTTTAATATATTCTCAGAGTTGTGCAATCATTACCACAGTCAGTGCAGGACATGTTCATCACCCCCAAAAGACCCCTCACTCCTCTGGTATCACCCTCCATTCCTGCCTCCCCCAGCCCTAGGCAACCACGAACCTCCTGCCTGTCCCTGGATTTGCCTATTTCCATAGGCATTTCGTAGAAATGGAACCCTGCACTTGTGGTTCTCCATCAGTGCTTCTTCGATGTCTTCACTCAGATCCTGTCTGTCCTCTGCTCAGAGCCCCACAGCGGCCCCACGTCATTCATCTTAGAAGACGGCATCCTTGCGATCTACCAGGCGCTGCGCCATCTGGCCCTTTGCCGCCCTGTGCCTGCTGCCTGCTGTTTTCTCGTTGTCCCGCTCACTCTGCCATCCTGGCCTCCCGGCCCTGTACGGGCCCTTCCTGCCGCCTCCAGTGCTCCCATGGCTCCTGCTTCACCTCTTTCAAGGCTTTGCTCACATGTCCCCTTTTAGAGAGTCTTTTGTGGTGGCCACAGCGCCCTCAGT
>NW_024426663.1:77431224-77475431 GCF_017311325.1 Ursus maritimus | reverse complement strand
CCCGCTCTTCCTTCTTGCTCACCACGGCACTCACGGTCGTCAGCACGCTCTGTACGTTCCGTCTCCAGTAGAACGGGAGCCCCCTAAGCAGGGGGTGGCATGCAGCTGGCAGGTGTGTGCCAGGAGCAGTCTGGGCCCGTAGGAGGCCCTCAGTCAGTTGGGGGGGGGGCGGTGGGAGGAATGATCTGTGCATGCCAGCAGGCGACGGCTGGGACCCTGCTCCACGGAGAGGTGTCGGCATGTTCCGGGGAACTAGAGCTGCCCCCTGCAACTCCTCTGTGGCCTCCTTCAGGGCTTAGGAAGCACATCCATGCCCCCTTGTGTGGCTGGAAGGCCATGGGGCAGCTCAGCTGTTTCCAGAGCCCGTGGCTTTGCCAGGGTCTAAGGACAGGGCTTGGTGTGTGTGTTGTAGGATGACCACGGCTTTCATGGGGGCAGCTCCCCGTTCTGGGTAACTCGCCCTCCTTCCACATGGACACTCGAGAGAGCAGCCCGTGCTCCAGCACATTTGGGAGAGACAGAGGTCGCAGCTTCTTTAGCTTTGTAGCTTTGTGCCTCCTCTGTCGGTAACTTGAAGGACGGGGAGCACTGGGCTCTTGTGTCCCGGTGATTTCGGGGATGAAGGCAAGACCAGGGGACACGCTTGCTCCTTTCCTTGACACTTTGCAGTTGAAGCCAGCCCCCCCCAACTCCTGGGAACCCCGAGAGTTCCAGAAGAGGCCCCAGAGCAGGAAACTCTTCCAGACATTGTCATATGGTGGCTCCGATAACCATCCATCCACTGACCTTAGACAGCGGTGGCCACACTTCCCTACTGTTGTGAAGCATCACTACCTGATGTGATTGGGTTCAAAGGAACTAAAGGGTTCTCAAAGGGGGAAAGCCTTTTGAAAAGCCCTGTATCAGAGGTCGTGATGGGCTGTCCATGTCCCCGGCTTAAGGTCTCTGGCTTTGTCTCCGTATTTTTCGCTGGGGCCTCAGGACCTCAGTCACGGCCTAGAGGTGAGGGTTTCTTGGCAGATTTGGTACTTAGATTCCTCTTTTGTCCTCACGGGGGTTGCCAGGACCATTGGGACTGGTGTCCATCTTCCCCAAGCACCTGGGGGAAGTGTTTGCCCTTTCATTGCCCACAGAGAAGGGAGGGAGTGTGGCTCCTGGGTCCAGAGTCTACAGGATTGGTGGGGGAGGGATAACCTGGAACCTACTCAGAGAGGGGATGCCCCTCTTCTCTCCTGGGGCAGCCCTTCCCTCCATCAGAGTTGAGCCAGCCTTGGGGCAAAGGGCCAGGCAGGATGCAGCCACCTGAGGGGTCAGCATCTCAGAAAGCACAGTTATCTCTGGCAGCTAGGGTGTGGCAGGGGCCTTCATGGCCGAGCACTGTCGTATGGCTGGGAGCACTGCTCAGTGCAGCTGTAACAGGAAGGCAGCTGGGACCAGAGCTAGGGCCAGGTGGACACAGAGGTGACAGGAGCAGGGCTGAGGCTCAAAGAGTTCTGAAAAGGGGCTGAGCCAGGTGAGGGGATGACCCACACCCTGGCAGGTGATGAGGACTGTTGGAACAGTCCTCATGCAGGGGGCACCTGGGGGGCTCCTAGGAGCTCTTTATGGGGCTCAGCAGTTCATGTGGGGGCCTTGCAATAGAGAGGAGCAAGTTGGTTGGTGTCAGTACTAGATTCTAACTTTGCTCTGGGAAGAAGTGGTCCACCCTCCTTCCTGCCTCCCTCCTAACTCCCTTCCTCTTCCAAGGCATGGCCCGGCACAGGAGCCCTTTCACTGTTCCCCTGGAGAACAAGGCCCTTCCCCTGTGACCTAGAACTCTCTGTAGTACCAGTCCCTAGAACCTGAGACCACGGGGCCAGGTAGGTGTCTTCAAGGCCTACCAGCCAATTCTTTTTGGGGTCCAGCTGATTTCCACTGGGCCTGGGCCTGGCATACTTGGCAAAACTCAGACACACACAGGTGGGCACTTGGCTCCATAGCGCAAAGGATGTTGCCTCAGTTTCACACACCCCGAGTGCTTCATGGTGTCCTGCAGGTGGGGGTAGGCTTGTTTTTGGTTCTTCGGTTATTCCCTCACTCCAGCATGCACAGACCTTCACCCTGGTCCAGACTGATAGCCCAAGGATGAATCCAACACATTCTTCTCCTTCAGGAGCTCATGACTTTATAATCCACATGGTTTGTGTTTTAACAAAGTACAGAATGCTGTGAGAGTCTAGAAAAGAGAGTGACTTGCTCTGTTTGCAGGGCTGAGGAGCTGGGGAATGGAGCTGAGTTTGGGAGTGTGCCAGAAAGGGCAGGCAGGCGCAGAGCAAGCAGCATCTTCTGAGACCCACAGCTGCAAGTGCAATGCAGGGACACTGGGGGTCTCCTGGGCGGGACACAAATGTGTGGAGTGACAGGCCTATCAGCAGGCCCTGGCTGGTGAGGATCACACTCCTGGGGAGGCCTGGGTTAGTCCAGGCACTGCTGCAGGGTCTGACGTGTGAGGTGTGTAAGGAGGCTGCTGCTGGCTATTTGGAGGTGATGAGGTATGACCCCACCATGGACCATGGGGAGGGGGTAGATTTCAGGGAACAGGGTAGGAAGTGCCAGCATCTGATAACTCCCAGGATCTGGGGGAGAGGGGGAATAGGGTCGTTGACATCTTCCAGGATTGGGGTGGGGAAAAGTGAGGAGCTTGTCTGGGGCTGTTGGCACGGAAGTGTCCCTGGATGCCCAGGAGAGTTGTGGACAGCTGGGGGGTGGGGCTGGAGCCTGGCGGATGATGCAGACTGCAGAGGGGCAGGTGTCTGTCGGCCCACGCATGGTCCTGGAGGTAGGGCAGCAGGTGTGGAGGGAGGAGTGAGTGTGAAGCCCCAAGGATGCCTAGCTTTCCGTGGTGAGCAGACAGACTGGGGCGTGGGCGAGCTGAAGTCTCTTGGGCTCCGTCTCCTGCGGGGATCTGGCCTTGCTCACTTACCGAGCATCTCCCTGCAGAGCTGGCAGATTCCTCCTGGGACTTCCCACCTGGGTGACATGAGGCCATGTGTTCAGAATTCCTGGCAGAGCAGGGGTCAAGCCCTGTGGTGCCAGGGCTGTGCACGGGATGGTGATGTCCCTGGACGCCTGCTGGGGATGCCTCTGTGGCAGACAGCATGAATGGAGTCTGGCCGCCCTGAGCCAGAGTGGAATTACTGGGAGGACAGAGTCAGTGGGGAGGCAGAAGCCAGGCTGGGGAAGGACCTGGAAGAGTCCCAGCGGCAGGAGGGGCTGGACAGCTGTGAGTGGGCTTTTCTCCTGCCCTGCCTGGCTCAGGGCCCGCATCCAGTGAGGGAGGCACTGAATGGATAGAAGAGGGCTGTGCGTATGTGAGGGACGGGGATTGCTAGGATCGGGGGAGCTGCTCCAGGAAGGGGGACCCTGGGCACTGGGTAGTCCCCCAGCCTTGGTGCCTGGTTCTCATCCCCTACTCGGCCCCAGGGGTCTCTACATGAGACGTGTGCATGTGTGTGTGTGTGTGTGTGTGTGTGTGTGTGTGTGAACAGCATGCACAACCGCAGACTCAGATGTACAAGAGAGGCCTGGCTCACTTTCATTTTTGGAGAGCCCCCACTGTTTTAAAAAATGCAGGGGTGCTGCACCGGTGCGTGAGTCATGGCACATGTTACGTGCGGGTGTGAGATAAAGGTAGTCTCACACCAGACAGAAACGCGCAGCACCAGCGCCTGCCGAGTCCATAGTCTCCGACAGGTGGGGGCTCCCGAGATGGGCCTGACTCCCCCCTCCATGCCTCGCCTGCCCTGTGCACCTGTATGTGCAGCCTCCTGGGACATACTGTCAAAAGTATGTACCTGGTCTGTATTTAAGGCCAGGTCTCCCTCTGGTCTCTGCAGGGGCAGGTCCCAGAGTATGTATGTGGAATGACCCCCTCAAGACCTGCACATACTTGTCACAGCTGGACCTAGGGGAGCATTTCGGGGTCAACACTTGCCATACCTGGTGGCCCCGTGAGGGCCAGGCTAGACTTTCTAGTCATTCTACCTGCCCACCTGCCTGCCTACTCCACCCACCCGCCCGCCCGCAGGGGCCTCCTTCTGCTAAGCCACTTAATCCTGCATGTATTTCCTCCGACAGGCCACCCATCGATCGGGACTCTCAGAGGTTTGATTACGGTGCTTTCTAACAAAGTCAAAAGCGAATTTCCACAGGAGGTTTGTAGTTAAGTAATTGCGGTGCTTGGTGTTATGTACCGAAGCACAGGAATGTGCGGGACGGGGATGTCAGGAGAGAAGGTCAGAAAACTGAATAAGGAAGAACGAAGGTGAGCATTAGCTAGTGAGGCTGAGTGGCCGTGGGAAGCTCCCCGCAGCCTGGAGAGGGTGAGAAAGGGGAGTTGTACAAGTGAGCCATTTCACGCTTAATTACAACTTCCCATAAAGTACTTAGGGAACGAGGGTGCACTCTGAACTTGGACAATTAACGTAATTAAACATTCATGGTGCCTGCGGCCCATTTCCTGCCTGGGGATGTCTTTGGAAGCAGAAGTGATTCTTTCTTCTTGGAGGTGATTTCAAGAGCAGCCAGGGAGGGGTGTTTCTTGGAGGGCTGAGCCTTGGGGGATGCGCCCCTGAGCCTCAAGCACAAGGGCAAGACCCCTCAAAAGAGTTTTCGGTGGGAGCAGCTGGAGGCCCAGGCAAGGGGGCAAGAAGCAGGGGTCTGGTGTTTGTGGCCCATTCCCATATTTTGGGCAGTTCCAAGCCATCTGAGTCTGACTCTCTGTCCCCTCCTTTACCTCGATTCTCTGGTGAGGCCCTTAAGACCCCTCACTTTTCCTGAGCTTCCGCTATTTTATGTGCACTGAACACATACCCTGTTTTTCAGACAGGGGAACAGGCCCAGGGAGGGAGAGTGGCTTGGCCATGTCTCACCTGGTAAGTGGCCTTGCTGGGATCAGAACCCAGAGCTCCTCTCAGGTGTCGGTGGGGAGCAGGGGATCTTGCTAGACTGGCCGAGCTTATCCAGGGTTCGCGCTCACCACTGAGATTTCTGTCCAGACTGAGTCTGAGCACTCTTCTTGGAAGGGGTATGAGGACTTCCGGTTGGATGGTTAGATCAGTGAACGAGGTGACAGGTGTGATGGCACTGCCCCTGGGGTGCTCCTGTGGGTGCTCAGGGTGGGACTGGCAGGGTGGTGAATACCAGCTAGGCTTGGCTGTTTGGGATCGTGCTGGTGCCAAGGGCAGGGCCGGCAGACCCAGACACGTCTAGGGGGTACTCCAGCTGTGGGCACATTTGCTGCTCTGGGAGGCATCAGACAGACACATGCCAGGTGGCTGCACTGGGTTGAGAGCCAGGTTTTGGACAGGGACTCCTCCCATCTCACACCCAGGCTGACCTTAGACTGTGGGGGGTGGAGGGACCCCCGGCCCATCCTGCTGGAGGCCTTGAGCTGTGGCGAGGTGGACCGCGTCTGGCCTCCCTGGCTGGACAGGACAGAACAGCAGGATTCTGGGGAATGGGCAGGCGTCAAGAATGAGGCTCGTAACTTTCCGTTCACCTGTTTGCAGTTGCTTTGATGTCCTTCCCCTTATGCATCCCGGAGGGCAAACCCCATGGCTTCCATTAACCTCATGCACCCAGGACCCCAGACTACCCTCAAGCCCAGCCCTCCCTCTATGCCCCAGACACCTCATACCCGAGTGGCTCGTGGACGTCTGTCTTTGGGGTCCCCACAGCAGCATCAGGCCCAACATGCCCCAGCATCTCCTGGGGTTCCCCCTGAGGCAAGGGGCTTCCCAGGGTGACAGGGTGCCTGGCTCAGCCTCCCACTTCCTGCATCTCCGCAGTGATGGTGACACTGCCCTTCAGCCCTCTGTGTGCTCGTCTTGCTGCCTCTGTCCTTCCACCCCTTTCTGCCGCCACATCCCCCTCGTCACAGAAATGGGGGCTGGTCTGAAGAACAGACTGAGCCACATCTCTCGCCCTGTCCTCAGTGTGAGGATCTTCCACATGGGGTGGGCTCCAGTGGCCTCTGCCCCGACCTCCCCTCCCCTCGGCCCTCTGTGCCACACCCCGCTTGTGGCTCCCTCGCTCATTTCTATCAACGTGTGCCTGATTCACACATTTGTATTTTGACAATCTGACACAAGTATTTTATTAAATAATAGAGGGAATCTTTTATTGGGAATCTTTTCAGATCTGTAAAAGCCACTTGGTTTTCTTTTTTGAGAACTGTCCATTTATACCAGTGCCCATTTTACTTTGGAACTGCTGGGCTATTTCTTGTTGATTTGAAGGAGCACTTTACATCTTAAGGACATGGGTCCTCTGTGTGCACATAATGTTTGGAGGGCCCGTGGCTTTATGTGGGACTGGAGCAAGACCCCCAAGAGAGAGGAAGGGCCTGGGGTTCACCGAGTGTTTGTCGCTGTGGGGATGACCAGCGAGTGTTCATTGGGTTTCCGTGTGAGGATCTCACAATAAATCATACCCACCAGCAGCTGGCTTGTAGAAGAAAGGGACGCAGGTAAACAGTGGGCATGAGCTGCGGCTGAGGAAGTTTCAGTTACCGCGGGGCTGCAGACAGGCGGCTTGCTCTGGTTTGTCAAGACCGTATGGTCCCACAGGCTCCCCAGGAAGGTAGGAGGACAGTACTGGGAAATGGGCGTGCTGAGCAGGGCGCCAAGATTGTAGACTGACCTGGGAAACCCTTGGGCTGGTTTCACCAGGCAGCCCAGCACTTCCATTATTACGGAATTGCTTTCCAGTAACTCAAGGTCAGAGACTTCACATGCAAATCCAGATTTTGGACTTCTTTACCAAGATAAGTCCCAGCAACACGGACCCGTACCCTTCTAGGCAGTGCTGCCCACCCGAACTCTCCAGCATGCCCAGCGCCTGCCGTGGCCCCATGGCCCTGGCCCGAGGCCACCTTCCCACAAGGCTTTTTCTTATGGAAGTGAAAAGTGGAAAAATAAAACATAAGCCAAGAGGGCCTCACGTTTCAAGGAAAAATGGGGGAGAACATATTTCTTTCTGGAAATACAGCCCATCTCCCTATGTTTCATAGTAAACAAGGTCAGAGAGAGAAAGGGGAGAACATCATGGAATGCACCCAGCCTCGCCAAACTGTTGTCCCTGTAGCCACCGAGTCCATGCAGTTGGCACCTTGGGCATCCTGAGGGCCGTGGAGGCCCCGGGGGGTTGCTCTGGCACCATGCTTGGCCCGTGCTCGGACCCGGGGCACGGTGTCACGTGGCGCCTGCAGGTGGTGGGTGGGGTGGGGGTGTTGGGAGCCACGGCAGCAGCCCTCCCAGGGGGAGAAGGAGAGGTGAGTGGCAACAGCCAGCCCCCCGCTGCCTTCGTGCCCTGCCCCTGTAAACCACGGCCAGCAACAGCAGCCGCACCTTCCTGAATGTCTGCCCGCAACCGCTCCTGCCAAGAAAATACTCGCCGTGGCTGCTTCCACGCCTGCAGCCTCCCCTGCCCTCCCGGCCTCAGTTTGCTCATCAGTGGCACAAGGATAACGCTGGTTTTCCGCTCGCCAACAGGTGGTTTGGGCCCCCGTTTACTGATTTATTTTGTCAGGCCCCATGTGGGTGTCTGGGGACCTGGAGAGGAGCCAAGGGCGGCCTCGGTCTTCCAGGAATTCATGATAGAGGGTGTGAGTTTGGATGTGTGAGCATGAGCATGGGTTTAAGTGTGCACGTGTGTGTGCAAGTGTGCATGTGTGCGAGCAAGTCAGCAAGTTTGTGATAGTGACATTGCAGATTGCTGTCGTGGGGGTCATGTGGCGTGGGGCCTTGCAGGTGGTTGGTGCTGGCATGCTTCATGAGCGAATGACTGAATGAATGGATGGGTGGAAATGAAGGGCTTGGGGGCCAGGGAAGGAACTACTAACTCGGCCTGGTGGAGGGGGCAAGTGGTCAGAAATTGTCCCAAACAGGAGGAGGGTTGGGGCTGGACTTTGAGGCGGCAGGACTTGCCAGGCAGGCTGGGGGCGGGGGTGACCCATGGAGGCTGGAATGCCCCGTGGAGCAGTGTGCAGAGACCTGAGCTGGGGGAGAAGCCAGCAAGCAAGACAGGCGGGGCAGGGGGACTGGGCCTGGGTCACACAGGGTCTTAGTGTCCGACTCGGTGGTGCAGGAGATGGGAGTAGCAAGCCCCCTCCGCACGAGTCCCCGGGTGGCTGGGTGCCCTACGTGCACAACAGTGATGGCGGCCCCAGCGCCCTGGCAGGGCCAGGCAGGAGCTCCACGGTCCACGAGCTGGCGAGCCCGGACCCAGAGCAGCGACTCATCCACTGTGTCTCCATGCACACCTGGCTGAGTCACATCTGCTTTAAACCTAGGAAAGAAAACCCCAGACCTTTTAAAGCAGAACGTGATGATTTTTGTCATCCCTGCCCGCCCAGCCGCCTGTCCTGTCCTCTGGAGCCCTTGGGCTGTCCAGGACAGCCAGGGGCCTGGTGAGCTGGCTCTGTGCCATCCTGTCTGCGGGAAGGGCAGCCTTCGGGTGGCCACGGGATCCGGACTTGGAGTGCATCCCCCCCCCTCCCCAGTTTCTTAGGAAAGGCCTGTGTGGGACTGTGTCATGGATTAAATTTACAGCGTTCAGCACTTGCTCTGATTTCTCATTTCCTCCCCTCTCTAAATGGGGCTGATCAAATTAAGCCCTGTCAACACCGTGGGCTGACAGGAGGCTGGTGCGGTGGGGAATGTAGCGAGTGTGCCTTGGCCGCTGTGGAAGCATGGTGGCTCCACGTCTCTGGGGAGCAGGGGAGCCCCTTCCCTCTTCAGTGCCTGCAGGGCGTGGTCTTTCAAGGCAGGAAGGATCATGGGAGAGGGATGTGTGGGGTCCACCAGGGCTAGTTGGTGTCCCCTGGGACACCAGCCCCCCAGGCTTCTGAACCCACTGAGCTCACACAAGAAGACAAACAGGATGGAACCCCATTATCTGCGGGCCTGGATGATGTGCCCAGGGGGCAGGTGCCTCTATGTGGTATCCACCCCGTCTGCACCTTGGGTCCTAAAGGGGAGGTTCACGGCAGTCCCCTCCTGTGCCTCCTCCCCGTGGAAGACAGAGAAAGGCCAGAAAAACAGAAAGGAAGGCAGGGCCTGCCCAACATTCCCTGGGAGAGAAGGCAGGGGGATGGGGGCGCTCGGGGCTCCCGGACCCGGCAGGATTTGGTGGAGGACTCGGGAAGAGGAGTCCCTCCCCTGCGGAGCTCTTGGGCTGATCCGAGGTGTCTAACCCTGCCAGTGTCCCCCTACCTACTCCGTGGACCATCAGTCAAGACGCAGTTCCCTCCAGGCCTCCCCACTGCACCCCTTGCGCCCCCGCATCAGTGGAGAGGGCCAGGGACAGTCCCTAGTCGCTCACGTCTGCTCCTTCAGCAGACTCCAGATAGGGACAGACATGAGGAACAGTGGTCAGTGGGCTGTCTCTCCTGGTAGAAATCCTGCCCCCTTTGACTTGCCCTGTATGGGATCTTTGGGATCTTCCGGTGCATTTTCCTGTCTGCTCCACTGCCGGGTTTTCATAAAGTGGAAGGGCCCTGTGCGCACGCATCTCCCAGGGCACGCACTTGTGAGCAGAGTCTGTGTGAAGGTGAAGAGCGCCCCCAGCCCCTGGAGCTGTCCAAGCCACCGATGTGTGCAGTGGCCCTGAAAGTGGACCCTCAGTGTCTCCCTCCTACCACCCAGCACACCACGCAGAGCATCTCAAGTTCCAGCTCATAGCAAGACACCAGTAATACAAGGCTCGAGGCCCGCAGGGTGCTGAGCGGGGGTGCTGAGCGGGCTGAAACACTCTCATTTCTCTGGGTCCTCGTTAGAGTCCCATACCTCGGGGCTGGACGTGCACAGGGTGAGGCAGAACTGGGGTCTGCAGGGTCCTGGTGGGCGTGGACCTGGGATGAGGTCCCCAGCCTGGTGGAGGTCCCCTGACCCTTAGAGCAGCCTGTTATCTACTGGCCCCAGTGCAGCTGGCTCCGAGTGGCCCCATCTGAGGCTTGTGCGGTGGGCTGAGCTGGATTCTGGCCGCCCCCTGCCACTGTGAGGCCGTGGGTTCGAGTGTGACCTTCTCAAGCACGCTCCTTCATCTGCATCAGAGAGAGTTCCTTCCTGACCTGCGGGGCTGCCGTGAAGAATAAAGAGGGATGTCTGTAAAGCCCTGGTGCTCCACGTTGCCGATGCCATCTTCACTGTCATCAGTAGGGGCCTTTCCCCATCCTGCCACTGATGAGGGTGTCTGGAGAATTCTTTGTCTTAAGGTGGCTTGGTGGTACAGTACGGCCCATCCTGCACTGCCACGCTGAGTCCTGGCGTCAGCTGGGAGGAGCCAAGTATCTTGGCCCCATCCCCTCCATGTGATTGGGCCTTGGTGGGTCCTGGAGAGGGGTGCGGGGAGTGGTGGGGGAGTAGGGGACTGTCCCTGGGCTGGGGGAGGGGGCTTGGGAAGGCAGCTGTGATTTCGTGCATCTGGATCATGGCCTGGTCTGAGAGGACTCCTGGCGGAGCTGGGCAGCAGCCCACCCCTCCTGTGTGCGTGTTGGCACTGAGCCCCTCCTAAAGCACTGGGACCCCTCCCTGCATTGTTTTCACCCATTCCGCATGACACAGGGCTCAGCACAGGAATCTGAGGTTGGCAGCTGAAGAGAAATGCCTTGGAACTTGGATTTGGAGAATCTGAAGACCAATGAGGAGCCTGTTCCTGGGGAGGCATGCTCTAGGGCCAAGCAGAGCGGGGGGGGGGCAGGTTCAGGGACCCCGAGGGTGAGGAAGGAGTGGACTTTGTGGGTTGGGCAGAAGCAGGCCCTCCTCTTGGCTGGGGCCTGGGTGCACGCAGGTGCCATGGCCTGAGGTGGAGGGGGGGTGCAGCTGGAGGTGTGGGTGTGGGTGGTGGAGGTGTTCAGTCCTGGAATTCTGTGTGGGGTACCTGAGGACCTTCTGGGGAGTGATGCCCAGGAGGCTGCCAGATGTCCAGATCCAGGACTCAGGAGTGTGAAGGGAGCTGGCGATGGGATTTACCTGCCTCTGATGCACTTGTACAAGATGTGCATGGGAGGGGGGAGCCTCCAGGTCCGTGGCCTCCGACATTGGCCATCAGCATCCCACTCGCCAGCCTCCCACTTCCCCCACATTGAAAATGAAATCCCGGGGAATCCTCCCTTCTGTTGGGACCTGTGGGTGTCTGTGTTTTGTTCTGAAGTTCACAGTAAATATTTTCATTAAGCGATCTGCCAGTCTCTCCGTTGTATCCTGCCATCTGGCCGCTGTGTGCTGGGAAGCGGTGGTGGGGAGGTAACTCGGGGCTAGCTCCCCTTCCCTCGGCTGACTGCCCACAGAGAGGACGTTCGGTGCCCTGGAGACTACAGCCGGTCCCACCGACCTGCCCTGCAGTGGCTGTGCACCAGAGCTCGCCAGGGCAGTAGGCTTTCAGCTCCTGGACCTCAGGGACCTGATTGCTGAAGGAGCCCTCATGCACCCCTGGGGGTAGAGGGGCTTCAGGAGCTGTCAGGAGGGTAGTGTGGGGCGAGGCCAGGTGTGGAGGAGCCGAGGTCGTGTGGCTGATGTGAGGCTGCGGAGCTGGAAAGGGGGCGTTCGGGGCCCTCTGCATGAAGGCTGCAGACGGTGGGACCCTTGAGCTGGGGCCTGCTGGTGTTTGCAGCAGGAGACCTGGGCTGGTGCTCTTGCTTTGGGCCTAGTGCTGCTGCAGGGAGCCTGGGAGGGCTCAGGGCTCCTGGTCATTCAGCATGGCCCTGCTGGCTTGGGCCCAACCTCGGTGGCCTCAACACCTCTGCCAGGGCCATTGTGGTATCTGGCAGGTCCTCTCACTTCCCAAGGACACATATCTGTGGGGGCCAAGCCAGAGCCTGGCCCCTTTCTCTTGGCCACATACCTTTAATCCACAGTGGACTTTCCCTGTCCCCACTCTGTCTGCACCAGGCTCTCTCCAAAAGGAGGAGGTGCAACAGAGTGGCACCGGCTGATGCTAACGGTCTGAGGGCATATGGCTATGAAATCAAACCACAGTGTTGAGCTTACTTTTGACAGTGCGTGTGATTACACATGTGTGTGTAGGGCGGTACGTTTTAGGATTTTTGTGGCTACAAGAGATAGAAATCCAAATGAACTGACCCAGAGCTGGAGAGCCCAGGGATGTAACGACTTTAGGCATGGCTGGATTCAGGACCTAAGTGGTGTCACCTGTTCTCTTCATTTCTGCTTGTCACCAGGGTTCACTGGCTTGCCTGGGCCATGTGGGTGCTCCTGGGGTAAGGGCTCCACGGGTTTGGCTCCCCCCGAGGCGTGTGGCCTGGGAGTGGCAAGGGTGGCTGAACATCAAAGGGAAGTCACGGAGCAGTACCTAAAGGAGAAGCAGGTTGCCATGTGGTGCAATGCAGGCGGCTCTGTACTCTCCAGCTGGGCAGGTGGGTGCCAGGCAGGCCAGGATATTCCACGTCCACCGCCGAGGAGTGTCTGCTGCGCCACACCCTGGAAGGGCACGTTCTGGGGATAGTTCCTGATGGAGAAGCCAAGAGAAATTTCTCCCTTCTCCGGAGCTCCCATTTCTGACCTGAAGCTCTGAAAAAGCAAGCAGGCCTGGGACTTGAGGCAATTTATAGACCTTCCAGCTCTTGTCTCTGAGAGTCCTGGCAGCTGTTACAGATGCTGTTACAGATGCGGCCCTGATGAACGAGTACTGAGGGGCTGGCCCACCCCCAGGGGCCCCTCCCATGCCTCCCCTCCACCTCGAGTCATAAAAAAGACACTGGATGAGCCACGCCTGCCAGCATTGCAAAAAATTAATTCCGATCTGGTCATAAAATTATAAAGGGCTGGGATGAAATAATCCTAATGAGCTTCTTTTAATAAAGCTCACCAGTGGGGCTCTGTGCTGATGGCCCCCTCGGGGCTGAGCCTGCTTTCTGCTTCCCAGAGCCTCCAAAGAGCCTGCCTGCTTCCAAGCAGGCCCTTTGCTGTGTCCTGATTATGCTTCTACATAAACATATTTTATCTTAATGATCATCTTTAGGGGAATTTGCAGTCACGGAGGGCTTGTCTTGAGGTTGTTAACAAATGGAGGGGATGACTTTCCTCCTGGATGACCTCCCCTGGGTGGGGGCACCAACATGCTCCTGGAGGCTGCAGGCTACTGGTGCCCAGGACTCTGGTCCCCTGGGCCTGGCCTGCCACTTATGCTGGGGCCTGGTGGTTTGCAGCAGGAGGCCTGGGCTGGTGCTCTGGCCTTGGTCTAGCTCTGTAAGTATCACTCTCCCCTTATTTGGAACCCTGCCTACAGTCCTGCTCATCGGGATTTGAGCTTCTGGGACTCCTTAGCATGGGGGAAGGGAGAGATATTGGTTCTCATCCATGTGCCTGATGGTTGGGCAGCAGCAGGCCCCCAGTGAGCATGCCCAACCCCTGTGTGCTTGCCCAGCAGAGGCTGGGTCAGTTCTGGGGCGGGGCGGGGGGGGGGGACCTGGAATGCATATTGGCCTTGGCCTTGGAGTCCACAGGCTGCCCAGCACTGAGATCATAAAAAAGCATTTAGCTGAGTTTTCTTCTAGCACTTTCGTGACTTCATTTTTGTCATCCCGGGCCACCAGTCCACCTGGAATTTGTTTTTGCTTACCACCTGAGGCCAGGATTTGACCTTTTCCTCCATCTGTGACCAGTTGTCCCAACATCATTAAAAATCTGCACAACTGGCTCGCTCCCCTCTCCTCCCCGCCTTGTGGGGAGCGGCCATTCTAAGGTGATCAAAGGGTATCCTTCGGTCATTGTATATTTTTGCAAAATCAGGGTTGCTCCTTGCTTGAGCATGGATATGTCTAACTGGTCTGAATGGTGCTACATTGTACATCTAGCTGTTTCTTACTTTCTGCGCTTGGCACTCCGTTTCCAAGATCCCTCTGTCGTGTATGCCTCTGTCGCGTATGCAGATGTCAAGTTTTTGACTTCCGCATAGCACTGTGTGGGGTGCACCTGCCACATTCTGCCCCTCCTCTTGCCCTCTGATGACAGCCAGGTTGCCTCCAACTCCCCAAAACCTGCCCAAGCAACGCTGCCTTGCTTCCTTAAGGACCTGAGAGGCATGCCTGTCTGCACGCCTTGTGCAGGGCAGTGAAAAATGGCCCACAGGGCAAGGGTTGCTCCAAGGAGGCGCCTGGGATATCCTATAGCTATCCTGTGTCTTTATGTCATAGACAAGAGCGAAATTACTGGCCAGCAGGGGCTCTTACGCGTGATTGGCTGAATGGTGCCAGAATGCTTGCTCTACTCCCACCAGTTACCAACCCCCGCTTTCCAACTCCTACCCTGTCATTTACTAATTCTGTTCACTATTTTATTTTTTGATGGACTACTTACAGTTTGTATATAAATGAATGTCAAGAGTGATTAATATTACAATGGAGGGTAAGCACACACTAGCTGTGCAAGGAGAGGGTAGCACTGCCCCTGCCCGATGGAGGCTCTAGGAGGAAGTGAGGACAGTCTTTGGGTTGTGGCCTGACTTCCCCTTCTCTGGAAGTTGACAAGGCCCCTTCTGGGGAAGTTGCAAGCAGGGTCACCAGTGAGTCTTAGGAAACACGGGGCTCTCCACAGTGGGGTGTCAGGCAAGACTGAGGTATGGACCAGGCACTGGACATGCGGCAGAAGGATGGTCAGAGGGAAGGGGCTGCCTCCCGCTCTCAGGGAAAGGCTGAGAACTTCTGTGAGGGACGTGCATGCGCTCAGCAGAGCGTCAGGGGAGAGACTCTCGGGAGCACATGGTCAAGACAAGCCAGATCCGGATGAGAATCTGGGCCAAGCCGTCCTGGGCGTTCTGTCCTTGATTTAAGAAGATGGCCTGATGGAAGTGGGAGGGTCTTCATGATGGCCGGCTGTCTCTGGGGTCACACGGCTGCAGGATGGCTCAGCTCTGTCCACATCTGGAGCACAGCTGCTGTCCTGGGAGCAATCCGTCATCCTCCAAGGGATTCCCTCCGCATCTCTGGTGTTGGGTCTCCTGTTTCCCATCTTCCACTTCCTTGAAGGAGTGCGTCTTTCAGTAGCTTCTTGAGGAGGGGTGCTGGACAGATAAAACTTTAGAGAACTTACACGTCTGGAAATGTCTTTATTCCACTTTCTTGATAGAGAATTTGGGTATAGGATTCTAGTTGAGAAATAGTCTTGCTTCAGGCTTTCAAAAGCTTTGCTCCATTGTTTTCCTCTTTGAATTTGGGGACGTCTGAAGCCATTCTGACCCCCATGCTCTGTGCGCCCCTCTGTAACTGCCTCCCCCGGTTACCTCCCCTTCTCTGTGACGGTCTGCAGAATCTTCTCTGTGTTCTGGAACACCATGACACTGTGCCGCTGTGCGGGTCTACTTTCATCTACGGTGCCGGGTAGCTGGGCCCTTACACCTCCCCGTTGTGAGACGTTTTCTTGAATTATTTCATGACTTCTTTCCCTCTCTGTTTTCCCTTTTCTATCTTTATGAAGCTTCTGTTGTATGGATGATAAACCTCCAGTCTGGTCCTCTACTGTTCTTGACTTTTTCCTGATTATTCAAGTCTCTTTGTCTCGTTGTTTTACCGGCCGGGGGATCTCTCAACTTTATCTTCCCAGTCCTTCCACGGAGTTTATCATTTCTGCTGAAATGGTTTTAATCTCAAAGGACGCTTTCTATTGTTCCCGTCCTGTCCTTGTTGAACAGATATAATACCTTCTCCTAGCTCTCTTCTCAGAACTTAGTGATGGTAGGTCTCCCCTCAGCTTCCTGTACGGTCTCTTTTTCCTCCACTTTGCTCCTGTTGAGTTGTTTGCTTTGTCTTGGCCTCCATCGGCCACGTCTGGGCTTTCCCAGGAGAGCTGGTGATCCCTGGCTGTCAGTTCATGTGTAAGGTTGGGCAACAAAAGAAGTGAGTGGGAGCTCGTTGCATGTAGGCAGGGCGAACCATGGACTGAGATACTAGCTTTTTGTCTTTGGTTGACCAGATTCCCTAGAGCAGACCCCTCCCGATGTCCTGCTTGGGGTGGGGGGAGGCCTAACCTCTAGCATTCTGGGGGTGAATTATGGAAGGGAGCTAGTGCCTCCACATTGATTTAGTCCTCCTGGTTTTAGTTTGGTGCCTCTGCTTTCAGCCACACGTGGTGCCTGCAGCCCAGAGAACTTCTTTTCCACCTTTCGGAGAGAGAATGCGCTTCCAGACCAATGCCAGTGTTAGTTATCAGGGCTGTTCCTGGGGCGCGGTGTACGGGCAGGGGATTTGGCATCTGCCACCAACTAGTCCTACTTATTTCAATCTGCCCTTCACTCCCACGTCCAGAAGCGTTTGGTGCCTGTGGCGAATTTTATGACGCAGACTGGGAGAGTCTCTGGGTTCTCCTCATTGCCAGCTTGGGATTCAACTTTCTCAGATATACGAAGTCCATTACTACGAGACCATCTGCTTTCCAGCCTCCAACAGTTCTGTTAGTATTTCCTCAGCTGCTGTCCTTGTCCTTGTAGCCCTGTGATTGAAAAAAAAAATCACTTTACCAAAGTTGTAATGGGGTTCCAGGAAGAAGACAAATTGGATGCATGTGTTCAATCTCTCATCTTACCCAGAAGTCCCTCCTATGCTTGGATCTGTGTTGGGACTTTGTATTCAGTACCATTTTTTTTTTTAAGATTTTTGTGTATTTGAGAGAGAGACAGAGAGAGCACGAGCGGGGGAGGGGGGCAGAGGGAGAGGGTGAAGCAGACTCCCCCCTGAGCAGGGAGACTAATGCAGGACTCGATCCCAGGACCCTGAGATCATGCCTTGGGCCAAAGGAAGACACTTAACCAACTGAGTCACCCAGGCGTCGCATGTATTCAGTACCACTGATCTGTCTCTCTTAACACCAGTGTCACTATGTACTAACATGTTTTGTAATATTAAACATGTTAATATATTACACATACAAATAGTGTAAATGTATTTTGTAATATGTTCAGTTAATTTGAAAGATAAGTACCTCCCCGTTACTATTATTTTTCAAGATCTTCCAGATTTTTCTGGCTATTCTCTCATATATAGTCTTCTAGTTACATCTTAGAGTTATGTTGTTGGGTTTTCATAATTCCTTGATGGAGATCATGTTGACTTTGTAGGTTGATTTGGAGGTGGATCACCTTGGTTATTTTGTTGGGTTTTTGTAATTCTTTGATGGAGATTGCACTAAGTTTGTACACAGATTTGGAGGAGAATCTACTTGCCATCCAGGATCGCATCGTATCTCCATCTATCGAGGTCTTCCTTTGTACTTTTGGGGAGTCGTGGACTATGTCATGCTACTCTTTGTGGTCTTTATACATTCATTCTTTTTCTTCATTCCTAGATATTTCATGGGGTTTGTTGCTCTGGTGGATAAGCCCTTTTCCCCATTCTGTTTCCTAGCTAGAAAGGAAGGTGTTGGGTCTTCGCATGCCCATTGTACATCAGATGGGAAGCGTCTCTTCCTTGTAGTCTTGGTAAAACTGTCTTGTAAAACCTTCTAGGCTTTTCTTTGACTGCTTTCTCAATTTCCTCTGAGGTTTATTCCGGTGTCCTAAACTGAGCCAGTGATTGGAATTTCTATCCTTCATGTAGTCTAGGCTTATATAAGACTGTATCTTTAATTTCTGGTGTTTGGTCTGGTCTGGTCTCTTCTTTTTTTTTCTGATTTTATCTCGTGGTGGTGACCGTGGACTTGATTTTTGAGTTTTCTTGCTGTCCTAATACATAGTCACATTTGGGACTTGTCCCGTGTGTGCTTGGAAAGGGCACGTTTTCAGGTTGCTGGGTTTAAGCACTAGGCGGTCTCCGTCATGCAGTTCCCCGACAGCCCTACCTCGTGTTTAATCTAATTCATCCCTTGTTTTCTGAAGTAAATGCATAAAAATGCACACAGAACTGTGGTTTGTCTCTTTTTTCCTTAGGAAAGAGGTCGAAGCATTGTTAGGTGCATAAAGTTTTGTATCTTTTTTTTATTTTAATGTTTTTTTATTATATTATGTTAGTCACTGTACAGTTCATCCCTGGTTTCTGATGTAAAGTTCCATGATTCATTAGTTGCATATAACACCCAGTGCGCCATGCAATACGTGCCCTCCTTACTACCCATCACCAGCCTATCCCATTCCCCCACCCCCCTCCCCTCTGAGGCCCTCAGTTTGTTTCTCAGAGTCCATAGTCTCTCATGCTTCATTCCCCCTTCTGATTACCCCCCCTTTCTTTATCCCTTTCTTCTCCTACCGATCTTCCTAGTTCTTATGTTCCATAGATGAGAGAAATCATATGATAATGTTTCGTATCTTTTATATCTTCTCAATGCATTGTGTGTCCGTTTATCCCATCGATGCCTCGGATTATATTTTATCTCAGAAATATCATTAGGCCGGCTTTTGTTGTTGTTGTTGGAAATTGCATGGTACCCCTCTCATTGCCCCCTTCGTCTTAACTCCCCCTGGGTCATTTTATCTTAGCTTTGTCGTGTGTTAAGTAATTTACAGCTGGATTTTTGCGCCAGCTCCTGTCCCTCTACCTGTCACCTCACTTTTGCTCCTGCCCCCTCCCCCCAGTCTGGCCTCCCTGGCCCTGCTGCGCCTGCCTCTCCTTCGAGCCCTGCTGTGGGGCCCTGTGCTCCCTCCCATTGCCTTACTGCCCTGGCTCCTTTCCCTCCCAGCCCTGCCGTGACTTGTCAGGCACTCAGGAAACCGAGGCACACAAGACCCTGTGGCCCCTGTCTTCCAGGGGACCTCTCTCCAAGGCGGGAGAGGCCATTGACACCCAAGCAGATTCACAAATGAGATTAGAACTGCACATGGTGGGGTGTTTTATGACGGAAGAAAACAAGATGCTGTCAGGGAGACGTTGGGGCAGGGGAGAGCCTAGTTTAATTAGGATGAAATACACCTCGTTTCCCTGAGGAGGTGACATTTCAGGTGACACCTGAAGGATGAGGAGGAGCAGGTCCAGTGAGAAATGAGGGGACGATGATTCCATGGGTAGGGGACAGTCTTCCCTTGTCACTGAGAAGTGTGTTCTCAAGGCCCTGTGTGCCCCGTCCCCCGGAGATGTGCAGCCAGCTCTGTGGGGGAGGCAGATGGGGAGCACACGTGTCCCTGAGGCCAGTGCAGGAGGGCTGCGGACCTCCTTCCCTCCGGGCCTTTTGAGGGACTCCTGCTAGGCCTGGTGGGGAGTGCTAACTTTGGGCAGGAGCAGCAGCAGGAAGGGCGGCCCAGGTGAAGAGGTCAGTGTGGCACAGTCCTGGCTGTGGGATTTGGAAACACACAGGTGCCCTTGAACCTACAAAATCAACGCCTCCCACACAATGCTCCTGAGGCCTTTGCAGGCTCAGGACCTGGAGGCCTCACTTCTCCAGGCTAAATGTTTCTATTTCTGCCACTTTCGGTTTCCCCAACCCATCCCTCAGTGCTGGTGACGTGTGGGGACGGCTCTGGGGCCTGTTAACAACGTGGGATTCATGGCCCAGGCTGGGCCCCAGCTCCTCTTTGGCTGTGTGGCTTGTCTAAGTCACTTAATCTTTCTGTTCCTGGTGTTCCTTGATGCTAAAATGGGGACAGAAATGAGGACAGTGAGGAGCCTTCTTCTCGAGGTGGGGATCAGATGGCTGCTGGGACAGCAGAATATTGTCCCCGAGGCCACCCCCAGATTGGGGGGGGTGCAGGCAGCACCCTGTGCTCCAAGGCCTTTGGATGAGCTCGGCCACTGTGACCCACTGATTCCCTGGAGGACAGGTGCTTTGGGATTCCCTGGATCAATTCTATTTCCCCTTATCCTGCCCTTTCCTTGATTCTCTGGGGCATCCTGCTTGATCCCCTCTGGAGACTTGAAAACTGGGGACAGCTCTTGGAAGCTTCTTGCCTTGTCATCCTCTGCTTGAGACATGAGCAACAGAAGCCCCAGCTGCCATGCAGAAGGGTTCCCCCCAGCACAGGGAATGCCGGGAATAAAATCTCTTTTGTTACCTTTTGGAAAGATGGGGTCCCGCTGCACATGCCCCCAGTCAGGGGGGCCCTGGCCTGCAGGGACCCAGTCTTCTGTCTCTCATGGATCAGCCACCCGTGGGGACCAGCAACTTCTTGTCCGGGAGGCAGTGTAGAGAGGGCAACAGGAGCTAGGCTGGTGTTGTCGTCCCACCTCAGCAGGAGATGGGCTGTGCTGACAGCTTGTTATCCTGGCCTGAAGCAGTAGTGAGGGATGGAGCAAAGGGCGGGGTGAGCTCTGTGTCACTGTGGCTTAGCACACGGGCTGTAGGCGTGCAGGAGCTCCAGGGGGAGGAGGGGAAAGTGGCAAAGAGCCCACCCCCACCCTGAAGGACTGAGAGGAGCACAGGCCCTTAGGCCAGGTGAGCAACCCAATACACATGGACGGGCCCAGAAGGCCAGCATTGGTGTCAGAATTCCTGGGCAGCTGACCCAGGACCAGACAGGAGCTGGAGCTCCTTGCAGCAGGACTTGGCATGAGGGACAGGCCTGCTAGGACCAGGGTGTGGTCAGGGTCTCTGCCTGGCCTGGGCTCCAGGACTAAGCCCATTGTCGGGAAATGGAAGAAACATCCAAGACTGACACGGTGGAAGGAATGTCAGCCTGGCTGCTCGGGTGGCCCTGGGCCTGGGAGCTTGGCAGACCCTGCTGATCTTGGGGCTGCTCCCATGTCCTGCCAGGCCTGAGTAGGGCTGAGGCTTCCAGGGGCTGGACTGCAGGGCAGGGCTGTCACCTGCCCCTCTCCTCATCTGCACTTTGACCTTGGACTTTGGGGCATCCCTACAGGGCTTGGGTCTTGGGGGAAGGTGTTCTAGAACATCATGTCCAAGTCACACCCCCAAATCATCATGATTAAAGGAATACCTGGAACAGTAATAATTATGCTTGGGGTGAAATTGTCATTTCTGTCGCATCTTTAGAACATGTTGGTGTTTTTAATGGACCCGTAACATAAATTGAGCCAAACACCATGCTTGCTTGGCAGAAGCAGCTACAGGATGCGTCCCAGCCAGCTCTGGCCCAGTGGCAGCCCCTTCACCACCCCCCCCCCCCCCACAGGGAACATTGGGAGTAGGGCACTGCACAGCAGCTCCCAGGATTAGGGCTAGGGGCACACTCTGATGCCTTCAGGGGGCAGGAGGGCAGCGAGAGCAGCAGGCCAGGTGGCCTGGGGACGCGGGCCCAGTGTGTCGTGTCAATCCTCAGCCCAGTGTTACCTGCCCGTCACTTCCCCCTAACCCGGTGACCCGATGTCCTGCTTCCTCAAGAGAAGATGCTATTCTAGATTTTGTTTAACATGAACTCTCCCAATTTTGACACACTGTCAACCAAATAAGTTATTTTTAAAACACCGTGTGGCGCTAATACATGCCTCTGTGGTCTGGTTTTGCCCCAGGGACCACCCATCAGTGACCCCTGGCTTGACAGGGGCAGAGGGGAACGTTTAGCCTCTTCCCCGGGGAAGGGTTTTCTTTTTTTTTTAATGGAAATTACCATTTTTCTGCTTCCCAAGGTGGTTCTGAAGGTGAGCTGTCCCTGCTTGTTGGAAATGCAAAGAAATAAATGTGTAAAAATAGAGTAGCAATTCCTCAAACCCCCTGTCAGGTTTAAGTAGCTGGTGTCTCCTCTGGGAGCAGCACGGATGGCCCTGAATCATCGCCAGGCAGCCCGGCAGAATGAGCAGCTCTGCATGGGCGCTGCCTGCATGCCTGCCCTCCCAGCCCCCGTCCCCGCCCCTGGAGGGGCCCTGTGCGTGTGTGTGTGTGTGTGTGTGTGTGTGTGCGCGCGCACGTGTGCAGGTCAGCGTGCCCCAGGGGATGGCAGGGCTGGAGCAGGGGCCACAGGGAACCCAGGAAGTATGGAAATGCAAGCAGCCACTCAGCCCCTGCCTGACTTAGTCCTTGGTTCTCTCAGAGCCCCCTTCCCCCCCTTTGGTTTCATCTCCTTCACCTTCTTCATCCCCACTTTCCCTCCTTGGTGCCTGTCCCGTGGCCAGATGGCAGCTTTGGGCCTCAAACCTCACAGACAGCAGGTGCAGAGGAGAGAGCTCCTGGCTGAGAGTCAGCCGGGCTGGAGTTCCATTAGTCTTTCTGTCTGTAAAGTGGGGACAGCCGTGTACACCACAGAGGCCCGTTTGTCAGCCCTGGCTGAGGAGACCTGGGCACCGAGTGGTGGGGCGGAGCCGAGGGCAGGCTGCCTCGCCTGACTTTGAGCTGCCACGCTGCCTTCTGAGGCCCTGTTCTGCCTCCAGCATCTGCCATGTGCCCCTGGGACATGGAGAGAGTTCCTGCTCCCGTCTGGAGGAGGCAGCAGACGAGAGGCTTCGGGGACAAGTGAGAATTATTCTGGAAGACTCTTTGTAGAAAGGTGGTGCTTCAGGGGGCATCGACCCCACCTCCAGCTACAAGGGACCACAGGGACTGGACACAACACCCTGGTGGGTGATGGCATGAAGACCTGAGATCCTAGGCCCTTCCCAGGGCTGGTATCTGGGAATGCCAAGGAGAAGCAGGACCCTGGGGTCACGGCCCCAGCATAGACACAGAGACCAGTACAGGGATGCAGGGGGCTTCCAGAAGGCTTTATTAGCAGGCAGGGTGGTCTGGGGCTGCCAGCAGTGACAAAGGTCAGCCTGGTCAGTTCAGCTGCCACCCTGAGAGGTGGGGGCAGGGAAGGGCTGGGAGCCTGAGCTCTGGTCCAGAGTGGGCTCCAGGTCCAGGGATGAAGGAGGAGAGAGCCGAGGCAGACACTGCAGCTGTGCAGACAGTGAGATGACCTTCTGGGGCCCTCGGCTGAGGCCCCTTGGACCCCCTCCCCCACCCCAGGCAGACTGTGGGGAAGCTGTCACTAGAGGGCCCTGGTCCCCTGCACAGTTCAGTCAGGCAGTCACCCATGTGTCCATTTAGTGCCCAGGGGTAGGCACGGCTGTGCCTGGGGGAGGAGTGCCCATGGGAGGTCTCGACCCTGAAGGGGGGTAGGTGGGCCTGGCCCACAGATGAGGGGCCTTGCTTCAGTGGAGGAAAGTTCGGGAGGGGAGATGCCTAAGGACACACCACCAGGGCTGGGCCTCAGTCTCCCTAGTTATAATGTGGTGGCCACACCGGGGAGGCCAGCCCTTTGGCACCTGGGCAGCTCTTCTCGGACATTCAAATGTGTGAGTGAGTGAAAAAAGCTGGTTCTGGCTCTGCCCGCTCCTGGCGGCATGATCTCAGCCTCTCCATTCATTGCTGGGTGCCAGGCCCGGGCTCAGTGATGGCCGTGGACTTGGTTTGCATGCTTCTGGGTCTGAGCCCACTTGGCATGCACTCTGCCCTCCCAGAATCTCAGTTCATTCTGTAAAATGGGGACCGTGTGGGTACTGTATGAGTTTTCACCAAGGTGATGGCCAGGCTGGTGCCAGGTTGCACCCAGGTGGGGTTTTGCCCTGTTTGGATGTCCCTGGGGAGCCTGGGCTGCTACTGCAGACTGTGTCCTCTGTCCTTCCAGGGGCCCCGCCGGGCAGCCTGGATAACCTCAGCCGCGCCCTGGGTGTCCTGGAGGAGCGTGTCAATGGCTCAAGGAGCAGGGCGCGAAGGCATGCCACCGACGGCGACTACAACATCGAGGTCCTGCTGGGCGTGGACGACTCTGTGGTCCAGTTCCACGGGAAGGAGCACGTGCAGAAGTACCTGCTCACGCTCATGAACATTGTAAGTGGGGGCCGGTAGCAGGGGTGGAGTGGGGCGGCTGACAGAGGTAACCAAGTCCACGCGCAAGACCCGCCGGGGCCCCCGTGGAGGGGCAGGTCAGGGGCAGGAGGATGGGCGTGAGCTGATGGCTGGGACGAGACACCCCTGCCTGTCTGTCCACCTTCTTCTCCGCTGGTCTTAGGTGAGTCATCGACCTTCTGGAATTCAGCCCTCTCATGGGCAGAGTGTGGCCGAAGTCCATTAGGTTTGCAGAGCGTGTTCTGTTTTGGAGAGTGTTGTCACACTTAATCTCATCTCGTTTCTGAAAAGTACCTTTATTGTAATCATAATCAAACAACCATGATGCCTGCCGTCATGAGTGACCAGGTGCCAGGCCCACGCCGGGCATCATCGTAGGCAGTCTTTGCACTAACTCTGTGAGACTGGTAATGTAACCTCTCGCCAGCCTTGAAAACGTGCGCTCTTCCCCCAGCATCACCCTGCCTTCCAGCCCAGCTGAGGGTCCTGCTGAAGGAGAACTGTTCTCTGTAGTCACACCAGCTCTTCTGATGCCAGATGTGTGGGTTTTCCTCACCGACACTAACTTCCCAGAGTTAGCACGGACCCCACGGGGCAAGACCAGCCCCACTTCAGACACCCCTCACAAGTCCTGCGTCGTCACCCGTTTGACCTGGTCGGAAGACTCCCCAGCCATAAATCAAGTGTTCCCCTCCTCAGGTTCACATGTCTGCCGGCACAGCTCACAGAACTCAGGAAAACCCTCCTTACGATCTCTGGTATATTCTGAAGGATGCAAGTCCAGAACAGTCAAATGGCAGAGACGCATGGGGCAGGGCAGGTGGGAAGGCGTTCAGAGCTTCCCTGCCCTCTTCGGGCACACTAGCCTCCCAGCGCCTCGGTGTGCTCACCCACCTGGAAGCTTGCAGAACTCCACAGTTTGGGGTTTTATGGAGTTTTTCTTGGCTGTGGGTGATTGAACTCAATCCCCAGCTCCTCTTTCTCCCTAGACGCCTGGGGCGGGGGCGGGGAGCAGTGCTGGAAGTTCCAACCTTCTGATCACCGGGTGGGTTCCTCTGGCAGCCAGCCCCCATCCTGAAGCTATCTAGAGCCCAGCAAGAGTCACCACATCACATGAACTCGGGTACAGTCGAAAGGGCTGCTCCTGTCACCCCTGTCCCTTGGACATTTACAGGGTTTAGGGGGTCTGTGTCAGGAACAGGGGGAGGGGGCGGGCAGAGACCAGTATGTATCTATTATTATGTCACACTTGGGTTGACTCCTGGACCCACCATGACCTGGTGTGGAGGGTCCCTCTGTCACACATGCCCCGTGCTGCATGAGCCAGGAGGAGGAAGTCTCGAACTTTCTCTTGGTTTTGCCGGAGAGTAAACTTCAGTTTATTCATGTACGCCCTCAAGCTCCACTGGACCCCAACTTCGGATTGTAGGATGGTTTGGTTAGCTTCTTGAAAAGCCTGAGAAATGCAAACATTCTTAAGTTGAAACATAGTTTATCATAGCAAAAAAAGGATTTTAGGAGATAAATTGGAGGAGCTGAGGAAAAGTAATTGGGGCAAGTCTTTTTTCCCTGTGGCATCCAGCAAGCGTTTATTGGACGCATGCTTGTCCCAGAGCATGGCATTCAGTCTGGGGCCCAGGGAGGAGGGGGGATGTCTGCCCCTCTAACCTGAGCTCCCCCTCCCAGTGTGGCGGGGGAGATGAGGCACCCTGCCTGAGCGTGCGTTGCCCTGACAATTAATATTCTGTAAGGCTCTGTGTCCTCCTTCAGGGCCGTGCACACCCTGAAGAGAGTCCCAGGAGCTGATGGAAGTCACACCCCCTTTGGTGGTCTTGGGGAGGAGGGAGACTGAGGAATCGTGAGTACATGAGATAAAGGATGACCTCCCAGAGCAACGTTGTCCAACAAAACCTTCTGCGCTGTCCGACGCAGAAGCCAGCCCTCGAGCACTTGAAACGTGGCTGGCATGATGGGAGAACTGAATTTTTATCTCATTTTATTTTCAAGGGAGTTTTACAATTTTAATTAAATAGTTTTTTGACTGTGGTAAACTATGAGTAAAGTTGACCCCCTTCACCGTTTTCAGGCATACAGTTCAGTGGCGTGAACTACTGTCGTGCAACCATCACCACCGTCCATCCCCTGCCGTCTTTCATCTTGCAGAGCAGAAACTGTCCCCATTAAACACTAACCCTCTCCACCCCCTCCTCCAGCCCCCGGCAACCACCATTCTACTTTCTGTCTCTGTGATTGTGACTACTCTAGGCACCTCATCTAAGACAACTGTTTGTCTTTTTGCGACTGGCTTATTTCACTTAGCATAATGTCCTCAAGGTTCATCACTGCCATGGCGCGTGCCAGAATGCCCTTCTGTTTAGAGCTGAAGCATAGCCCGTTATGTGTCTCTACCGTGTTGTGTTTCTTCATTCCCCCGTCAAGGGGCACTGGGTTTGCTTCCACTTCTTGGTTATTGTGAATAATGTGGCTTTGCACACGGGTGTACAAATACCTCTTCATGTCCCTGCTCTCGGTTCTTTCGGGTATATACCCAGGAGTGGAACTTCAGGACTATAGGGCAGTTCTATTGTTTTATTTTTTGAGGAATCTCCATACTGTTTCCACAGCGGCCACACGATTTTGCATTCCCTCCCAGCAGGGCCTGAGGTTCCAGTTTCTCCACATCATCACCAATACTTGTTATTTTGGATGGTAGCCATTCAGTGGGTAATTGAATTTCTTTGTAATTAATTTACATTTGGATTTAGATCACCATTGTGACCAGTGGCTACCGTCTTGTGGCCTTGAGACCCTAGGGTGCTGGCTTGCTTGGAGCTGCAGCTGGAGCCCCGAGTGGCCCTGGAAGGCCTGGCCAGGGCAGGTCTCCCTCCCTCCGTAAGTACACAGCTGGTTATGGGGCTTCCCAGCCCAGAGCCAAGCCAGCAACGTGGAGGACAGATGTGGCGGCAGCTGGCCCAGACTGTGCTCCAAGTGAGGCATTTGGTCAGCTGTGAGGTCGTCCGGGGCCAGGGTGGAAACGCTTTCAGCTTCTGAGGCTTGGGGATCAGCCCTGGATGGACACAGCGTATCCCCTGAGGAAGACCATAAAGGTCCTGGGAGGAGGGTCTGGTGGGGGTTCTGATGGCAGGGACCCAGGGAATGCAGGCTCTGAGGAGGAGCAGAGGCCAAGGTGGGCAGGAGGCAGGTGTGGTTGGACCCTAGCAGCTCACAGCTAGGCTGGTTTCCCTCATCGTTCAGGGTGATTCTGCCTGTAGGGTTTCCCTTTGGGGTCTCTTTGTGGCAGAGTCTGGGCTGGGATGTGTGGGTCCTGGTGTGACATAGACATTTCAGGTTCCTTGGATGTCTCCCTTGCACCTAATCTGGGGCTGTGTGGCTAGTTTTACCTAGTGGCCTCCGTGTAAGGAAGTGATGTGTGTCACCTCTTGGCCAAGGCAGTTAAGAGCCAGTGTGTCCCTCCCTCTTGTCTTTCCCTAACACAGTGATCTTGGGAGCCATACATTCCAGTAGG
The DNA here is from genome assembly GCF_017311325.1 of Ursus maritimus. NCBI lineage: Eukaryota > Metazoa > Chordata > Mammalia > Carnivora > Ursidae > Ursus > Ursus maritimus. The sequence continues at coordinate 77,448,212 of NW_024426663.1, read as the reverse complement.
TGGAGGTACAAAATGGGGCAGGACCATTCAGCCTGCATTGGACTGTGACGTGTATAAGGAAACACATACCAGCTTTATTGTGTTAAGCTCCTGATGAGGTGGAGACTTTGTTATGCAGCATAGCTCATCCTGTGCTGATTAATACACCTGGCACCTGACGATTCAGTCAACAAATGTTCTTTGGGCATCTTCTATATGTCAGGCAAGGGGTATAGCTGTGAGCAAGACAGGACATAGCCATAGCTTGCATTCTGGCCAGGGGCACAGATAATATTCAAGTGAAAAGCAAAAGAGATAATTTCAGATAAAGATAATGAAAGAAATAAAATAGTGAGGTGGAGAAGGGAGAAAGGCTGGGAAAGGTGGGCCACTTTATACAGGTGGTCAGCAAGGACATGCACAGAAATTAACATTGGAACTAAGACTTGACTGATAGTGGATTACTGTGGGAAGGGTCAGAATAGTTTTCAGAGGAAACAGGTGGTGCAAAGGCCCTGAGGCAGGAATGAGGTTAGCACATTCGAAAGTGTGAGAAAAGGCTATTTGGGGAACAAGGGGCCCAGGTAGGAAGGGAAGTTTCCAGTGAGCAGGGCCAGTCACTGGATGTGGAGAGGGACTTGGATGTGACCATAAGGGCAGTGGGAAATCGTTAGAGGTGCCACTTCCTTCCTGCATTTATGGGCAAGACATTTTATTCCCTTTTTTTTCATAGGGAAATGGGAATTAATCAATCTGTCCCTCTTTCCATCTTGGACTCTCTGGAAGGTGACAAGAGTTGGAAATGTTTGCTGAGCATCCCAAGAGCCACCTGGGTGCAGAAAAGGTCTCATGGCGTTCAGACTCCCCACCCTCACCAACCCATTCCAGCACCTCCTGGCAGGTTCTATTTCCTACTTTTCCTCCCTAAATCTAGAAAATAACATTCTTCATTTATTAAAAGATGCTGTATCTAACACAGACAACATATTATTTATGATGGAAAATTAGAATATATTCCTATAGGTATGTGAATATTTTCTCCTACTACCACATTTTAATGGTGGCATCACATTGAATCACATGGCATACTTTTTATGTAACTGATTATTGATATGACATATTCATATAACAAAATTAATTTCTCTATTAGAGGTCAAATCGGCCACTAAGCTGTAGTGAACATCCTTACAGCTAAATCTATCACTTGTCCTTTACTACTGTTCCTTAAACTGTGTCCCTAAAAGTGTAGTGCCTGGTCAACAGATATGTGCATTCTAAAGCTTTCTCTGCTGGAATGTTCTCTGTTAGGGTTTCACCTATTCACACTCCATTGAGCAAATGCCTGTTTCCCCTCCTCCTCATACCACTGAATCCTTTTCACCTATGGTAATTTGAAAGCTATAGCTGGGATATGCTTTTTGTCATTAAGTTGTATTTATTTTATGGTAATGAGGTTGCGTTTGTTAAAAAATATATATATATATATATATATACTTTAAAACAGCAATCATCTTCCATGTTTAGGATGGGCCTATCTATGTCCTTTATTCTCTTGGGATATTAGTTTCTTTCTTGTTAATTTGAAGAATCTTTATATTAGAATAGGCTAAATTTTTTCTTTGTCATGTGGGTGGGAAATATTATCCACGGTTTGGTTCTTTGCCCTTTGTTTTGTTTGGGGGCAGTTTGTGATGGTTTATGTTTTTGTGTATAGTGGTGTCCTGAGCTCTTTCTCTCCTCGGCTTTTCCCTTGGGTGCTGTGTTTGGTACTTCATGTCCTCCCCCAGCAGTTAATTTTCTGGAGTTTCACTCCGGTTCCCCTGGCAGACTCCCATGGCTTGTTGTCAGCAGCATCATTTCCCAAACCCATGGCCTTGCACTGACCACCTGGCCTTTCTTACTGAGTTCAGCCACAGCAGCCCTATACCCAGTCCTATTATCAAACCCCTGGGGCCCAGGGCAAACTGAAGGTAAGGGCCCTGGTCACTGGTCCATGAACTCGGGAACACAAGCCCTGCACTGAGACCCCGCAGCCCAGCCTGGCCATCCCCAGATACCTGATGTGGTCTGTGCATCCTGCCTCAGGGCCCCATTCTCCATGGCCCTCCTGCTTGTCCAGAGGCTCAGCCCAAAGCTACACCCACTCTCGGCTTTCTGCCCAGGTGAAGAAGGCTGTGCCTAAGAGGGCGCTAGGGCCTTCTGAGCATTGGGGACAGGCTTTGGGCAGTGACCTCATTCTCTGGGGCCCTCACACTGGTTTTTAGCTCTCAAATGCCAGAGCCTCAAAGATTGCCAGCAAACCCGGGATTAGGCCCCGTCCCCTTGGCCCTGGGGTCCTTAGTCTGGTCAGAGAGGCTGGGAAGCCCATCTGAGAGCCTCTATCCACTGCTCAAGGGAGGAAGGGTCTCCCTGCTAGCGCTGGGAGGGCTGTGAGAGCAGAACTAGGAGCTGTGGCCAGGTAGGTGGCCTGTCTAGCCACGCTGGCTCCTCAGGCCCCATTCCCGCACTGCTGCTGGGCCCCACCTGGGCTCCCTGCTTCAATGTGGCTCTCAACGGCTGGCCTCCCTCCTCTGTCATTCCATTNCTGCTCCTGCTCCTGCTCCTGCCTGCCTTCAACCCTGGCTCATGCTATGGCCTCCACTGGATCCAGCTCTGGGAATGAGGAGGCTCCCTCTGCCCAGGACTCCCCTCTTTCACAGGCTCTCAGTGCACTGGGAACTGCTGTTCCGTTTGACCCTTTCTCCTTAGAAATGTGTTCCATGCTGTGCCTGATGCTCCCAGGCTGGGCTGCGGTCAACACGCCTGAACACACCTGCTGGTATATTGGGGCATAACCACATTTTCACAGACCTGCTTTGCCAGCCCCTGAGCTAGTCTGTGCTTCCAAACTTGGTGCTGTGGCCGTGTGTGTCTGGAGGCCCCAGGAGCCGAGCTAGGATGCAGCCTCCCTGTTCATGGCCCCTCCAGTTACCTTGCCAGGCACAGATGGTGGCTGTTCTCCTGGCTCAGGTGACGAATACCTTATGGGAAGACTAGAGCCTTGATTAAAGGAACATGTTCACACGTGCATTTTGAAAAGTGAAATTCGTGCCAAGACTTCAAGAAATCTACAATTTGGGCCCCAAACTGGTGTTGCTTATGTGGGCTTATAGCCTTTAGCTGAAGCACTAACTAATCCTGCTCTTCCCTGAGAAACCAAAGGCCTTTGTGTGTTACTTGGGATCTCAGTAGCCACAAAGAGAACTGCCTAGGGAGCTGCTGGTCCCATTGCCCTCCTTGCAGGTGTGAGGCAGACTATCGCGGTGGGCGATGGCCTGCCCCAGAAGGTGGCCCACGATCCTCTCTTTGCCTCTGATAACGTCCGCCAGAGGCCACAGAGACCACCGAGGCCATTGAGGCCACCACGGTGTGCCCCAGAAGTGCCACTCCTTTTGGATGGCAAACATTTTAAAACATCAATTTTATATGAAACCAGCCTTGGGCATGTTACTGAGTTAAAGCAAAATGCACAGAACTTTTCAAGATAAACAGAGATTCTAAAGTAAGTTTCCCAAAACTACAGCCCAAGGGCCAAATCTGGCCCATCATCCTTTTTTTAAAATAAAGTTTTGGGATCCAGCCCACACCCACTCATTTATGAATAGTCTGTGGCTGCTTTTGGGCCATCACAGCAGAGTAGCCGGGACAGAGACATGTGGTCCATAGCACTGAACACGGTCACTTCCTGGTGCTGAGGAAATATTTGTTATCCGGCTCTAAAGAAATCTCCCGCATGCTCTGAGCTCACCTTGAGTTGTGGCCCCAGTGCTCTAGAGGTTGCATTCACGTCCCACTGTGTGTCTGTACTAGTGAAGTGACTGGTATAGAATGAGGACCAGCTTTGGAGCCAGAAACGGCTACATCTTAGTCCTGGCTTTTACATACCTGGCAAAGTTCCCACCTTGCCCTGCGCTTGGTTTCTTCATCTTTATACCTTCCACAGACTCTGAGAACCCCTAAAGGCTTGCATAGTCCCCAGGAGACTAGGCTCCCCTCACCCTTTTCAGCCCACCAGTCCTCTGCAGCTGGAGCAGCCTTTTCCTGCAGGCCACCATCAGGGACCTCGCCCTTGAGCTGAGTAAGCTCCACCCTCTCCTAGCTCAGACCTCCGTCCACCCCCACCCCGACCCTAGCCTTGCCAGCTCAGTGGACCTGTGAGGTCACTTTGGGGATTCTTTCAAAAGCAATGAAATGAGCTGGTCCTAAGAATCATTTTAAAACAGTAGAGTAGGAAGAGCAGATTTCTGGACAGACAGAGCTGTCTCTCCCAGCTGTGTTAACTGCTTGTGTTCCGGAAGAATTCCTGAGCCCCCAGATCATCTCTTCTGCGGAGGGCAGATACGCTCCTTAGGCCTACAGAGAATTGTGCTCTGCAGAGGCTTCTGAGCTTTACAAGTAGAGGCCATACCCTTTGACACCCCTAGCATGGGGACAGGCCTCTGTACAGTATGTTCTTAAACAAGTTTTGTTGAATGAATGATTTCTGTCTGTGCCAGGATTCCGATATTTTTCCTCTTTTCTTTTCTAATTTAATCCAGAAATTGGCCTGGGTTTACCAAAGCCCTGCCAGGGTTTGCAAATAATCAGAGGCATACAGGCTCCATTTCTCACCAACTTCCAAGAATGTTGGGGCCGTGTGGTGATGGTGGGGAAGGCCTTGGCAGGACCGAAATGTTTTCTGCTGGTCCCCCAGGGGGACAGGGGAGGGGGGCGGTGTCATCTCGTGAACTGGCCCTGGAATTACAAACTAGCCAGGGCGAAGGCGCTGCCCCCAGTCCCCGTTCGCATGTCTCTGGCTCTGGTTCCTGGGAAAGAGAAAACCATGTCTGGAACCGGACGCTGAAACTGGCTTCCCGTAAGTTGAAGGGAAGTGAGCAGGGCTCTCCGGCACGGGGCGGGGGCGGGGGGGGCACGTTTGGGGTTGGGCCTGGCCAGAGCACGAGTGGGAGAACAGGGAGCAGAAGTTCCCATCATGGCACGGCAGCTGCCCCAGGCCCCGGGCTGTGCTGGCACTGTGGGCAATAGCGGGGCATCTTCACACGTGTCCCATTGGCCTGAGAACACGGCCCCGTGTGCTGCCAAGGAGATACAGCCATCAGGGCCGGCGGTGTGTGCATGAGGCAGATAGAATGCTTGAGATGGGGCCACACTCTCCTATGCTGACAGGCGCCAGGCAGGAGGCATAAGCCCGGGTAAAGGTGGCTGTGGGCAGTAGGGAGTGGTGGGGACTGGGGTGACAGGAGAGGCCACACCCCTGGAGGTCCCCTCCTTGGTCCTGAGCACTAGTGGTCACAGAGGAAGAAGTGGACCCACTGTTGCCAGCTCTTCTGTTTTTTCATGAGAAACTGGAAATCCAACTTTTATGGGAAATTTAATTATTTTTCAATGTCAGCAACAAATTGAAATTAAGACCTCACATTGTACAAGTGAATCAGAACACGACCGCAGGACAAGTCTGGCCAGTCAGCTGGTGGATGGTTCCTTCTGGCCTAGAAGAAAGGAGGCAACTGCCTGCCCTGCTGTGTCCGTGATAGGGGATAATTAATGCTACCTCCCAGGGCTGGCGTGAGCGTGACTCGAGTTAAACACCAGAAAAGTGCTTCGCAGCATGCTGGGCCCGTGGAGAGCATCCTGTGGACGTGAGCCATTCCTGGCTATGTGTTTGTGCATTGGGCACTCTCTGAACCCCTGGCCTAAGTCGGGCCCCATTCTGGGCACTGGGGTATAGAAGCGAGCTGTCATGTCCCTGTGCTGAGAGAGTTTGGAACGTGAGAGGGCTGGGGAGCAAGGAAAGGAAGAGTAATGACACCGTGGTTAATGTAAGTGCTGATTGTGCAAATTGAGGGCATTCTGAGGTCACAGGGAAGAGCGCCTCAGACGAGGGCCACTTGAGCTGCCCCAGAGCAGAGGCAGGGGTTAACGAGGAGGGGAGCCTGGTGCGTGCAGGTGTTGCTGAAGGTGATAGAACAGCATGTGCAAAGGCCCAGTGGCATCACCGCATCACAGTATGAGGTTGGGCCCTGCCGGGGTGTAGGGTGCTGGAGTGAAGCAGGAGATGAGGTTGGCAAAGCCTTTTGTGTCGGGCTGAGGGGCACCCAAGAGGGTTGATGCTTGGGGTCCCCTGCCATACTATGACAGGGAAGTGATGAGGTTTGTTTGGGGTCTAAAAAGAGAAACTTCTCTCTTTAAGAGTGGGGGACTCATGCTTTCTGTTATCAGAAACTCCTCCCCCCACAGCCTGGGGAGACTGAGGTTTTATGCTTGGCAGCCCCATGTGAGGAGGCACTAAGCTGACGTGTCCACGTTGTCCCGGTGGCTCCATGAGTTCCCTCTCCTGGGTAAGCTCAGCGAGGCTCAGAGAGGTTGAGTGGTGCAGCTAGGGCATGGCAGATGGGATTCACATGCGTGGGGGAAGATGGGCCCTCCCTGGGGACCTGGCCCAGGTGCCTGTCCCCTCCCTGCTGTTGTGGCCTAAAGAGCGAGCGCTCCCAGATCCTTGAGGAAGAGCCAAGGCATGTTCTCACCTTGGCTCTTGGATCTCCCAGCAGCGTTTGACATCACTTGCCCTTGCCCCAGATCATTTTCCATCGACTTCTGTGCCTCTCCTGGTTTTTCCTCTGGCTTTTCCATCTATTGTGCCTTCCTGTTCTCTCTAAGATTTGCTCGCTCACTCATTCACCCATCCAGTGGCTGTTTACAGAGCACCTGCCTGTGCCAGACTTAGCTGGAATGTGCTGCTGAGGAAGCCTGGTGTTTGTGTGTGTGTGTGTGGGGGGGCGTCCTGCCTGCACAGAGCTCACATTGCAGTGGGGGCGGGATAGACAATAGGACAGTAGACACCTCCCCCCGCTGCAGTGATGATCACGTAGGTGGAGAAAGTTCCAGTGGGGGGGTACCATGCTACCTCTTCTTCCCTGAAGCGTGTGGCACCCCACCCCACCCCCAGGATTCTCCCTGACCTCCCTCCCCTCTCCAGGAGGCCAGCTGACAGGTGATGTGGAAATCTGGGAGCAGCTTGCCCTTGGCCTCACTGGGGGAGCTGATGGTTGTCAACGCAGGAGTTAGAGTCCTCGTGGACAAGGAGGGCCAGGCATCGTCACTCCTTGGTGACAGCTAGAGGCAGCTGCGGACCTTGTCTCTGCAGACTCCAGCAAGGAGGTGACAGCGGAGCTGGAAAAGCAGAGAGTGTGGCACCCCACTGGCTCCCGGTCTGGGCCAGCCTGCGCTTCGCTGCCAGCCTGCTCCATCAGTGCCAAATTCCCATGCAGTGATCCTGGGGGGTCCTGCTCCATTGCCAGGGGCATGCTTGGTGGCGGGTCTCGAGAGGATTAGGAGTTCATAGAAAAGTGTGACACACATTGAACATCAAACTCAGGGGGTTTGCTTATCTGCTTTGCATGTTCAGCACTTAGCAAAGGGCCCAGCACATAATAGGTATTGAGTAAACACCTTTTGAGTAAATTAGTGAGTGAGTGAATTCTCATAAAGTGACTAGGTCCCACAGACTCCCATAAAAAAAAAAAAATAGACTCTACCTGTCCATGGAAAAGATGTCCCAGTAGGCTAAGTGTCTTTGTCCCTTCCTTATGATCAAAGTTTTTTCTCCACCGTAGATGCTAGAAGCTTGAATCATCAGGTCACAAGGACGCACGGTTTTAATTTCAGATTTGCCAAATGGCACTCTCAAAAGCCTTTGCCCCTTGGGGCGCCTGGGTAGCGCAGTCGTTAAGCGTCTGCCTTTGGCTCAGGGCGTGATCCCGGCGTTCCAGGATCGAGTCCCACATCGGGCTCCTCCGCTGGGAGCCTGCTTCTTCCTCTCCCACTCCCCCTGCTGTGTTCCCTCTCTCACTGGCTGTCTCTCTGTCACATAAATAAATAAAATCTTAAAAAAAAAAAAAAAAAAGCCTTTGCCCCAGTTCCCACTTGTATTTCAGTGGGTGAATTTCTCAATCTCTTAGAGCCTCAGTTTCCCCACTGGTAAAACAGCGCTAATAAAGCTCACTCAGCAGGGTGTGGGAGGTAAAGATGATGACTTGAGGAGGCACTCGGCACAGGTCTTAGAAGGTCATAGCTTACCAACGAGGCGTCATAGTCATTCCTTTGTCTGTGACATCTGCCAAACCAGCCCAGCTCTTGTCCTTGAGAAGCTTGGCTCTCATAGGGACACACTCACCTGCTTTAGGTCAGTAAGGTGGACAGGGGCCCAGCTAGCACCCTCTGCCTGACTGGGGAGTAGGTCACCGTGGAGGGGAGCCCAGAGCTGGGGCTATTTCCTGCTGAAGGAGCCACACCCTTGGCGTGTCCCAGGAATGGGACAGGTGGGTTGGGGCAGGCTTGGGGACTTGGGGCCCGGAGGCCCCAGGGGGATGGAACCAGCCAGATGGAGGGAGCTTGGGTTTCATCCTAAAGCTTTAAGAGCTAACAGTTTCTCGAGCCCCTCGGCTCTCAGGGCGCAGGTCCAGTGGAGGGAGAGGGCAGCTGACAATCTAACAAACTCATGAGGGCATTCAAGATGGTGATGGTGGCAGAGGAAACAGCCTGCAGGGGAGCAGCATCCGAGTTAGCATAGCAAGCACCCAGCGAACATGGGACATGGGCCCGGGGAGCGGGAGACAGCCAGATGTGGGGGCAGGGCGGTGCACAAACCTCCTCCCTGCGCATGTCTGGCAACGAGAACTTGTGCCTCCAAGACATGTCCCTTTGGTCCTGGGTTCCCTGGGTAGCAGAGGGCGTTCATCTGCCTTCTCTTCTGCCAGTTGGTTCCCATGCTCCACACTTCGGGCTGTTTGGTCTGAGCCTGGGCCCAGGTGGGTTAAGGAAGAGCTGGCAGGGGAGCTCGGTGACTCAGACAGACTCTGATGGTGGGAAGGGCCACGTGCCGCGTGCAAGGACAAAACCACTTCCTACTGTGTTCAAGGAGGTTCCTTATGCCCTGGATGTTAGGAAGGGCGCTAAATGTGAGTGAACCACTCTCAGAGAGGGCTGTGTTCGCGGCAGACAAGCCTGGCAGTGAGTCGAATGCTGAGAGGAGGCTTGGAGCAAAGCTGCTGAATTTTGCTGGGAGCTCTGAATTCCTTGGGAGCCCTGCCTGTGCCGGGGACACAGATGACAGTCTAAACTGTCCTGGTTTTCTCAGTCTTTTCTGGGTCAACGCCTGTTTGGCAGGGTCCCTCCCTTCCCCTTCATCACGTGGAGACCCCTGGGGCCCTGGCAGCAGTGGGGATGCTGGCCTGAGCCCTGGCCATTTTTGCTGTGGGGGGGGGTGTCGGGTCCAGCCCTGGGGCCCTTTACCTGGACTGCTCAGGTGTGCCGGGCCCCACCTGGTCCAGGGCAGGTGCTGTGATGCCTTGTCCCCTCTGCAGCCTCTCTCGGTCCACAGCCAGCATAAGACAAGAGCTTCTGGAGCCCACGCACACCCCTCTGGGGCTGGGGGGAACCAGGTTGCTGCTTGGGCTGCTTCATTCGCACAAGCCCCCCCATTTCTCACCTGGCACTTAGCGCTACATTGGGAGCGGACTCTGCCATCAGAGTCCAAGTGGGAAGCAGGACCCATAGCCCTCAGAATCTATCTGTTTGACCCTGAGGGTGTGGGGGGCAGTGGCAGGGATGGGGCGCCGTGACCCTGGGTCTGATGTCGTACCTCTCCTCAGCCGCCTTCCCTGACTTCCTTCATCAGGCAAGGCACTTTCTCCTCCCCTTTTGCTGTCCCCAGGGATTTCCTGGGTACCTTGGCCACACCTCCTCACGATGGCATCTTACCTCTCTTTCTTGGGCTCAAAATGGTGAAAGGGCAGCAGAAAAATGGGAATCACAGAAGGCAAGAAAAAGCATTGTTTTCAGATGACATCACTGTGCCCAGTTGAACACAGGTGACAGAGATCACAGCACAGGGGTGAAGGTCATGCTCAAACTCAGACTGGTTGAGGGTAGGTGAGGGTGCCGTGAGGTCTTGCCATGAGGGGCCCCTCCCCCAAAAGCTTCTTCTGGTTGAGACACCATGTCGGTCCCTGGGGCTCTGTGGTCAGGTAGTGCCGAGGAGCTCCGGGGAACATCAGAGAGGCTATGCCCCTGGGCTCTCCGGGGCCGGGGTTGCTGCTAGCAAGAATCAAGATCCCTGCCTTCTCTGTGCTCCTTCCCTGCCAGTGGCCTCAGGGGAACAGCAGGCCCTGGCCTGCAGCCTCAGCAGAGTCTGTCTTTCTCTGTTCCATAGCATTACCCCCTTTCTGATGAGTTGTTGGTCAGTGAGTGGGAATGTCTGGTCCCACATGGTGGGGTGGCCGTCCCTTACCCGCAGCGGGGCCTGGCAGGGAGAACCCCTGGTGTGGATCACACACACACATACGCACACATACCCCTCTGGTGGGCAGCAGCGTGGGCTTCGGAAAATGCCTGGCATACACTGCTGTCCACCAAGGCCCTTCTGGGTGGCCCGGAGGAGAGCGCCCAGCGGGCCTGGGAGCGTACTATATGCCTGGGGTTTTGCTGGATGCTTTAAATACAGCGTTGAGGCCGGTCCTGGTGACAGCCTGAGGGGTGAGGTCCATCACCTCCATTTCATGGATCAGGACACTGAGCCACAAACAGGCCATGTGCCAGGCCCGGGTCACAGGGCGGGAGGGTGGCCAAGCCCACCCTGGAACCTGTGCAGCCTGACAGAGAGACAGGGAAGGGGCAGCTCCAGCGGTAATCTGCACCGACAGGGACTGTTTCCTAAGGCAGCTTTGCTTTTTGTTTGCCTGGTGAACATTCGTTGAGCCTCCACTGGGTTCTGGGCATCCAGCTGCTGGCCTGGGGGTGGAGGAGCCCTGTCTCCACCCTGGGAACCTGCAGGGACAGGAACAGTTTGGGCCTCACTGGAAGAGTCTTGGGCTCTTGGGGCCGTGTTCTTGGACCCGGTGTTGAAGGAGGACTCTACCCCTCTCCCATGTTTGTTGTATGGTACAACCAGTCCTGCCCATTTGGATTTTGTGGCCATTTGATCTTTTGAGCAGAGAGGCTAGGGCCACGTTTGTACCTGCGTTGCCTGTGAAGCATTGCTGAGAAACCAGTGGGAGGAGAAGATCTGTAAAGGACACGTTCGTTCGCGCAATAAGACCAGGCTTTTGCGGCCCTGTTCGTGGGTCTGGAGATGTGCACCGATGAACATCTTCCTCCGAAGTCCGCAGACCTCTCTGCCCCTGCTTCCCACACCGCTTTTTCCACGCTCTCTCCTGAGGGTCCTCAGAGAGACCGACTTCTTCCCAGTTAGTTCAGGGCTTCGCGGAGAAGCCGCTGCCGAGCACCTTGTGAGCCCCACTTCCTGAGGCCTCACGACAGACTTTTCTGGGCCTGGCCTGTTCTCCGGTGTGGTGGCGGGTGCAGCTCGCACTGCGGTCTTAGTTGCCAAAGTGCAGCTCAGGGGAAGAGATGGTAAGTTGGGCATAAAGGATGGTAACCCAGCCGGCAGCTCTACCACTGCCTGCCCCGGTAGGGAGCCCCGGCCCTGCCCAGTCCTTCCTTCGCCCGCCCATCCCCCCATCCTCCCGGCAGAGGAGAAAGTCACCTCTGCCCAGCAGCCTTCGGCCTCCTGCCAGGGCTCACTGGTGGCCAGGGTGGAACTCTGCCACAAAGAAGGCGAACTTTTACATTATCATGCAGAGCCTGTGTCCTTCCTTATTGCCTATTCCAGAACAGAAGCTTGGCCGCATCTTTGCATAAGCAAAAGGTGCTTTACAATGTATTTCCCCAAACAAGAGAGCCCTTGGCCTCTCTCTGCACGGAGAAGGGCTGTGGCTTTGAACATTTTCCCCCAAGGTTTAAAGATTCCAGGATCAATTTCTCAAGACAGGGCTCAAGGACATTGTCCTGGCTTCCCCTCCCCCTGTGGTCTGGGCAGAGGAGAGCAGCTTCTCCCTAGCACACAGGTCTCCGGGGGAGGTGGAGTGGGATGGGGAACATACTTGGGCACTTAGCTAGGGTCTCAGTCATTACAGGGCATTGTGGGCCCCGCCCCTGTCACACAGTTTGCCCATTTCCTTTCATTCCACATTCTCCAAAGTGATTCACTCATTCATTCATTCATTCATTCATTCATTCATTCAAAACTCTTTACTGAGCCTTTCCTAGGTGCTAGACACTGCTGGGGACACAGCAGTGAGCAAGGAGGAAAGGTGCCTCTCACATCAAGTGCATAGTCCAGTCTGGGAGCAACTACTTTAGGGGGTACTTTTGGGGTGAGCAGAGACAGTCGTGTGGGGGGGAAAGCATGAGTGGATAGAGGGCACAGCAAGTGCGAAGGCCCTGAGGTCGGGATGGGCTCTGTGGGCAAGGTGCCCAGAGTCCAGTGGCTGGACCACAGTGGGCAAGGCCAGGGCAGCCTGAGAAGAGGCAGCAGGGCTTCGATTTTATTCCAGTTGCAGTGGGAAGGCCTTGGAGTGGATGGGAATTAAGCCGAAGCGTAACTGCCCCCCCTTCTTTGAAACACATTTATTACCATGACTTTGTTTTTGCAGATGCTCTTCAGATATTTCAAGAATTCTGGGGCTGGAGAGGGAGAGAGGGAATTCCAGGGATGAGCCACTGCACAAGCAGCTGGAGAGGGCAGCCAGGCTTTGCAGAAGGCGGAGCCATCGAGCCGGTGGGGGGGGAGGGGGCCCCAGAGCAAAGTAGGAAGCAGACGGAGCACAGAGAAGCCAGCCAGGGCCAGCTTCGAGAGAGCCCCGAGGGGCTGGGGCTGCTCCTGAAGGCATGGTGGGGAGAGGGGGGCGGGGGGGGCACTGAGGGTTTCAGGCAGAGGAAGAGGAGGCCGGATCTGCTGAGTGGTGACTGTGGTGAAAACAGTGCAGGGCGGGGGTGTGGGCAGGACAAGAGGCAGAAAGGCACTGGGGAGATCCCGCCCTTGCCTGCTTATCTGGTTGATGGGTCGGGGTCAAGAGAGGACAGGGGAGACGTGAGGGAGATGTTTGGAGGCTGCCTTCCGTCTTCAGTGACACTCTGCCACGTCTGTCAGTTCTCTGCTCGGCAGAAACATTGTAGCTCTGTTCCTATTAAGGATGCAAGCGTTTCGCTGGAAATTGTACTCATCTTTCCCACTGGTCTCCATGGCCAGGTGGGCCCTGCTGGCTTCTAGCATCTGAGCAGCGTCTGAGCAGCATCCCGTGGGCTCAAGGGCTGTGACAATCTTACAGGTCCCTGAAAGGCTCATGTTCCCCTGGCGGGCAGGGCACGGCCCCCTCCTCAGGCGAGCAGAGGCAAAGGGCTGTGGGGACCCCTCTTCTCAGCACTGCCCTGCATTCTCGGAAAGGTGTCACAGAGGGAGGCCAGGGCACAGCCCAACTCCCCCAGAGGAGTAGCCTGTGTGGAGCCATGGCCCCTCTGGAAGGGACAGAGGCTTCCTCGAGGAGAGAACCATGAAAGGCCTACCATGAAAATGACCAGGGAGGTAGGGCTGGGGCGTCTCTGGAGTAGGCCCAGCTGCCAGCCTGACCCACAGCCTGGCCTCTTCACTGGCTATCTGCTGGGTGCGCTGCTCTGCAGCTCGGGAGGCTGGGGGCAGGGTGCCCAGCCCAGCCCAGCCGATGCGAGCTGGCAGCCACTGGGCAGCTCAGAAGGCAGGGCCTCCCCTGCCCGGCCCCCACTCAGTGGCCTGACACCCCAGACTCTGGTCGCCTTGCCACCAGCCCCAGCAGGTGTGGGCCTCTGCCTCATAGAGCTTAGCGCTGAGTGGGTGGGGTTTCTGGGGTTCTGGTCATGCCCGGTCCCGAATCAGGAGTCAGGGTCAGAGCTGCTCAGTATCGAAGGACACAGGACCCCTTACTTGAGATGAAAGCGGCTACCTTTGGGCACAGTGGCAGGGCTCAGGGGAACAGGAGGATCCTGGACCCTGGTGGGCGAAGTCTGGGCCGGGAAGTGGGAAGGGGACCAGCCCTGCCTCTCCTTCCTCCCTGTGGGGACCAGCAAGCACCCCTCACTCAGAGCCTCAGCTTCCCCATTGCTCAGGTGGGACTGACCACCTCGCATTTTGGCCTCCAAGGGCTGTTGGGAGCATAAAATGAGCTAGTGCTGTGAGCTCAGCCCTGAATCCCTTCCGAATACCAAGGCAGGTTTCCTGTCTTCCTAAAGCTTGTCACACCTGGGCTTAGAGCCTCACCGGGCACGCAAGGGGGCAGGTCCCTTCGAGGTGCACCCCAGACCAGCTCTGAGAAGTGCCGTTAGAGCGCGGGCCCTGGGGAGACACGGTCAGGGTGTTGAGGGAGCCTCGACCCCTAGTTTTCTGGGGAGGCTCTGGGAGTGACCACGAGACATTTTTCCTTCCCTGACGCCATGCAGAGCTAAGATGAAATGCTTCCATCTGCCAACAAGGGGATGGGGCTGAGGTGGCGCAGAGTGTCCCGGGGATGTGTAAGAGTTGCCCCCCATTCCAGTTCATATCACTCCTCACATCTGTTCCTTCTCTCCACTCACCCCCAGATCTGAGCCCCACACTTGATACCTCAAATGCTATAGTGGGCACTTAAATCTGCTTTCCATAAAGGAGCCAAAGTCGTCTTTGTAAAATGCAGTGTCATTATCCTTCTTTCATGACTCCATATCCTCCACTGCTCTTTGAAGAGAACTGGAACCCTTCTCACTACCTGAATAGCTGTGTGGTCTGGCCTCAGGGGCCCTCTCCCCCTGCCCAGTCCTTAGAACACTCATCACTGCCTCTGACCCCAGGATGTTGACACATGCTGCTTTCTTTGCCAGGAGCACTATGCCGGCTTTGCTGATGTATCTTCTTCTCATTTCTTATCTCTGAGATGAAATGCCTCATCCTTAGGGGGCCCACCAATCCTCACCAGGGCAAATTCACCATGACTATGCCCTCTAGGTTCCCTGCCTGTCCCTCAAGGTCCTCATCAGCATCGTCATGGTCGTGAAGCTGTTTTTGCGATTTCTGAGTGTCTCTCTCTACCTCCTGACAGAGGGCCAGCTCCGGGCTGGTTCACTGCTGAATCCCAAATGCTAACGTGCATTGCGGCCAATAGCTTTCTCCTGGGTCAGCTGGGTACCTGCTGAGGTCTGTGGAGAGGGAGAGGCCAGGCCAGGTGATTCTGGACCCAGGGACTGGTGGGCTCAATGAGAGGCCAGGGTGGCTCAGTTTGAGGAGTCCCATTGCGAATCTGTAAGGGGCTCATTGCTGGGCTGGGGGGTTATATGCATGGCTGGACCGAGATCTACACACTAAAGCTCAAGCGTGGGGGAAAAGGCAGCTTTCTTTGGTTCTTCTATCTGATGCCACCCTCACTCCGGGATAGAAGGGAAAATGTGACCTGGCTCCTGAGAGGTGGCTCAGGCTTTTCCGGTTCAGAAGGCTTTAGGGGGAGTAGTCGGGTCAGAGGGTAAGCGCTGACTCTGGGCTTGTCTTAGAGCTCAGGCTGCTCTGACAAAATACCGCAGGCTGGGTCCCTTAAATGACACACATTAATGTCTCCCTGTTCTGGAGGCTGGAAGTCCAAGATCAAGGTGTCAGTCCTAGTGAGGGCTCTCTTCCTGGCTTGCAGACAGCCTCCCTCTTGCTATGTGCTCACATGGTAGTGAGAGAGCGAGTGAGGGAGCTCTCTGGTGTCTCTTCCAGTAGGGGCACTAATCTCATCATGGGGATTCCCCCCTCATGACATCATCTCTGCCTCTCAAATGCCCCACCTCCAAATTGCATTCTGTTGGGAGTAATGAATTTGGGGGGACACAGTTCAGCCCATGGGTAGGGGTGGTTCATGGCCTAGGCACCCTGCATCTACACACATCTGTCCCAGCATGCTCTGCCAGGCTGAGGCCCTGCAGTTGGGGTCAGTCGGGGTTTATTCTCTCTTCTGTGGCCAAGCAACATCTGTCTCCTCTCCTGCAGGCCAGCACCCCCTGGGCTCCCTCCGAGGCCCAGTGGTGCCCCCCTCCCAGCCCCAGGCCAGCCCCCAACTATCCTGCCCACCGTCCCTGGATCCCCTAAGTGTAGCTGGGAGCTACTGTCCTTTGGGCCTTCCGAAGCCACCCCTTCTTGATATGAACCTGTCCCTCCCAGGTCCCAGACAGCAGAAGCAAGCTCTCTCTACCTTTGGCTTCTTCCCAAATATTGGGGCTGTTTTTACCCTCTCTGCCCTGTCCCCCAACTCGAGGCATAGGCGAGGGGTTAGCGGTGGAAGAAGCACAGTGAAACCTAGCCATTCCGCCCGGCCTTTCTCTGCCCTCTCCTCCCTCCTGCCCCCCCCCACCCCCAGCTGCAGCAGGGACCTCCCCGTGTCACTGCCTTCTTCACTTCTACACCATGACTCTCGGTCAAAGGCCGTGAGCCAAATTGGCCGGGCTTGCCCATGAGAGATAAAGCGATACTTCGGAGATAAAAAACCCTCTCTCTCTCTCCTCTTTTTTTTTTTTTTTAACATTTTATTTACTTATTTGACAGAGAGAGCAAGCGAGTACAAGCAGGAGGAGTGGCAGAGGGAGAGGGAGAAGCAGACTCCCCACTGAGCAGGGAGCTGGCTGTGGGGACCCTGGGATCATGATCTGAACCGAAGGCAGACACTCGACTGACTGAGCCACCCAGGCACCCCACCCCCCGGAAAGATTTTATTTCTTTATTTGATGGAGAGAGAGGGAAACCCTTTCTCTCTTAAGAAAAACTGGCTTTTAGGGCTGTGGTCTCACTGTGGACTAAAAAATCGAGTTAGACCCTTAAAGCTGGGCAAGGGTGTCTGTGTGTAGGGGTGTGCACCCTGTCCCCTGTGACTTCATGGGGGGGGCCCTACGGGTAATCTGATTTAGTGTGGTGACAAATATGGCATCATACTGTTTTCACCAGCACCGTTCCTTTGCACACGTGGGGAAATTCAGTGCTCACAAAGCTTCGTAAGAGGGGGACTGTTAAGGCTGTTTTATGGAGGGCACGGCACGGCGTGGGTGAGTCGGCAGGGCCTCCCCTGGGCCCTCCCTTGTCAGCGGCAGGTGGTCCTTGGGCC
>NW_024426663.1:77287659-77431214 GCF_017311325.1 Ursus maritimus | reverse complement strand
GCTGACACCCCCCCCCCCCGTTGTCTTTCAGGTCAACGAAATCTATCATGACGAGTCCTTGGGGGCCCACATCAATGTCGTCCTGGTGCGGATAATCCTGCTGAGCTACGGGAAGGTGAGCGAGCCGGTGTCTTCCCAACGCTGCAGAGCCCCCGTTCGCTGTGGGATGAAGGGGGCCCTCCAGTGCGGCACGGGCCTCCTCTAAAGGCCAAAACCTTGGCACCTGTCCCCAGCTGCCGTGTGGTACCTGAAAGAAACAAGAAACGTATGAGCCACGCCCATATTCCTGACCCCCTTTCACCTTGCCCCTTGTTTTAAAATGTAGGTTTTGTTATTACTCAGGTGTGGGGAGGCCAACCAATCTAGAGATGACTACCATGGAAAAGATGGTTCGTCACCCACACAGGGCCGCACGGGGTGGCACCCCGGTGGGTCAGGAGGCGGAGGGCGTGGGGAGCTGTTGTTTTTGCAGGAAGGGCTGGGTATGGCAGGGTGAGTGGGCATAGGACTGGCCAGCGTGAATAATTCCAGCGGGCTCTGGCCGTAGTTGGCTAGTGCCTTCCCCGGGGGTGACTGGAGCCGCAGAGCCCCTTGAAGGAGGTGGCTGGGGGTGTAGACTCTGAATTGGTTGGTTTGCATTTGAAAAGCATGCTCCAGAGCCAGTGGCTTAGTATCTCTAGGAATTGGCTAACCTCAGGAGGGGCAGTCCCTCTAGGGTCAGTGTGGCCCCAGGCCTCAAAGCATCAGAAACTTGAGGTTACTTGGCCCCTCACCTGGCCTCCTGCCCACCGCCCACCTTTTCTCCCCGTGTCCTCCCCTCCTTAGCTTCTCTGTTCTCTGCATAGCGTCCACCCTAACTGGGCTCTCTTCCCCTTCCTGCTGCCCCCTTTTGTTGTCAAACTTGGAGCCATCTTTCCTAGCAGCGTGTGGGGGTCCGTGTAGCAGGGGGAGAAAGACCCTAGAGACAGTGACCTGACATGGAAAGGTAAGAGGGTGCAGAGAAAGGAGAGATGGGGAGGAAGGAAGGAGCTCTGTTCCGGGCAGCTCAGAAGGACCTTACCTGTGTTCACTCACTGAGTGCAAGCGTAGATGGGGAGCGGGAGCTATGACGATCCCCATTTCACAGATAAGAACACTGAGGCTTAAAGCAGGTTGGTGGTGTGCTGGGTGAGTGGCCAGTGTCATTTGGCTCCCTGGGAGTTGGGCTTCTCACCCTCGCAGCCGAATTCCAGAATCCGTGGTCTGACTTCACTCAGTATGTACAAAATCAATCATTGGACGTGGTAATTAGGTGCAGGGTTAAACTCCTCTGCCCAAAGACAGAGGTTCTCAGTCTCCAAAAATAAAATCCGACTGCACACAACTTATAAGGCCCGTGGCATAAAAAATGACAACGAAGGGCTCGAATGGCTGGGTTGAGCCCACTCTCTTTACCCAGGAAGCATGTCACTCCAAAGTAGAAGCGGCCACAGTGAGGACACCAGTCATGGTCCTTTGTGCTCCCCACAGAGAACATAAAGTATATCAAAGCGAACTGTGAGGCCAAGGGAGAAATTGATGAAAACCTAACTGCGGGAATCTTTTGTACTCTTTTCAAGACCTTTAACAGATTACATTTTAAAAGGCATAGAAGTTTCAAATAATATAATAATAATGTACGAAGTTAAATTAGCAGTTATATCATTTTTTCCTTTGCCCTACAGAAATATGTGCCTTCTTTTTGAGGAATCATAGAACCCTTGAAAATTACAAAAGTGCTTTAGGTTGTAAAGAAAATTGCAGTGAATTTTATACAGCTAAAACTCTTTGGCTATATTCTCTGACTCCGTGCCCTAAAATAGGGTGGAGGGAAGGGATATATTAACTGGAAAAAAAAATCCAATGTCTTTATTTTTTTTAAAGATTTTGGTTATTTATTTGAGAGAAAGAGATGAGAGAGAGCCTGAGTGGTGGGGAGAGGCAAAGGGAGAGGGAGAAGCAGACTCCCCACTGAGCAGGGAGGCTGATGTGGGGCTTGATCCCAGCACCCTGGGATCATGACCTGAGCCTAAGGCAGACCCTTAACCAACTGAGCCACTTAGGTGCCCCAAATCCAATGTCTTTAAACATTTGAAAAACAACCAGCTAGGAGGGAGACTATGAGCACTGCAATTACTTGGAACACTAATGAAAATGATAGTACTGGAGATCAGAACCTGTGGGGTGTGGCCAAAGCTGTATTCAGAGGCAAATTTGCAGGTGCTTCCCAAGACTGCACAAGAGAGAATGAATACACAGTAACCCTGCATCGAACTCAGTAATGTTAACACAAATGTCACCAAGAGCCACAAACCAAAAACCTAGGGAGAACAAAAAAACGGAAATAAGTTTCAGAAAAGCAGAATTAAGAAATTAGGACATGGAGATAATTGACCCAATCAAGAAGGGAGCTGTGGCAAAAAGCAAACTTCTGGCATATGAATCTAGAAAAGAGAGAGAGAGAAGGAGGAAGCACAAACTAAAAGATGAGAAGGGGCGTGCATAATGTAACCTTATTCTTCTGCTTATCTGGGCAGAAGAGGAGGCATCTGGGGCAGTTGCCACACTAGGCATCTGCTAGACCTGCACTTGGGCTCTCCCCCATCCCCTCCCTCTGGATGCCCAGTGTAATCAGTGGAGCAGGGGATGCGCATACCCTCCTCGGCTATAGGAGAGTTTGGGGAGCCGTGGGCACAGTTGTATCCCACACCCCTTCCCTTTACTGCTGGAGGGGGGAAATGGGAAACTTCAGGTCGGCCCTGGAAATAGAAAGAGGAGAGCCGCGGATTGGTCTGGGAACCAGGTGGCAGCTTGCGTCCCCTCCGCCCCTGGTTGCCTCCATATTGGTTAAAAAGGAAATTTTGGAAATCGTGCATGGTTAATTGCTTACCGGTGCTGGCAAAGCTTTGGCTCTTATTTAGCCTGGTAAGTGTTGATTGCCCAAGGAGGCAAATTCTGGTTTATTTTAACTATGCCCTGGCAGGCTCTGTGCTAAACTGTCCCCACCCAAAGCCATTTCTTCTTGTGGTTCTTCTCCCCTTCACTGCTGCGGGCCGGTAGATTTTCATGACCCCAGTCCACCATTTGTAGAAGAGTGAGAACTTGAAGGTAGACAGAGATCCTGGCAAGTCAAGGATTTCTTGGGAAATGAGAATATTTCAAAGTGGACTGCAAAATATTTGTGTATAAAACACGATAATCAGTCCCATAACCATGGCGGGAGCTGAAGTTCTCCAGCGTTTTCAAAGTTCTCTGAAAATTACCTCTAA
Organism: Ursus maritimus; assembly: GCF_017311325.1. NCBI lineage: Eukaryota > Metazoa > Chordata > Mammalia > Carnivora > Ursidae > Ursus > Ursus maritimus. Next base: position 77,427,927 of record NW_024426663.1, on the reverse strand, counting down.
AGCAAGAGTCAGACCATCTATTTTTGCCAGTGCATTCTTATTCATTTCTAAGGAATTATTAAGCAAGGATAATAGAACACCATTGAAATCGTTTCAGAGCTATACATATATATATTCTGACATCCACCCAATTTATTTTTATAGCCAGTGTGATTCCTATACTCAGAGCTGCCAAAGGTAGCATGTCCAAGACAATGTACAGACCTGTCTTCCTTCTAAAAATAGATATAAAAAGTCCCGAGACTTTAAGAACTTAATTCAATAACACATAAAATGAAACTCCCACCATGATAAAATAGGTTTTATCCTGGGAATAAGGCGATTGTTGGCTTATCAGGAAGTCTGTTCATATAGTTCATCACATATTTCATGAAGGGTTTCTGTGTGCCAAGCTCTGTGCTGGGCCACTGAGGTGGTCCCCGACCGCCAGGGCTGTTTCTAGAGCAGAGGTACAGACAAGGAAAGGATTATAATGAGGGGTCAGAGACCCGTGGGGGCAAAGGTGGGGCAGGCAGGCCTCACGGGGTCAGGCCAAGCGACTAGAAGGAAGTAAAAGGGAGAAGAATCAGCACAGGGATGTTTCCAGGATCCGATGTGCATTTCTAAGACAATCCGTGGACTCCTGTGTGCAGAATGGGGGGTGGGAGCCTGGCTGGGAAGGGTGCACCATTGAAGGGAGGACAGCAGTGGGCTCTACTGAGACCATGGCCATGGGCTGGAGTAAGGAAGGCAGATGAAGGAGAACTTTGGTAGGAGACCAAGTCCGAGGGCAGGGGTGGTGAGTGGGTGGATGAAGGTGGAGAGACACTGGGCCCAGGCCTTGGGCAGCCAGGTGCATGATGATGCCACCCCTGAGATGGAGAACACAGGAGAAGAGTGTATTGGAGAGAAAGGCAATGAGTTCAGTTGAGATATGTTGAGTTTGAGGTGCCCAGTGCCATCCCAGTAGAGACAGCCAGGGAGAGGCCGGCATGGGGGTCTGGAGCTTCGAGAGAAGAGCTGAGCATTGCTTGCAAAGGCACCAGTGGCGGGGGGAGGGGGAGCGGTGCACAGGGAAGTATGCCCAGCGGGGGGCAGCTAAGAGCGAGCCCAGGAGCTCCTGACGCTGAAGGCACCGCTGGGGCAAGGGGTGTGACCTGCTGCATGGGAGCTGGGAGAGGATCTCCTGGTATTCAAAAATCTGAAAACAGATGGTAACATGACAACCAAGATTTTATTTAAAGGTAGAGAAAGAAGCACATGTCCCCAAAAGCGTTCTGCCTGGCTAATTCTTAGGATGTTTGTCGATGTTCACACAGGAAAATAGAGGGGTTCTACAGTCAAACGAGTCTGGGAAAGGCTTGTGAAAGAACATAAAACAAGTATTCCTGACAGCAGAATTTCTCAGAGGCTTTAGGACAGAAATGTGCCTGGTGAATCTCAGGAGATGGATCGGCACACATGGTTTCTCAAACCTGGTTCTGAATGGAACCCTTCTCCTCCTGGAGTCAGTGTTCTACAGAACTCTGGGAAAATGCCACCCGTCCGGAGGCGGTCACAGTAAAGTTGGCAACAAGAAGGTGGCTTTGTCACTGAGGTTCTGGAAATTCCAGACAGTGTCTTTATGATGTGGAGCCAATGTCAGAAAAGAACAGATAAAACCGTAAGAATCATTTGCTGATGATGGTGTGCCTGGAAAACCCAGAAGGATCCACTGTAAAGATTTTAGAGTTAATGAAGAGGCTTAGTGAATTGGCCGAATATAAGAGAATTCTTTTTTTTTAAACATTTCTTAAAAAGATTTATTTATTTATTTATTTATTTATTTATTTATTTGACTGAAAATGAGAGAAAGCATGAACAGAGGGCACAGGGAGAAGCAGGATCCCCACTGAGCAAGAAGTCTGATGCGGGACTCGATCCCAGGACCCTGGGATCATGACCTGAGCTGAAGGCAGATACTTAACCTACTGAGCTACCCAGGTGCCCCCAAATGTAAGATAATTCTATAAAAATCACTAATTTTTGCATGAAGCCACAAGGCCCTAGTAGTAGGTATAATAGGGAATGAAAAGTTCTCTTGACAAATGTAACCAAAAATATAAAATACCTGGCCTTGTCCTAACAAGATACACGTAGGACCTATTGGAAAAAAAATTGCTCGTTGTTACTGGAAGGAAAGAGATAGAAATGAGAGCTCCCTACAAGAAGACGGGACAGTAGAGATATCAATGTTTCCCAAATTAATAATTGGAACTTGGATGAAATGATTCCAAGATTCATCTGGAGGCCTAAGAAGCCAGTCAAGACTGGCTGGGAAAAACCTTGAAAGCTAAACAAATAGGGAGAGATTTACTCCAGACATCTTGTGAAGTGAAAAAAATTAGAATCATACCGTATCTGCATAAGCGTGCACAGATCAATCGAGGAAGCTCCGTAGCTCTGAAAACACACTTCCTGTAGATACTGTGTGATAAATGTAAGCGAAATGGCTATTAAGTGTCAAAAATCAATGTAGGACTGATACACATTTCATATGTAGTAAATGAAATGTAACATATGATAAATACAGGCCAATAGCACATTCCATGACTTAAACCACAAAGATCAAGAAGAAAACATCCGTTGCCAAGGGCTCCATAAACCTAAGTAGAAGAGAAGGAATTGTAAAGGGGAAGACAGATATATTTGAATACTGAAAATATAAAGCTTCTGTCAATTAAAAGACAAAGCCCAAGCATGAAAAACACTTGCAATATGGCAAAGATATCCTAATCTGTGAAGAGCTCTTACAAATCATAGGAGAAAGAGAATTGGCGGTGGATGTCACGGTACACAGAAGAAAAAAACAAATGGCCAAAAATAAAGGAGGAAATATTTAATTGTACTGTGAATAAATAAAACAGTTTACCATTTTTAAAGCATCAGCGTGTTAAGATTAGAAAGAGGGATATAACTGCTGGTTTGGGTTGGATGAAGCAAGACAATTTTCCAATATGACTATACATGCGCACATATTTCTAGAAGGAAATGTGACAGTACTCACCACTGCCCTCATTCATTCCTTTCTGTGACTCTATCTCAAAACAGTTGTCAGAGCTGTGGACAAAGGTTTAGGAAGAAGACAAAGGCCATGGCCTTATTTCTAATGTAAACAACGGGAGAAAATCTGAACTGTCCACTCATAGGGGTCTAATTAAATAAATTCTAATACGTCTATGTGGTAGAAATCCCATTTCCAAAGCATCCTAGAGAGCACTGGGGAATGGTTACAGCCTAAAGTTAACTTGTTTGCTTTTTGAAAAAAAGGAGCCTAACTTACAGTAAGATCTTAGTTTTGTGTATAAGTATCTGTACAGAAGGGACTGGAAGGAATACATCAAAGGTAACTAATACCTCTCTCTGGGTGGTAGGCCATGGATTTTTATTTTCCTCTTTGCACTTTACTGAATTTTCTTAACATGTCACAATAAGCATGTTTCCTTTAAAATAGTGCATTTTTAATTATGCAAAACTGGTTTACGTTTTTTTACGTTTTTTTAAAAAAGCATTTAAAACTGGTAGAGTCCAAGTAATCCCGTTTAACTGAATGCATCCGGTAGGGTCTTGAGTAGCATGCCACAGGGCTCTGACATGTCCAACATTTTATTCCTGATTTGAAGGAGGACATAGGAGGGACGTTCTGCTTTCACTTGGCACCTCCTCTCTGTGGTGGCTTGGGGGCAGGTGGGGAAGGGTCTGTGTCCTTCTGCCCTCAGGGTCACTGTCTTCCCTTTCCTGTGGTTGGGCCCAGGAACCCTGCCACCTGCATGCTTAGGGGACCTCTGAACAAGCCATCTGGGCTGGAATGCAGGCTGCCACAGGTGAGCAGCCTTACCTGCAGGTGAGGCCAAATCACCTCATAGCCAAGGCCAGTCTGGCCCTGCCTCTTATGTGCTGCCTTGTGGGAAGGGGTTCTTCCTTGCCACGGCCATGTGAGACACCCCCCAAGTCTCCCGTAGGCAGAGTGGGGAGTAAGGGGAGTGGGCATGGACCCCATTGTCAGGCTGCAGCTTGCTCTTCCCAGGGACATATGGGGAGGTGGGCAGGCTGTGGGGCTGCCTGGAGGCCACGACTGGCAGCTCACCTGGGCAGTAGGACAGCCTCAGTGAGACCAGGACCAGTACAGTGGAAACCAAGAGGGGCACAAGGGGACCAATGCCCCTCCCAACCCCCCCCCCGACTTCATGCTGCGAAGGAGTTTAGGGATTAGAAGGGAGAATCTGGAGTGGGATGCGTGCTTTCAGAGCTAAATTCAGAGAGCACCCACTGTGCCCCAGCCAAGGGCTCAGTAGACTGGCCTCAGACCTCTGTGGATGACATCAGAGGAGTCAGGATAGAGAACACAGCAGAATGTGGGGGATTGCCCATCCTCAGTCCCCTCGGCCTGGCCCTCTCTGGCCCCTGGGGACCCAGCTGGGCAGACCAGTCTCCTATAAGCAAAGCTCACCCCACGCTCTGCCCACCTTGCCCTGCCCCACCCTGCCTGTCCCCTGGAAGCCCGTGGGCCCAGGTCAGGCCCATGAAGCTGTGGTGGAGGTCTTTTGGAGAGGCCGGCTCCTATCGTGTGCCCTGGGAGATTCCAGAAAATTACGGGCCTGACTGATGCTCAGTGCTCCTTCAGCTTCCATGGTGTGGCTCTCAGTTTCCTGAGGGAGGACACGCTGCAGCAGGGCAGGCAGGGAGATAGTACAGTTAGGAGGACACGGCTGGCCAACCACAGGGGAGCTGGCGCTGCACAGGTACCCTGACATGAAGGGACTGGGGGGAGGCCCCAGCTGCTGGTCCAGTGTTGCTGGAGCAGGGTGTTCGGCCCTGGGCACAGGGCATTAGGAACCCAGGGACCGTGCGGTGTGCCTGGCTGTGGGCTCTGGGTGATTGAAGTGAGCACAGTCATGGCCACAGGACTCAGGAGCAGCAGCTACGGGAAAGTAGGGCCTGTCCCACTGACCTGGAGCAGTCGGCAACACAGGAAAGTGACCATCCTTGAAGAGCAGCCGTAGGACCGAGGTCGCTGAACCAGACACACGGAACGCCTCAGCCCCGAAGGTCCATCACTGACCGATACTCCTGGAAAATATGTTTAAAAGGAATTATTAGAGAAGGAAAATGTGACAAAACCAAGATCTACAAAAATACCAGGCCAGACTTTTTATTATTAAATTCCATTCACATAAAATCAGACCATCAGATTGCTAGAAGTTTCTCGTTTCAGTGTTTATCGCGTTGGGGACGGTTAACAGGGTGTGTCCGCCGGTCGCAGACCCCGCTCTGCACAGCCACCGGGGGTGAGGCCCTGTTCGGAGGTCTCTGCGGGGCGTCGTGGGAGCAGGAGGAGCAGGTCAATCCGGGGCCCTGCGTGCTCTCCAGACCCAGCGTGAGCTCCCCGTGAAGTCACAAGTGAAACAATATCGTTTCAGAGTTTCCTTTGAGGGGAGCATCTTGAAGGAAATCCAGCAGGGGTGGCCCCGGATGGAGTGGCCGGGCCGATGACCACCCACCCTCGGGGTCTGAGGAACAAGTAGCCCAGCATTTGTGTCGGAGGGAATGAGGTCTCCTCATTCAGGGAGCAACTGGGCAGGGCTTCTAGACTGGGGGTCTGCAGATGGGGTTTGGCTCATCTGCAGGTGTGTTCCGGTGAGCTGCTCTTCAGGGAACTCCTACTTCCTGGCAAGGAGGGAGAACCCCATCCCTGCACGGGTTTAAGCATCAGGCAAGCCAAGATGAGTGTAGCCGGGACCCCTGTGAGGAGAGGGGACTGAGCGGCGCCCCCCAAGATCTGGGGTTCTCAGCTGGGGCAATGACGCCAAGACAGACTCGGGGCAGAAAGTGGCCCACGTATTCGGATCCTGTCATTCATTCCAAACTGTGATGGGAATAGACCAGCTCCCCCGAGCCTGTCCCCAGACCCCACGACGCTCCAGAGGGGATAAAATCAGGAGTATTTACACGAGTGACATGTTGTTTGTCTTCCAGCTTATGAGAAGCCTCTGAGTTATCTCAAGTTTTTCCTAAAACAACATTTTTCTCCATTTCTTAAAAAAAAAAAAAAGAGAGACAGAAGAAAAGAGATTATCTTATTTTATACAATATGCCATCAGCCAGGGAGCAGAACATCAGCAACACTTGAGGGTTGCATAGCAACTGGCTTTTCAATTGATTTTTTTGAGAAGGCACCAAAGCTACTGAACTGTTCTCATTTTAAATATTTCCTAGGATGATGGAAATCAAAGCAAATGGAAATCAGAGACTTGGGGACAATCAGAGAAGAACATAAGATATCTGGTCATGAAAGACCCAAGTCAAGACCAAGTGTGGAGCGCTCGTACGAATTTTTCAGCATTGGAGGGGAAAGGTCTAAGAAATTCTGGCTGTGCATGCCTTAGTGGGAAGCAAGAGAAGAGAGTGCAGGGGACGAGGGTTCTGTGTCCCAGGGCCTAGTGCCACCGTCTCTCTTACTGTGCGTCCTTGGCCAGTGCTCACCTGTGCTGGACCTCAGCTGCCCTATCGGTATGAGGGGATTTGGAGTACCTCAGGGACAGTTCCCAGTCTCCCCACAGTCTGGGTCCCATGCCCCAACTTAATGGTAGTTGGCCCCTGTCATCCCGGCCTACCTCCCGAGCCAGACTTCCCAGGGTCCAGAGAAGCGCGAGGATTCGCAGGGGCTGGGCCCTGTCCCTCAGAGGCTGCCATGGCTAAGCCTGGGAAGGTTCGTGCTGAGAATCCCATGCTGGCAGCTTGGCTTTCTCTGGAAATAGCTTCCCAGCCTCTGCGAAAATGTCTGGAGCGTGCCTTCATGGGGTGGGAGTCCCAAGCAGAGAAAGAAGGGGCTCGCCTTCTGGCCTCAGGCCTGTTTCCCGTCCGAGATGTCCGTCATGATGACCTCTGAGCTCACTTCATTCGCACAGAGCAGCCACGGGGCAGGCGCATGAGGATGCTGGCTCCAGGAGGCGGGTGGCCTGTGGGGGTCACACCGTGGGAGCTACTTTGCTCTGAGGAGGCTGCAGTGCTATTAGTCCACTGGGTGGGGCGTGCAAGCCCCAGGCTCCTTCCCCTTGCTCCCCTTGGCTGCTTCCCCACGGAGGCTGACTTTGCTGTCCCCCCAGGAGGATGCCAGTGGCATCCAGCAGCAGAGACTGGGGTGCTGCTGAACCCCCTACTTTGCACATGACAGCATCCCCAACAGGAGTACCTGGCCCCCAGTGTCAGCAGTGCCAAGGTCAGGAAGCATGCTCTGCTCGCCTGAAGCCAGCGGGCCTGTGCTTTTGCAGGTCTGGGCTCTGGGCACGCTGCCCGGGGCAGTTGAGCCGGCTTCGGTGGGTTGAAGCCCGATCTCCTGGAACATGAGCTGCAGGCAGCCCCTGAAGGTGGGCCGGCTCTGCAAGGGCCTGGCATCAAGCCTGCATCTTTATCATCATTGCCACCGCAGCGCCGGTACAGGGAACATTTGTAGGTGCTGACCGTCACTGACAGAAGCCCCTGTGCTCCTGGCTCCGTACTGTGGTTGCAACCATTCTGCAGGTGGGGAGCTCAGTGCAGTGAGGTAACTTGTTCCAGAGCACACGCGGAGGAGAGATGAGCAGGTCTCCAACCGTGGGACTCTCATACTGCCCAGGTGAGCCCCCCCGTCACCTGCCCTGGCGAGCTGCTGGACAGGTTTGGGGTCTGTGGGGCTCCCCGACCCGGTCTGCACCAGTATAGCTGCCCCAGGGCTGCATGCTATTCCAGGCTGCTAGACCAGCCTCCAGGCTACTGGTCCTTGACAGAAGGAGGGAAGAACATAAGTAATTCAGTTCATTCAAGGGCAAACAATGGAAATGTCAGAGAGCAGTGATTGGAACACAGCTTCTGAACAGGTCTTAATTGGCGTATGTAGGGTGGGACCCCAGAGATTGTCTCTAGCCTCCAAAGTCCCCTTTGCCCTGTGCCTGCCTGGGCTTAGAGCAGCAGCCTAGCATGGGGTGTCCTCGCAGCCGGCGACCCTGCGCTGCCGTGCTTGTGGCAGCAGCGCCACCTGGTGGCCACCTCGGGGCCCCACCCTTGCTTTCCCGTCCCTCTGGCCCTGGGAATAGAACATTTCGGGCTGCAGCGTGGCTTCCAGACCCACCTCCACCGCGGTGTAGCAGTGAGACTTGGGGCTGTTTACTTCAGTTGTCCCCGATGCGGTTCCTCCTCTGGATAATAACAGCACCTATATCTTAGGGCAATTGTACAGTTTAAATTAGGGGCTACCTATAAACCTGGAGCTACCCACCCAGCCCCCAGGGTGCAGAAATGCCCCTTCCATGGTGAACACAGCATGACCACCACTGTACTGCAATTCATTCTGTGCAGCTGGGGCCCACGGCTCCCCCCGGGGGGAGGAGTGTCCCATCTGCGAGGTCCTTGCCGGTGCTGTGGCCACCCACTTGCTGGGCTCACGCATGGTCCCCATCCCTGCACAGGTGGGAACAGGTGAGTTGTACAAACAGGTTTTCCTAGAGAAACCCGTGTAGAGGCGAGCAGGCAGCCAAGAGACAGGTGCCTTGAGGGCTGGGAGGAACGCAGGTGATCCAAGCGAGCTGGCAACTCTCACAGTCTCTGGCACTTTGGAAGGAGATCCAGATGGGAGAAATAGAGATTTCCTCGTCTCCCTCAAGAGCTGTGGTCCATGGCAAAGATAGGGCAGGGTCCATGGGGCCCCAGAGAGTGGGGCCCATCAGAGGGCTGTGTGGATGTGGCTGGGTGGCAGAGATGGGGGTGGGGTTGGAGCAGGAGGAACCGTCAGAGTCCAAGTGACCCACGTGGGCTGGCCCAGACCCCTCTCCTGGGCTCTCCTCTCTCCTCTGCTTGGATATCTCTGTCTGCCAGGAGTCCTCCAAAGCTCCAGAAACCTGTGGGAGGGCCAGGTGGCTCTCAGGAAGTGGGAGGAGCAGGTGGAGGAAAGGCTAAATCTGGGGTGCAGGAGGCAGAGGCTCATGGGAGGTTGTTTTGGGGGGTTTTCTCCAGGAAAAAGCCTGCTTCAACCTGTTCAGTCCTTTTGAGCCTCTGCGGTTCCAGGCCAGCCCTTGTCAGGGGTGGGCAGAGCACTTGGACTTATCCCCCAGGAGCTGTACCCGGATAAACGGGAGAGTGCTCCAAAGCAAAACTGCCAAGCTCTTACCAAGCAAGCAAGCCAGGCAGAAGACAATCCCTTGACGGTGTCCCCAAGAGCTGCGGACCCCACACTTCCCTTGCAAGCTCGCACTCCTCTCCTCACACATCCCGTGTAGGCCCCCTTGCCACCTTCCACCAAAGCCAGAAGCCCCCTCCTCCCCCACCTACCAGCCCCACACCTCCCCTGCTCATCTTCTGTCACGGTGTGATCCGGACTCTGCTAATAGGGCACCAGCAATGCTCCTGTTCCACACTGTCCCCCTCCCGTTTCCCCTCCCCCCTCAATGACCCAGAGGCCCAGTGCCTGCTACGGAGCACAGGTCACTATCAGCTCTCAGTCTGGGCCCTTCGTATCCACACTGTCCTGAATGCTCCAGACCCAGCAAGGATGAGGATCCTGGTCCTAGGTTCCTTTGTGCTCATCTTAGATGGGCCAGAACCCTGAGAAAGTTGAGACATAGGCAGAGAGAGAGGATATACAAGCAGCTCTGCCTCTTGGATGCCCGAAAGCTGACATCACCCTCCTCCTCCCTCTCTCAGAGTCCCATCTGGGCCACTCGCTCCCAGAGCCCAGCACACAGCCAGCGTTCTCTGAGATCTGCCTCCCAAGAACCACTCCATCCTGGTGCAGCCCTTTGCAGCCCCTCTCTCCACCCCTCTCCCCCCGGGGAGTGTCCTCAGAACCCAAAAATTGAGAGGGGGTCCCAGACAATCTCTGCTCGAGACCCTGCAGCCCAAGCCCCCATGGGACCCGAGAATGCACGTGGCAGGCTGCCTTCTTGAAATGGGCAAAGAAACAAGGCGAGAACAAAACGCAAATCAATATTTCAATAAATTATCCTGCCGCAGCGGCAAAATTACTCGGGCTGCCAGAGGGGCTGGGCGGCTGGGCTGAACCATAGGAATCTCTGGGAGGAAGGAGGCGCTCGCTGGTGTCGGGGCCAGCTGAGAAGGGCATGTTTCCGGGGCTGTCTGCCTGAGGACCTTTATTCTGGGGTTCTCAACCCGGTGACCGGGGGCAAGTGTTTTGTTTTGTCCACATAACTGACTTTAAGTGGGGTCAACATTTATTAGGAGATGGGCTTAGTTTAGAAGCTCCGGATTCAAAGATTGGCCCCAGAAATCCCATCTGGGAATTTGGGGGGTCCCCGTTTCTGCATACCTACAGTAACGGGGTGCTGGGTACTGTCACCCTGACAACTGTGTAGGGGCTCCTGGCTTTGCTACTGTGCTTGCTTACCACTGATCGACCCCTACTTTCTTTACCATGGTGGGGAAATATTTCTGTGTACGCTTATCCCTTCTCAACAGGCAACACAAAAGATAGATCTGTTTTTCTTACAGCCAACCTGCCTCACTGAGTTACATCACCTGCCTGGCCCCGTCAGCACTTGGAGGTCCAACACCCTTCCAGCACTTCCCACAAGCCCACCTCCTGAGCGCTCTGGCCTCTCTCTCTTCCCCTCCTGCTCGCTCTCAGCCTCTTTCAGCCTGGTTCCTGCCTTTGGTTCTGTCCCTAACCGCGTGGTCCTTTTCCTGCCCTCTGGCTCTGAAACGGGTGTGTCTTTCTGGCCAGACTTTGGACTCCTCAAAGATGTGGCCAGAGCTCTTCTCCCACTGGGGTGGGGTGCACCAGCTGGACCCCAGAGACCAGCCACTGCCCTTGACTGGGGTTCCCGTGGTTCCCCCAAGGAAGAAGAGCATTGCTCAAGACTCTCAGTAGCGAGTGACAATAACACGAGTCAGATTGACTTTCACGGGAGAGGCTGCCAGACACACACAAATGAGACGCATCTCTGCGACAGGCAGCCTCTAGGAGGGCCCCTGGTAACCCCTGGTGATCATGCCGTGGCATAGTCCCCTCCCCTTGAGTGTGGGCAGGACCGAGATTCCCGTCTAAATAGACTATGGTTCCTGTCTTGGATGCGCACTGTCTTGCCGTTTCTGGGGTCGCTGTTGCTGGAGGAAGCAGGCTGTGGTAGGTGACTGCTCTGGGTGCGGCAGGAACCCTTGGTTCAGCAGCCATGCGAGCAAGCGTGGGAGCTGGTCCTCCCCCAGGGGAGCCTTCAGATGAGACCTCAGCCCTAGCCTCAGCTTGCCAGCAATCTCAGGAGAGACCCTGAGCCAGAGTACCCAGCTAAGTCGCTTTTGGATTCCTGACCCGCAGAAATAGTGAGATAATAAATGTTTGGAGTTTTTCAGGCCATGCATTTTTGGAATCACCTGTTATGTAGTGACATAAAGAACAGATCCACAGCAGGCTGGCCTCAGGCCTGGGTGAGCCGGGTGGTCATGTGAGGACACTGGGAATTGACCCTTCTCCAGCCTGGGCCCTGCTCTCTCTGTGTCAGCTTCTTCCTCAGGTGGGGTCTCCTCCCATGGTGGTGGTGGTGGGGTGCCAGCAGCTCCAGACTCACGGTCTCACACCTTTCCAGCTCCCTGGCCCACTTTGGTTATGTGCTCACTCCAAGCCATCACTGTGCCAGAAAGATGTGGTGCTGGGATCAGCCAGGCCTTGAGCCCTCCTGCCGCGGAGCCTGGGGTCGGACCCAGGTGGACAGAGGGGATGTTTTAGCGAAGGGGGCCTGGGCTGCTGTTGTCAGACAAGTCGAGGCACAAGTAACTGCAGCCCACCAGGGCCTTGGAGGGAGCCAGACTAGAATTAGCCCAACACGAGGAACCCTAAGGACCCCGAGGGCAGGCCAGCCCATCATGGGCAATAACCTCCTGACACGTGGGCGGTAGACACGGCCCCGGAGGAAACAGCCTCTGCCGTGGGAGGCAGCCCAGCAAGGCTGCTGAGTGGGGAGGTCGCACTCCAGTGGGGGCTCTGTGGCTGTCCTAGATCGAGCGCTCAGTAGCAGCCTGGCGATCTCTCTCTGACTGGGGCTTGCCCTGGCAATCTTAAGCTCAGTGGGTACGAGCACAGGCCCCAAATTCTAGCCCCAAATCACATCTGCCCATGAGAGTCTTTCCCTTCTCCTTCTACCCAAAGCTCGTTCCCTAGGAAGGGGATCCTCTCACCTGATTCCTTCTTCAGAGCTGTGACCTCTCGAGGTTTTCTGGAGGCAGCTACTGCCTGGCAGGGACTCGGGCTGACCTGCAGGTGCCTGGCTTAGATGGGACACAGATGCCACACTCCCTCTGCCTCTCCTGTGTCAGTCAGGGTGGGCAAAGTTGTGCTACGGCCTTGCGACAACAGACACTTATTTCCTGCTCCTGTTACGTGTTCCGTGTCTCTGTCGCTCAGGGCCTGGGTGACAGAGCAGCCACCATCTCGACATTGCTGATAGCGAGGAGAGATCTCTGCAGGGTCTCCTGTGGGCAGTTAAATACTCCGACCAGGAAGAGGCACAGGGCACTTTCTCTCACAGATCTCTGGCCAGAGGTAGTCACACTCTCTGCCTGGTCATGATTGGGGCAGTCCTGCACCTCCCTTTCCCTGCTGTGGCTTCTCCTGGGCTATCCATCTCTATGCCTGTGTCCAGCAGGTCCTGGTCACCACACCGCTCACCCCAGTCTGTGACTTCCTTCATTAGGACTCACTATGTCTCGTTATAACGAGCACTCTTATCTCCCAGGTGCTCTCTGCTTGGGACTTGGGAACTGGTGCGCCATCTTGTAAGTCATTCATTGACTTGGATAATGCATGAGAACATTGGCAGTGAGCGTCCTCTCTGGCCTTGAATCATTCTCCTGCTTCTGGAACAGCCTGGCTTACCAGCAATAGCCTATATCTACTCTTCGCTATTTATATACATGAAAAGGAATATGTGGCTATGCTTGATGGATGTATTTATGCCAGAGAAGAAAGAGAACACCTGCATATATGTCTACGAGGAAATGCATATCTCTCCTTTATGGACAGATGGGTCCTGAAAGAGAAGCACATGCTTGCGACTCTGCATGGAGGGAGCTTTTTGGTGGTGGGAGTCCGTAGTGAGAGAAGCATACACACTGCCTGGTGTGAGGACAGCTGAGAGAACTGGGAAGCATGCCTCATGGGGAGGCTTGCTTTGGGGACAATATGACGTATGTTTTGTTTGGGGAGGCAGTTTAGGGCAGGGCATTGAATGTAGACTGGCTTTAGGCTTCCCAGCTGTGTGGCTAAGGGCAAGTTACTTGACCTCTCTGAGCCTCATTATCCTGCCTCTCAGGGTGGTTGTGAGATCTTACTGAGAGAGGGAACACCAACGCCATGGTGCAGAGCGGGCTGCCGTGCTGCCCATCCCGCAGGCAGCCCTGGCTCTCGGGTACGCGTCATGATACAAATGGGATGTGGGGCTTCCAGTGGCTTCCTATCCGTGGTTCCTGAGGGAATTATCGCCGTGCCCCTGTTCTGTATGTGGCTCCTTTGCTATATCTGGTGCAGTTTTTCTCCTCCATGCCGTAAGACCTTCAAACAGGGGGGCAACATAGGGCTCCCGTCCCCTTCCCTGGGCTTGCACACCACATTGGGAGTTCCATCTCCCCTGCCCTGGACCCTGCCAGAACTGTGAGCTCTTCAGCATGAGATCCGTGTTGCATTTGCCTCCTGTCCAGGGTCGCCCAGAATAAGAGCCTGATAGACCACTGCAGGGGACCCTGGAAGTGGGCTGGGCAGGGTGGACTGTGGGAGGCCTTGGATGGCCTCAGAGCTTGGCTTCTATGTCTCACGTGAGAAGCGGGCAGTGGTTTTGTGGAGAAACTCACTCAGGTGAGTTGTGGGGAGCCTTCCCTCCACTCAGAAGAGTGGAGCCAAGTGGGAGGTGGGTCCTGAGGGAGACTGGACTCAGCACCACCTGGACCAGTGCCCCAGCAGAGGGGTTCTCTGAGCACTACAGCCTGCTCAGCTCCCATCACGTCCACCAGATGCTAACCTCTCGCTTCCGTCTCTCCCGCCCCCCTGCAGTCCATGAGCCTCATTGAGATCGGGAACCCCTCTCAGAGCCTGGAGAATGTCTGCCGCTGGGCTTACCTCCAGCAGAAGCCGGACACAGGTCACGACGAGTACCACGATCACGCCATCTTCCTCACGCGGCAAGACTTCGGGCCTTCGGGCATGCAAGGTGAGCCTAAGCTCCGCACGGGCACAGAAAGGAGGGAGGCTGGGCATGAGCCACTGGCCCTTGCAAGTGTCCCCAGCAGCCTTGGTCCAGGCTGGGAAGGGCGTCAGGGCAAAGAGAGGCTGTGGCCGCCTTAGCCAGTGAGGGGCTGCATAAGTGCTGGTGACCTCCTGGCTCATGGAAAACCACCAGGGCCTCTGCCATTTCCCCCAGGAAACTGCATCCCGCAGGGGGACAGCAAAGGTCAAAGGTGGTGAAATGGGTGGTGAAATGTGTAGAGCGTGGGGCTGGCAGCCCAAAGACCAGGCAGGATCCAAGGCGGAGTTGCTTGCTTCCCCTCATTTTTAAAAAACAAATTGGAATAAGTTTTCCATCTTTAGAAGTTAAAGGATTTCACTTAAAAATTCAAACTATATAAAACTGACAGATCTAAAAGGAGAAATTGACAAGGCCTACAATTATAATTGAAGATTTTAACATATTCTTAGTAACTGATAGAACAACAGATGAGAACATTGGTAAGGATACAGAAGACTTGAATGAAGAAACGACCTAATGAATTATAGAATACTACGCCGAACGACTGAGGAATACCCGCTCTTGATGAGTGCAGCACTAAGCCATATCAAAACAGACTACGCGGGGCCATGGGGAAATCTCAGCAGAATACAGAAGATTGAAACCACACACGGGAAAAGAAAGATAACTCGGAAAATTATGACTGCTTGAAAATTAAACAGTATGGTCATCAGTAATCTGTGGTTCAAGGAAGTAACAGTAGAGATGAGAATATATTTTTAAATAAAATGATAATGACAACATGACATATCAACACTTGTGGATGTAGCTAACTTAATGATTAAATTATATCTATAACCTTATCAACTTACCAACCAACCACATCAACCAAAAGGGCTGAAGAGTCAATCATAGAAACATCTATCTCAAGAAATTCAAAAAAGAACAGCTAACTAAACTCAACAAAAGTAGAAGGAAGGAAGTTATAAATATAAGAGCAGGATTGTTGAAATGGATAACAACTGTAAAGAAAATCAGTAAAACCAAAATTTGGTTCTTTGAAAAACACAAATTAGAACTGGAATGCCCCCTTGGGGCGCCTGGGTGGCACAGCGGTTGAGCGTCTGCCTTCGGCTCAGGGCGTGATCCCGGCGTTACAGGATCGAGCCCCACATCAGGCTCCTCCACTATGAGCCTGCTTCTTCCTCTCCCATTCCCCCTGCTTGTGTTCCCTCTCTCGCTGGCTGTCTCTATCTCTGTCAAATAAATAAATAAAATCTTTAAAAAAAAAAAAAAAGAACTGGAATGCCCCCAGCCATGCTAGTTTAAAAAAAGAAGAAAATATAGGTTTACTAAGATTAGGAATATAAAAGGGATATAATTACAAATCTTACTTTAAAAAGGGTAATAAGATAATGAGACGGTATTATGTTGATAAATTTGTTAATTTAGATGAAAGGTACAAATTCTTTGACAAAACATAAAATCTGAGAAAAAAAGGAAACGCTGAGTAGTCTCAGATCAACTAAAGATAATGAATTCATGATTAAAAGCCTTCCTTCAAAGTAAACTCCAGAACTTGATTGCTTCACCAGAGAATTTTTCCCAATCGTTAAGGAAGAATAGTATCAATCGTACACAAACTCTCACAGAATGAAAAGAAAAGGAACATTTTTCCAACTGATTTTATGACGCCTGCTAACATTAATACCAAAATCTGAGATGGACATTACAAAAACAAAATTATAGGCCAGTCTCTCCCATGAATATATATATATACGTATACATATACATATATATATATATACATACACACACACACACAAAATCTCAAACAAAGTATTAGCAAATCAAATCCAGCGCTCCGTATAAAAAGCACTATGTGACAATGAATTTGGGCTTATCCTAAGAATGTAAAGTTTAACATACGAAAATCAGTCACTGTAATTCACCAAATTAATAGAACAAAGGAGAAAAGCTTATAGAATCATCTCAATTGATCCAGAAAAAGTATTTGACAAAAATCAATATCCATTTATGATCAAACGTCTCATTGAGCTAGGAGTAGAAGAAAATGTTCTAAATGTAATAAAGGATACTTACCAGAAAAAAAAAGCTCTAATAAACATCATATATAATGGTGAAATGTTGAAAGGATTTCCTGTAGACCTGAGAATGGGTCAAGAATACTTGCTATTTGGGGCGCCTGGGTGGCACAGTGGTTAAGCGTCTGCCTTCGGCTCAGGGCGTGATCCCGGCGTTGTGGGATCGAGCCCCACATCAGGCTCCTCCACTATGAGCCTGCTTCTTCCTCTCCCACTCCCCCTGCTTGTGTTCCCTCTCTCGCTGGCTGTCTCTATCTCTGTCAAATAAATAAATAAAATCTTTAAAAAAAAAAAAAAGAATACTTGCTATCACCACTTCTATTCAACATTGTAGTGGAAGTCCCAGCCAGTGAAATAAGGCAAGAAAAAAATAAAAATATAAGGGTCAGAAAGGGAAGAAATCAATCTCTCATTTGAAAATAATATGCTGTGTACATAGAAAACCCAAAAAGTCTACAAATAAATCATTAGCATTATTGAGTAATTTCCTGGATATAATGTCAATATATAAAAATCAATTGAATTTCTGTATTCTAACAGCAAAAGATTAAAATCTGAAAACTAGTACCACTTAGAATAATAAAAGAATAAGAATAGCAAACACCTAGGAATAAGTTTAACAAAAGATGTCCAAGATCTGGACCCCCAGAACTGTAAAACACGCATACGGAAGTTATAAAAGATGACATCAGTGAAGTGGCCATGCCATGCTAATGGATGGGGAGACTCGCTGTTGTAAAGAAATCAGTTTTCTCCAAACTGACCTGCAGGAGAATGCAAGTGCACTCCCGACCAAGTTCAGATCCAGCAGAATAGTTGGCGATAGCGACAAGTTGATTCTAATGTCACCTAGAAATGCAGTGGGCCAAGAGCAGTCAAGAGCAATTGGAGAAGGGGAGCGAAGCATTCAGTGCTCCCGGAAATACAGTAGTTGAAGAGTGTATTTTGATGCAAGGGTTGACAAATGAATCATTAGGACAGAACAGAGAGTCTAGACTTGAACTTACGCACGGATGGACGCTTGATTTATTGTGAAGTGGAGGGGAAAGATGGTCTTTTCAACAAATGGTGTCAGGTCAGGCAAATATCCAAATTGGGGGGAAAATGAAGCTTGACACTCCTCCGATTTTTAATTTAATTTTTTTCATTGAGATATAATTGACATGTATCATTATATTAGTTTCAGGTGTACAGCAAAATGATAGGATATATGCATGTATTGTGAAATGACCACAACCATCTACTTAATATCCATCACCACACATTGTTATAAGATTTTTTCTTGTGATGAGAACTTTTAAGATCTACTCTCCTAGCAACTTTCAAATACACAATACGGTATTATGAACTACTGTTTTCATGCTGTACAGTACATCCTCAGATCTTATAGCCCGAGGTTTGTATCTTTTGACTCATTTTGCCTACCCCTACCCACTGCCTCTGTATCTATGAGTTTGGCTTTTATTTTTTATTTTTTGGATTCCACATACAAGTGAGATTACGGGTGTTGTCATTCTCTGCCTGACTTATTTCAATGAGCATAATACCTTCGAGGTCCGTTCATGTTGTTGTGAATGGTAGAATTTCCTTTTTATGGTTGAATAATATTCCTGTGTGTATATACACCACATCTTCTTTATCCATTCATCCCCTGATGGACATTTAGGTTGTTTCTATGTCTTGGCTATTGTAAATAATGCTGCAGTTAATGGGGGCTGTAGACAGCTTTTTGAGTTAGTGTTGTGTTTGCTTCAGATAAATACCCAGAAGTAGAATGGCTGCATCATAAGATAGTTCTGTTTTTACATTTTTCGAGGAACCTCCATACTGTTTTCCACAGTGGCTGCACCAATTTACATTCCCACCAACAATGTGCAAGGGTTCCCTTTCCCCCACATCCACACCAACGTTTGTTGTTTCTTAGTCTTTTTGATACTAGCCGTTCTAACTGGTGTGGAGTGATACCTCATTGTGTTTTTGATTTGCATTTCCCTGATGATGAGTGATGTTGAACATCTTTTCATGTGTCTGTTGGCCACCTGGATGTCTTCTTGAAAAAAATGTCTATTCAGGTCCTCCACCCATTTTTAAATTGGGTTGTTTATTTGTTTTTGCTATTGAGTTGTTTGAGTTCCTTGTATGTTTTGGATATTAACCCCTTATCAGATGTACAATTTGCAAATATTTTCTCTAATTTTGAGAGAGGATGTCCTGGTTGGAGGCAGCAAGAAGGGGCTGCTGCAGTGCTGATACAGTTCTATTTCTTAACGGGGGGGGGGGGGGGGTGTGGCTACACAGGTGTGATCCCTTTGTGATGATTCACTTGTTGTATCCTATGACTTGTGCATTTTTATGGATGTGTATCACACTTCAAAAGAAAGAGCTTTAAAAAACTATATAAAACATATATTCAGAAGAGTGGACCCATTTTACCCCATTCCCATTTTCTACAGATAGTCATTTTTATTGGTTTCTGGTTGATCATTCTAGTGATCCTTTTTATAAAAATAAGTAGACTTATATCGTGTACATGCTCATTACATCCATCACTTCCTTCCATGAATTTTTACACTTATTGCCCTGCATCTTCCTCCACTCTTTTGACCTTTAGCTTCTTTCTGCAGCCCAGTTGCTCATATCTGCATAATTAGGGGGACTTCCCGAGTGACCCTGACCAAAGACCAGATCAGTTTATGTTAACAAACATCTCTCTGGCCCTGCAGCTGCCCCCTTAGCCACACAGATTGGTGCCACAATAGGATTCAGGTGGGAGCACAGAGTGGGACTCCAGATCCCACCGAGCACAGAGTAAGGCTCCTGGTTGGTGTTGGTGCCTCTTCATTTGGAGGGGCTGCTAGCTCCCTGTCACAGCAGGAAGCCAGGTGATAGAGCGCTCTGTCGGCACTTTTGTCCAGGTGAGAGCTCAAGTGGGAGGTAGAACTGATCCATAGGGAGAGAAACCACCAAAACTTCTCTAGCAAGTGACCTCCTCCTCTGTTTCAGAGTATGAAAGCACAGCTAAGGATGGCAAGACATTTTTTTTCTTAAAAAACTTACACCACAAAAAAGTCAGACCAAGATGCAAAATAAAATCAGAGAACTGACTCTAGAGGAGACAGAGATAATTTAGAGACTGGGGAAGAACTTTTTAAAACTGTGAGAGTTCCCGGAATGTTTGAGAAAATACATTCCATAAACCCAGCACAGGTTGCTAGGAAGAATTAGAGAACAGCAAAGAATTTTTATGAAACTAAAGATATAATGGGTAAAATAGAAAATTCGGAAGCTGAAATAAAAAGTCAAGGGCAGTGGTGTCAGGATGGCTCAGTTGGTTAAGTGCCTGACTCTTAATTTCAGCTCAGGTCATGACCTCAGGGTTGTGAGTTTGAGCCCCACTTTGTACTCTGTGCTCAGTGTGGAGTCTGCTTGAGATTCTCTCTCTCCCTCTCCTTTTGCTCCTCCTGCGGCTTGTGCATGCTCTCTAAATCAATCAATCAATCAAAATAAAATCTTAAAAAAAAAGTCAAGGGCATCCAAAAAGATTAAAATAGGAGGACGAAGACATACGGGTTCAATCCAAGAGGTACAATATCTATCTAAAAAGATTTCCAGAAAGAAAGAGCAATAGCAAAATAAAATAAGCGGGAAGGGTTTAAAGAAGAACATAAAGACACTTTTGCAAACCTTCAGGCTGTAAAGACCCATGTAATATGCTAGGTAGTGTGAATAGGCACATGCAGGCTTTGCATACAACGAACAAAGAGAAGATCTCCAAGTCTGGCTCTGGGACATTGATTCTAGAACAATCGTCTTAAAATCTGCAGAGCAAAAAATAAGATACAGATTTTCCTGTTTATTACAAGGGGGGAAAGACAGTGGTTCGATTAAGATGCTTTTACAGACAAGTCTAACACCAAGCCCTCCTTCCTTTCTTCTCTACTCTTCCCCTCGAACAAATTGCCTTGGGACCTCCCCGTGGGGTCTGCAAGGAGTGAGGCTAGGTCAGCCTCCGAGGGTGGAGGCTCCTTGCTTGGTGGGCCTCTAGGTGGTGTCTTAGCAAAGGCCCCCCTCTGCACACACAACTCGGTGTGTACTTCTTTATCTTGTCCGGGGGCAAGTGGCTAGGCCCCATTCCCTGGTTTTCCTCAGTGGTAGGTGCGGTCTCAGGGTCATGCCCCCCTCCAGCCTCCCCCTCCTCACCCATGGGCATGCTGTCCTCTAAGCTTCCGTGTAGACATCTGAAGAACAACCGCACTCTGTGATCAGATTCAGCCCACCCAGGGGGATTCAGCTGTTCCACGGGCCGACCACCTGCAGGCCTTCTCGCCTCCCTGCTTGGGCTGTTCTTGCTCATTCCTCAGTCCTCCCCTTGGTCCCTGTGTGTCTCCATTCCCTGACTGCTTCTTTGGGCCACACAGCAAAATGTGCTGTGTCTCCTCACCATTACCTGTGAATTCAGTGGCTCTTTCTAAGCCACCTGAGTGGGGATGGGGCTGGGCAGGTGAGGGGGGTGTGTCCTTGGGCATCTTATGCCTGGGGGATGTGGCCTGCTGCAGCCAACCCTCCCCACTCCCGCCCCCCACCCTCTGCCTCTGGGGGCACCTTGCCTGGGTCTGGCTCCTTCCCCACAGACCCTTGGAAATGGGGAACCCTTCAGAAAGAATATGGCTCAGACTGTCCTCAGCCAGAGTGCAGGTTCACTGGCTGAGAGCTCCGACAGCCTTGTTGTCTGCAGCTGGTCTACTCCTCGGTCCTCTTGGCCAGTCCTGGCTACGTGACAGCAGGGCAGTGTGGCTTGCTGGCTCTCGTCCCTGAGCTCTGCCCTTGAGCAGCTTCGGGGGTCCACCCTCACTGCTCCCTGTGTGTGTACTATGGAAATGGGTCTAGCTGGGGTCTCACAGGACCCGGAGAAGCCACGGGGGACCCAGGGAAGACCCTCCTGAGGGGGAGTGGGCTCAAGGACCAGGGTTCCTACAGCAGTGGGAGGAGGTGTGGAAGGCAGGTGTTGTCCGGGGGACCAGAAGGTTACTCAGCAAAGTGGGAAGATGGGGGGGCAGGAAAGAGAACAGCAGGCAGGAAGCTGCCAAGGTGGCAGGGAGTCCTAGCACTTGAGACCCGTATCTGGGAAATGGACCCCGGCTGCAGTGTGGACAATGATGGGCAGGGCTGAGGCCGGCTGCCTGGGGTGCATGTCACCTGAGCTGTGCCAGCTGGAGGGGGGGCAGTTGGTTTGGCTCGTTTGCTCTGGGGATGTTGGGGGGCTTTGAGGAGGGCACCCCTGATTCAGGCCCAGCTCTGGGCCTGGGAGCTAGAGCTGCCCTTTGTCTCCTCCCAGGCTATGCTCCTGTCACTGGGATGTGCCACCCCGTCCGCAGCTGCACTCTGAACCACGAGGATGGCTTCTCCTCAGCATTCGTGGTGGCCCACGAGACCGGCCACGTGTAAGTGGCTTCGCTGTCCTTGTTGCTTGGGGAAGATCGAGTCTCTGTGCCCTGGGGGGGACATATCCTGTGTGAAAAGCACCTGGGGTGTAAAGTCCTGACCCCAGCACTGCACAGGGCAGGCCTGAGGTCCACGTTCTGCCAAGGGAACAAATCAAAGGGCCAAGAGGGTGCTGAGGGCCTTCCAGGCATTATGTCACTCAACCCCCCAGGCAGGGCGCCTCCTTACATTTTACACACCCATTTACACACCTTACCCCATTTTACACACTATTTTACACACCCCTGAGGGAGCCCTGCCTGGAATTAGAGAGCCGGAGACCGGGAAGCCACAGCTCCACCCAGGTGTGCAGCCCCCAGGCACCCCCTGAATTTGGGGACACTGGTAGTGCCACTGGGTGGGTGCAGGGACGTGAGCCCACACTGCTGAGTGTGTAGAAGCTCTGGCTACGGATGCCCACCCCCTCCCGTCTCTGCTGCCTGCTCATGAAACAGTGCCCCCTGGAGGGCAGGATGCCAAGGGGCGGCCTCTGGACACGTCTCCCGCTCGCCCCTGGCTTTAAGAATCTAGCTGGTGGATGATCGGTAGGGGAAGAAAGGGATAAAGAAAGGGGGGTAATCAGAAGGGGGAATGAAACATGAGAGACTATGGACTATGAGAAACAAACTGAGGGCCTCAGAGGGGAGGGGGGTGGGGGAATGGGATAGGCTGGTGATGGGTAGTAAGGAGGGCACGTATTGCATGGTGCACTTGGCGTTATACGCAACTCATGAATCATTGAACTTTACATCAGAAACCAGGGATGTACTGTATGGTGACTAACATAATATAATAAAAAATCATTAAAAAAAAAAAAAAGAATCTAGCTGGTGGAAAACCCGACTCAGCGCAGACCAGTGAAAGCTCCGGGGAGGCGCTGGGGGAGGCTGGGGCGGCCCCCCGGCTGCCAGGTCAGTGCGGCCAGGGGAGGGTCCAATGAGGCTGCCTTGCCCTCCCCCCCCCCCATAGGCTGGGCATGGAGCACGACGGGCAGGGCAACCGCTGTGGCGACGAGGTGCGGCTGGGCAGCATCATGGCGCCCCTGGTGCAGGCCGCCTTCCACCGCTTCCACTGGTCCCGCTGCAGCCAGCAGGAGCTGAGCCGCTACCTGCAGTGAGTACCACCACAGGACGACCCCGCAGCCCTGGGCTCAGCTCTAGGAGGATGGATGCCCCAACCCCCCATGTGCCTGGGTCTCACCTGAGGCCTCAGACTTCAGTCCTCCAGCCCAAGGTGCAGGGGAGGGAAGGGAGAGCCCTCAGGTCAGTGTGTGCGTGGTGGGGGAGGTCCCATTGTCAGGGGGCTCGGCCTTGAATGGAAAGTGGGCACAGCTGCTGCACCTTTGATGGGATGCCCCGGAGCTTACATCAAGGAAAAGAGATGCAGCAGGGAAACTGAGGCAGCACGGCTGAGGGCTGTAGTGTGCAGACAGGCCCCCCACCATGACTCCAGAAGGGGCTGCAGCTGCCTCATATGGTCTGGACGCTCCCCGCTGAAGGCTGCTTGTGGCACCCACGTGTCCCCTCACAGCTCCTATGACTGCCTGCGGGACGACCCCTTTGCCCACGACTGGCCAGCGCTGCCCCAGCTCCCGGGGCTGCACTACTCCATGAACGAGCAGTGCCGCTTCGACTTCGGCCTGGGCTACATGATGTGCACGGCGGTGAGTGTCCGAGCACCCCTGGGTGCTCCTGCCCCGTCTGGCTAGCTTCTTAGGAAGTGATGGGTGTTGGGGTGGTTCTTGAGGGCGCGGCGGAGCAGGCCTCCAGAGCGTCAGTCTCTCCCTCTGCATCCACTCACCTCACCCGCTCAGCACCCAGTGCCTACCTGGCCAGACCAGACATGGTCCTGGTGACAAGGGCTGTGACCACGGGATCCGCAAGGGATGGGGGGAGGGGTGCTGATGAGGCCCTTGTGTTGCCTGCAGTGTTTGGAGGGCGTTCCTGAGAAAGAAGTGAGGTGTAAAGGCTAGTGGGAGGAGAGGGCATTGCAGAAGGCAGGAATCACATGTGCAAAGGCCTAGAGGTGAGGGCACATAGCATACAGAGGCACAACCAGTTGTCCCTGGGGTCTGGCACCAGGGCAGAGCCAGCAGCAGGAACCCCACTCATCAGAACCAACCTGCTGATCCAAGGCAATGTGGCAAGAGCTTTAGTGTCCATTAGTGTCAGACCTAAAGCTCCTCTCAGCTGCAGGAAGGAAGCAAGCGAAGTACTCCCATTTTACATTTGAGGAAAACTGAGCATTTAGGTAACATGCCTAAGGCCACAGAGCTGCAAGTGGTGGGCTCAGGTATTGATGGAGGTGGTCTAAGCTCTTGCGTAGCTGCCTAAAGAATTTGGTGGGCTTGATTCTCATTGCAATGGGGAGCTCTAGAAATGGGAGTGGCATGGCCATGTCTGAGTTTCAGCTAGATCCCTGAGGGACATCCTGGAGGAAGGACAGTAAGCGGAAAGGCCAGAGAAGAGGTGACTGTGGTCCAGGGAACAGAGGCCAAGGCTGAAGCAAGAGAAGGACAGAGGGGAGGGCTTCAGGAGGTGGAGTCCTCAGCGGGCGGACAGTAGGTGCCCATGGGACCCTGCAGTGACAGCCCCTCCCAGCCACTCCTACCTGGGCCAGAGGGATGCCCACACAGCCTTCCCGCCAGGTACACTGGCTCCCAGCTGTCTGTGCAGGCTCCGAGACAGGTGACAGGAAGCAGCCACTGCATGCTGGAGGTTGTCACGGCCTCAGAATCACACAGGGCGCAGGGCACCGCACAGGCCTGTCCTGGGCAGCCAAGGTGTGCCTGCGTCCGCCCTGTCCAAGAGGACCCTGGGGGACAGGGCGGGCCCCCGGAGGGTTCCGGCAGTGGGAGGCAGCTGGGCGAGCTGCAGTGCTCTCTTCCAGTTCCGGACCTTCGACCCGTGCAAGCAGCTGTGGTGCAGCCACCCTGACAACCCCTACTTTTGCAAGACCAAGAAGGGGCCCCCCCTGGACGGGACCATGTGTGCACCAGGCAAGGTGAGTGGGAGCAGAGGGCAGGCAGTGTGGTATGCACAGATCTCCAGGGACAGGCACCGCAGCACGGGTGGGGGGGACCCCTGCTTCCTTTCTAAGAACTCTTCACAGGTGACACTCCAGAGTTTCTGCCCCCTCTACTTCCAACGCACTAGTTCTCGGTCGGAGCAAACCTGGTGTCCCACAGCTCCTCTCTGTGCTTCAAGCACCCCCTCGCCCCCCGCAACTTGGGAATCGCCTCCTCTGAGGAGCCGCCTTCTGTCCCCCCACAGACACTGTAGGTGACTGGTCACCTCACTTTAAGACCAGCACTGGGGTCTGTTGGCCACTGGGTCCCGAGGCTCAGCATCAGGCTTAGCCTCTCCATCCCTGTGGCCTCCGTGTGTGCCCCCTGGAGGGCACATTTGTGACTTGAGGCAGCTCCGTGGCTGCTCCCGGCACCTGCCAGCTACCCAGACCCACTTCCCACCCTCCAGAAACTTGACAAAAGACAGGCTTTTCTCACGGTGTCCTTTCAGCCAAAACTCTCGGCTTGATTCTCATAGGCTCAGATAAGGTCACGTGCCCTCTCTTCAGCCAGTCACCGGCTGGGGGCTGGCTTATGCAGATGAGCCTGGGTGACCGCCCAGCTCCACAGATCTGGCAGTGTGGGGCTCGGGAGTGGGGCGTGCACACCAGCGCATGGGCCGCAACATCAGGCCTAGAAAGGGCCGCAGATCATCTGTGCCTGAGATTCCTCCATGTAGGTCTTAAATTCTGACTAATTTTAATTCCTGGTACACCTTCTTAAAGTTACAGATCCCCAGGCTCACCCCTGTAGGTTTTGAAGTAAGGATTGGGAATTGCGTTGGTTTTGGTTTTGTCCTTGGTTTTTGTTTTTTAAATTATGGCAAAATTCACATGACCCAATATTTGCCATTTTAACCACGTTATACAGTTCAGCGGCTTTTTAGTACATTCGCAATGTCGTGCAGCCGTCATCATTATGTAGTAACAGAATTTCTTCATCACCCAAAAGGAGACCCCATTAAGCAGTGACTCCCCGTTCCTGTCCTTTCTCTAGCCCCTGGCAGCCACTAATCTGCATTCCACCTCTGTGGATTTGCCCATTCTGGAATCCCACAGAGGCAGAATCATACAGTATGTGGCCTTTTGTGTCTGTCTGCTTTCAGTGAACGTTTTTAAGTTTCATCCGTATTGTAGCACACATCAGTGTTTTGTTCCTTGTATGGCTGAATAAAATTCCACTGTAGGGCTAGGCCACAATTTGTTTATCTGTTCATCTGCGGGACATTTGGGTTGTTTCCACCTTTTGGCATTTGTGAATAATGCTGCTATGCACATCTGTGTACAGATTTTTGTTTGAAGATCTGGGAATTGGTATTTTTAGGGTGCACCCAGGTGATTGAGCTGTGCCCCCCGACTTCATGAACTGTTAGAAGTTGGAGGTGGGATGTGGTTGATAATATGCCAGGGACCTTGTGAAGCCAGAACTAACCATGTAGCCCTCCTCCCCACAGGAGCTCGGTGGAGGGAGCGGGGGCCTGGAAGCATTTGCCACAACGCCTGTGATGAGCTCAGTAAACACCGAGCTGGGGGCTGAGACTAGCTCAGCATAGCTTCCTACCCCACTGTGTCCTCACTTTCTGCTGTCCCACCCTTCACAGAGAGAAGACAGGTGGATCAGGGGCCCCCCCTGCACAGGCGTACCCGCCCAGAGTTGCAGGGCTGGCTTTTACCCCATAGGAACCCCAGCTGCTGGGAGAAGGTGGGCCAGGGAATGCCTGCACTTCCGATTGCCCCAGCAGGGGGGTCTGGTGAGGAAGGTGCACACGTGGCAGAAGTGCTTCTCCTCATAGAAACGACTGACCTGGTCATTGCCCTTCATTCATTTTGGTGGTGGGATCCTTTGTTCATTTAGCCCAGTAAAGACAATTACATTTTATTTGTTAAAAGACAGAGCTGTGCTGAAAGTGTTGGGGGCAGAGCTGGGACTGGGCTCAGCCTGCCTTGGTTCACCAGAGCACAGGGCGAAAACTGACCCACATCAGGAATTCTTGGTGTGTGAGGCTGTGGGTGGAGGGGCAAAGGGAGAGGCCGGGGCACCTCCTGGGGGACCTATCAGACTCCTCTGCCTGTGTGCGTTCATATCTTTCAATATGTTACTCATTACTGCAAGCAATTTTATATTTGGAAGGCAGCCCTCCCTTATCTTTCCCTTTCCTGCAAGAAAAGCCACAGGGGCAAGGAGAGAGGGGAGTGAGGAGGGAGCAGGGGGAGGTTGGCCGGGTTGGAGAAATAGCAGGACATCTCAGGGATGAGGACTGTGAATTGTTCAGCTCTCCTTCGGGGACCCCAGCCCCGGGCAGGGGGTGCCAGAGCCCAGGCTTGGGACACAGTGCGACTGCCTGGGATCCTCACTGTGCCCGCTCTCCAGCAGCTCATCCCAAGCACATCGTCCCCTCTTGGGCTCCACAGCCAGACTGGGCCCCTGCTTACTCAGTTGCCCATATCCACCATTTCCCAGAGACAGAACAATCCGGATCTATATTCCACACACAGGGCTGACCTGGAGAGAGCATGCAAAAGAACGACCCACCCTCCATCTTTTGGTTTCATAGTTCATTCACAGCCTTCCCTGGGTTCGGACACTGGGGGGGCCGGGTAGGCAGGGGATGTCGGCAGCACCCTGGGGTTCAGCACCTCAGAGAGATGAAGCAGAGAGGATAAGGATGGTGAGGAGCAAGAGCCAGTGGTCCAGAGCTCTCCCACGGAATCAGGAATCAGGAGGTGGCTTTGGCCGAGAAGGGAGAGGTGAGTGTGTTGCCCTTGGGCAAAGAAGCGAGCAGTGGGCCTGCGCATCAGGCTGCCTGGTCACCCCAGGTGCACGTTTGTTCATTCATTCACATCCACTGCATGTGTCGGCCCCCTTCTGCCTCCTTCAGACCTCACCACCTGTGGGGGTCGGCCGTGCGTGGGAAGAGGCGGCCGTGACAGGCAGTAAGGACAGGGCCCGCGAGTGGCCTGTCAGGAAACTCAGAGAGTCTTCCCTGTTAGTGACCCCACTGAAGCCTGAAAGGTAGGGGGAAATGAGACGAGTAATCCAGGGAGGGATCCTGCAGAGCAGGAGCCTGGTGAGGAGGGCCAGGGAGGGCAGATGAGATGGGGAGGGGAGGTGTTTTAAAATACAGCATGTTAATATAAAATTTGAGGCAGAGTGAGGCCAACAGACCAGAAGATGATTACCAGTGAAAACACAGTTTGTTTCTCCCAGATCCCAGAAGGAAGGGCTGCAGGGAGCCGTGCATGGAAGCACTGGGGTGGGCCAGGAGGCAAAGGGTGGGGGCGACTGTGGTTTTTGTAGGAAGGGACTGGCGAGGCAGGGTGAGCAGACTTTGGATTGGCCAGTGTGAATAATGTCAGTGGGCTCTGGGCCAGAGGGACTGCTCTGAATCATCTGGTACCTGTCCCTGGGGTGATTTGGGCAGGGGATGGGGCCTTGAGTATGAGAGCCTGATAGAGGATGTGTTTGGATCATAACCTCTGGATTGGTTGGTTTGCATTTAAAAACCACACTATTGTATGAGTTATTCACTGTCTCTAGAAATTGGCTAATCCTGGGAGGGGCAGTCCCTTTAGGGTCAGAATCCAGAAAACAAAAGACACAGTACTCCATATGGTTCCCCAGGAGGCCATGATGATAGTCTGCTCCTGTCCCGCCCTGTTCAGGGTGCTGGCAACAGGCATGCCCTGGATACCCTGAAGCTGGGCCAGGCCCAGCACAGAGGGTGCTCCCAGATGTCTCTGCCCTGCAGGCCAGGCTGGTGGACTCCCTTTGCCCTCCCTGCGTGAGCCAGGGTCAGGGCAGAGGGCGGCCTGCAGGCCCAGGGAGGAGGTCAAAGATGGCTCTTGCCTCAGTGTGTCTTGGCAGGAAAGAGTCCTCCATATGCTCTCACATTCGCATGCAGCATCTTGGGGAAGCGACACCCACCCTCGGTTTTCATGAATTCCGTTTCAGAGACGCGTGTCTGGTGGAAAGGCCCTGCAGTGGTCCTGTGTCAAGCTTCCTGTTTCCCTGGAGAGTGGAGAACGGCCGGGCAGGCAGTGACAGGGACAGCCCAGGATCTGGGCCTCGGAGGTGGAGCCCTGGGTCTCCTTCCTCATGTGGGACCTTGAGCCATCCTTTCTCTCTCTCTGGCAAGTCACCTAAGTGTCCAGCTCACTGGCCCTCACAGCTCAGGCTCCTGGCATGTGGTACCCGCTTGGGGCACGCTGGTGGGTGGAGGAAGGGTGAGGATCACAGGGGTTCCAAAATGCTGAACGCGTGCACTTCCTTGAAACAGAGCAGTCCTGCCTGGCAGGCTTTCAGAGCCACCCAGTAGGATCCCGGGCCCCTGCAGGGTGTGTCAGCGCTCTCCACGGTATTTCGCCCACGAGGCAGCCTTGCCAGCTTGTCCTGGGCTCAGAATTCACTCAGGACAAGCGACTTCATGCTTTTACATGTTCGAGCCTCTCCATTGCATGGAAGTATTTGTAGGCGTTTAAACGTATGTTTATAAAGCATTTTAAGAACGTTAAACATATTTTTTAAAATAATGGCTCTGAGGTATCCGAGTATGAAATTGTTCATTTGGGGTAATGTTAAAGGCTCACAGTCATCCAGGAGGAAAGAAACCAAAATATTGGAAGGATAGCTTCTGAGCAGCGGAATGAAGGGTGATTTTCCCTTCTTCCTGCCTTGCTTCGTATTTTCTACAATGCCTGAGTATTGCCTCTGTGCATTTGGAGCTGAGTCCATGGAGGAGGCGGTCACGCTGTGGGCCTGTGGGATGTTCTGAGTTGTCCTGGGCCCAGCTCCCTGTTTCCAGACTTGGGACTGATTGGTCCAACAGGGACAAGGGGACCACTGTCTGGCCTTCTCCATCCTCCTGGTCCTTGGTTCTCTCGACAAGCAGTGACTTGGCGGTTGGGTCCCGGTCCCAGCCTTCAGAGATGCCAGGAGCGCTCCCTCCCTCTGTGTCCTGTCAGCTCAGACTGCTATCACAAAAATGCCAGACTGGGGGCTTAAACAGCAGATACGTATTTCTCACAGTTCTGGAGGCTGGAGTCTGAGATCAGGGTGCCAGCATGGTTGGGTTCTGGTGAGGGTTGCAGAATCATCTTTCTCGTGTCTTCTAAAGGCACCGATCTTGTAAGGGGCTTTACCCTCGTGACCCAGTCACCTCCCAAAGGCCCCCACCTTCTAATACCATCACATTAGTGCATTAGGCTTTCACATATGAATTTGGGGAGGACACAAACATTCATTCCACAGCATCCCCTTACCTGGGCCCTCTTCCTTGTCTGCCAGCCCCCCTCTCACCACCAGCTAGGGGGCCACCAGCCAGCGTTTCTGTGGGCTCTTCCCTTCCCTTCCATGGTTGAGTGAGGGGCACTTTGGGGTGAGAGATGGGGTCACCATGGCCTGGAAGGACATGACCAGCATCACCAGTGGCCTGCAGCCAGGCCTGCCTGATCCCAGGCTTGCCAGCTGTGTGCCTATGATGGTGGAGCCATTGACCGCTTGCCCAGAGCCCAGAAAGGGGAATCCAGAGGGTGGCTGCCTCTGTCACACCTCACAAGGGCTCACACTGGTGCGAAGGTGGGTCTGGGAGTCCTTCGGTGGGTTAGGAAGGATGCGGGGCCTGTGTCAGGAAGGGAGGGAGGGAGGGAGGGAGGGAGAGAGGAGCCAAGGAAGGACGGAAGGAAGGAAGGGAGGGAGGAAAGAGAGGAAGGAAGGAAGGAAACTCCCCGACAGAGATGTGCAGAGAGGTAGGGGAGGCAGGGAGGAGGGAGGGAGGGAGGGAGAGAGGAGCCAAGGAAGGACGGAAGGAAGGAAGGGAGGGAGGAAAGAGAGGAAGGAAGGAAGGAAACTCCCCGACAGAGATGTGCAGAGAGGTAGGGGAGGCAGGGAGGAGGGAGGGAGGGAGGGAGAGAGGAGCCAAGGAAGGACGGAAGGAAGGAAGGGAGGGAGGAAAGAGAGGAAGGAAGGAAGGAAACTCCCCGACAGAGATGTGCAGAGAGGTAGGGGAGGCAGGGAGGAGGGAGGGAGGGAGGGAGAGAGGAGCCAAGGAAGGACGGAAGGAAGGAAGGGAGGGAGGAAAGAGAGGAAGGAAGGAAGGAAACTCCCCGACAGAGATGTGCAGAGAGGTAGGGGAGGCAGGGAGGAGGGAGGGAGGGAGGGAGGGAGGAAGGAAGGAAGGAAGGAAGGAAGGAAGGAAGGAAGGGAGGAAGGAAGGAAGGAAACTCCCCGACAGAGATGTGCAGAGAGGTAGGGGAGGCAGGGAGGGCCCATCTGAGAGATGGGATCCAGGAGGCATGCCTGGCAGTGACTTGGGCATGGAGATGGCAGCTGCAGCCATCTTCCTGGGGAGCACTGGCAGGATCACTGTCTATGGGGAGAACAAGGCATCACACAGCAATACGACCACAATATGGGGCTCAGCAGACCCCAACCCAAAAAGCTCTAGGCTGGCACGACTCTGAAGTTGTGCCCAAGCTTGACCAGTGGTTGGCTGTGGCTGTCCTCAGGAAAGAGCCACGACTCTGGGCTAGGCAGCACACTTTGGCTGAGGGTGTGTCCTGGAGAGGGACTCAACTGTGAGCATGAGGAGCCAATATGCTTCGTGGCTCAGGGAGTGAGAGCCTGAGCCTGGCGGGGGATCTCTTCTGGCGTCTGCAGCGCTGGGTGTGGGGGAAGGAAGTGCAGTGATGATGGGCCTCCTGAGCAGAGGCATTCCCAGAGGCAGGGAGGAAAGACAGTGTGGTCTGTTCAGAGAGCAGTCAGTGGCCAGGCGACCGGCATGGTGGCTGAAGATGAAGCAGGAGAGGCGAGTAAAAGCCGGTCATGCAGGGACTTTGGTGCCGGGCTAAAGAGCTAGTCTGAATCCCGCAGCCCGGGTGCCTGCAGAAGGTTTTGAGAGAGAAGCAGAGGTGAATTTACCATGAAGCTTAGGATGCCTGAGCTCCGGGGCCTCTCACTTCCACTGGGCCCCTTATTGGGCCCCGGGAGGGGCCTTGCCATGTGTTTGCACAGTTGTGTGTGTTCATAAGTTTTGCAAAAGTAAGATATTTTAACCATAATCAGTTAAGATCACTTCTCTTTTCACCCCCCCTTCCCCTCCAATAGACCTCTTTCACTGGCTGTGGGTGCTTTGTGGCTTTGGCTAGGGAGAAACTGCATTTGAGGCCCATTTATTGGCTTATTTACGTGGTCTCAGTATCTTTCACATACAGTTAAGTTACTGTCACTGTCCAGGTGCAGGAATAACGTCCAGAGACACTCCTCCCACCAGCTCGCCAGCTCCCTCAGGGTCACTGTGGAACGTGTCGTATGCGTGGACAGGAGGAGCCTCAGCTGGACCTGAGGTCACGGCGGCTTCCATATGGACGATAGTTTGTGTTTGCTTTCGGGGTCTGTCTTGCAGATGGGCTCCTCTAAGCACAGATCCGGCTTGGATGTCTCTTTAAAAAGGCTAAGTGTAACCAGATGGTCTGCTTGTTAAAAAGCTGTCCACGCCTCACAACATATGTATTACAAAATATAAGGGGTGCTAAAATAAATTTTCAAAGACCAGGAGAGAAATCTGAGTGCAAATGGGATGCAAAAAGTTTATTCGAAATGTTGATGAAGCTTGAATATGCCAGTTGCTCTGCAGTTTTGGAAAGTTGTTCTGGAACACTCCAATAAAATAAGGGAGAAATGGCAAGCTGCGATTCAGGTAGATGGATAAAGGTACCTTCTTTTGTCACTTTCAGATTTATGTATTTAAAAAAATTCAGATAAAAATTAATAGAAAACGAGGGAAAAGGGAGTAAAGAAATCAGGAGAGGTAACTCCGACCTCCGAAATTTAATTGTAACAAAAGAAGGTTTCAGATCAAACCCAGAGCAGCCATTCATTAGGTGGAAGAAATAAACATCATAGGGAAGTAACAGACAGGTTCTTGAAATGTTTGACAATGCAGCTAATGAAGGGGAGTGCATCTGATGAACACATGGGAGAAGCATTTAAACTGCTTTCTGACTTGACATGAAATGTTGACAACATCAAAGACAATCCCAAGCTCAGAACGTTTCCCCTACAATAGCAACGTCAACAGCAACAGTTACTGAGTGTTATGTTTAAAATCAGGCTCTGACCAAGAAAACTTGAAATGCCCTGAAATCCACATCAGGAAACACACCGGAGAGCAGTGTCTCCAGTTCGATCCTCTAAATGTTCCCATGACACCACCAATAACTTCTCTAAATTATCAATAATTTAAAAAAGAAAATATGTCCCTCAACAGGCTAGAGCCAGGGTTAGCAAGCTGTCACCCACAGAGCAGTGCCACCTGCCACCTTGTTCCCCACCCACCAACCCAACAGCAGCTTTGTTAAGATGCAATTCACATTTAAAATTGCCCATTTTAGGGGCACGTGGGTGGCTCAGTCAGTTAAGCGTGTGCCTTCGGCTCAGGACACGATTTCAGGGTCCTGGGATCGACTTCCTTGCAGGGCTCCTTGCTCAGTGGGGAGTCTGCTTGTCCCTCTGCCCCTCCCCCTGCTTGTTCTCTCTCTCTCTCTCTCTCAAATAAATAAATAACTTGCAAAAAATAAAACAAAATTGCCCATTTTGAAGTGTACAGTTTGGTGGTTTTCAGTATAGACAGAGTTGTGCAATTGTCATAACAAATTTTAGAACATTGTTTTCACTCCAAAAAGAAGTGCCATCCGTATTCATTAGCAGTCTCTCTGGTTCATCCTCTCCCCTCCACCCCCATCCCAGTCCTGAGCAATCGCTTATTTACTCTCTATCTCTGTAGATGTGCCTCTTCTGGACATTTCTTATCAATGGAATCATGTAATGTGTCCTTTGTGTCTGGCTTTATTTAATTGGCATAGTGTTTTCAAGCATCATCCGTGTTGTAGCACGTGTTGGTACCCCATTCCTTTTAGTGGCTGAATTTTCATCTGTTGTATAGGTACGCTGTGTTTTATTTATCCACTTACCAGCTGATGGACATCTGAATTGTTCCTGCTTTTTAGCTGTTATGAGAAATGCTGCTGTGAACATTCCTGTACAAGCTATGGGTGGAATGCGTCACTGTTCTTGGATATGTACCTCGGAGTGGAATTGCTGAATCTCATGGTAGCTCCGTTGCTCATTTTGAGAAACTGCCAGACTGGTTCCCAAAGCAGCTGCACCTTTTTTACATTCCAGCTAGCACTGCATGAGGGTTCTGATTTCTCCACATCCTCGCCCAGACTTGTTACCATCTGTCTTTTTGTTGTAACCATCCCAGGGGATGTGAAGTGTCGGTGCGTTGTGGTTTTGACATGCATTTCCCTAGTGACCTATGATATCGAGCATCTCTTTGTCATGTGCTTGGTGGCAATTCATATATATGTGTCTTGGGGGAGGGGTAAATGTCTATATCCTTTGCTATTTTTTTAATTATTTATCTTTTTATTATTGAGTTATCAGAGTTCTTTATATATGCTGGATACAAGTCCCTTATCGGGGTTAAGTATAAGGGATAAGTCCCTTATCAGATACATGGTTTGCAAATACTTTTTCCCGTTTTGTGGGTTGTCTTGTCAGTTTCATGACAGTATCGTTTGATGCACAAACGTTTTAATTCTGGACAGGTCCAACTTATCTATTTTTTTTCTTCTGTTGCCTGTGCTTTTGGTGTTGTATCTAAGATACCATTGCCATTAGGTCAGTAAGATCTATTTCTGTGTTGTATTCTAAGGATAGCCCTTACCCTTAGGCTTATGATCCATTTTCATTTGACTTTTGCGCAAGGTGTGAGGTAGGGGTCCAACTTCATCCTTCTGCATGTGGACACCCAGTCGTCTCAGCCCATTGTTGAAGAGACTGTTCTCTTTCTGTTGAATCATCTTGCTACCCTTGTTGGAAACCCACTGACTGCATGTAAGCGTTCGTTTCTGGACTCTGCATTCTGTTCCATCCACAGATTTGTCTGTCCTAAGGCAGAGTCACACTCTTTTGATTACTGCAGTTCTGTATTAAACTTTGAAGTAGGAAGTGCGAGTTGTCCCACTTCCTTCTTTTCTAGGATTGCTTTGGCTGTTTCCGGTCCTTTGACCTGTCAGAATGGCTAGAATCCAAAAGACAAGAAATAACAGGTGTTGGTGAGGATTTCCATGTCAATTTTAGAAGTTTTTCGATTTCTGCAAAACTGCAGCTGGGATTTTGACAGGATTACATTGAATTTAGAGTATCGACATATTAGCAGTCTGATCCATAAACATGGGATGTCTTTCTGTTTATTTGGATCTTGAATTTATTTCAACAATGTTTTGTAGTTTTCATTGTGCATGTTTTATACTTCCTTTGTTCAATATATTACTAAGGTTTTTTTCTTCTTTTTGATGCTATTATAGATAAATTCTTAATTTCCCTTCCAGTTTATTTATAGGATAAACTGTTCATAGAAATACAACTGATTTTTCTATGTTGATCTTGTGCCCTGCAATCTCACTGAATTTCTTTATTAGATCTAATAGGTTTTTAGTGGGTTCTTTAGAAGTTTCTGTATATAAGATTATGTCATTTGCAAATAGAGATAGTTTTACTTCTTCTTTTCCAATCTGGTTGCCTTTAATTTCTTTTTCTCAGCCTACTTGTCCTGGCTAGAACTTCCATATGATGTTGACTTGAAGTCTTGGTCCTGATAATAGGGGGAAATAGTTCATTCCTTCATCATTAAGCATGATGTTGGCTATGGGTAGTTCCTCAATGTTCTTGATCAGATTGAGGAAATTCTCTTCTACTCCTTGTCTGGTGTGTGTGTATGTGTGTTTTCAGGAAAGGATGTTGGCTATTGCCAGATTTCTTTTTTTGAGTCTTGAGGCAATCATACAGTTTGTTCTTTATCCTGTGAATACAGTTTGTTCTTTAGTCTGTTAATATGGCTTATTACATTGATTTTCAGATATTAAATCCTGCACTCCTGGGATAAATTTCATTTGGTCATGGTGTATAAACTTTTAATATGCTGTTAGATTTGGTTTGCTAGGATTTTGTTGAGGATTTTTGTGTCTATTTTCGTAAGGGATATTGGTCTGCAGTTTTTTCTTGCGGTACCTCTGTCTGGTTTATCAGGGTAATGCTAGCCTCATAGAATGAATTGGGAAATTTCTTTTTTCCTTTGTATTTTGGAAGAGTTCGTGAAGGAGAGGTGTTAATTTTTCTTTAAACGTTTGGTAGAATTCACCAATGGAGCCATCTGGGGTTGGGCTGTTATTTGTGGGAAGTTTTAAATCACTCATTTAATCTCTTTACTTATTATAGGTCTATTCTGATTTTCTGTATCTTATTAAGTCAGTTTTGGTAGTCTGTGTCTTTCTAGAAAATTGTCCATTTCCAGCACTCTTTGTTTTTTTTTTTTTCATGTGGATTTGAATTAGTCTTTGGTATCACTTGCTTTCAGTCTGAATAATTTCCTTTAGTGTTTTCCTACGAGGCAGTCTGCTAGCCATGAATTCTCCTGTTTTCATTTGTGTGAGAATATTTCTATTTCACCTTCATTGTTGGCAGAATTGGTTATTCTTGGTTAACACCACTGCCTCTGACCTCCATTATTTCTGATTAAATGTCAGCTCTTGATTTTATTAGGCTTTCCTTATACATGATGAGTCTTTTTCCTCTTGCTGCTTTTGACTTTTTGTCTTTCACCAACTTGACTATCATGTGTCTGGGTATGGCTCTCTTTACATTTATTCTACTTGGAGTTTGTTAAATATCTTGGGTGTATAGGTTTTTTCCCCCATCAAATTTGAGTACCCATCATGTCTTTGAATATTTTCCTCTCCTTTTGGTCTTCTCTCCTCCCAGCACCTTTACTATGCATGTTGCCGTGAACTCAGTGGTCCTTCCATGTTTCTCAGAGGCTCTGTTCATTTTTATTTATTCTTTTTTCTCTCCACTCTTCAGATTACAGAATTGCTACCGATCTGTATTCAAGTTCATGGACTCTCACTTCTGTCAGCTCAGATCACTGCTGAGCCCTCGGTGAATTTACTACTTCAGTTTTTGTATTTTTCAACTCCAGAAGTTCTGTTCACATTTTTGTAGCACTTTCTACCTCTTTCCTGATGTTCTGTATTTGGTGCGACATTGTCCTTTCCCCTCCTTCCGTTCTTTAGACATGGTTCCCTTTTGTTCTTGGAGCTGTTGTGAAATCTGCCTGCTAAGTCCAACATCGGGGCCTCCTCAGAGGTAGTTTCCATCACCTGCTTACTAGCCCGGGTGCAGATCACACTTTCCTGTTTCTTTTCATGTCTCAGAAATTTTGGTAGAAACTGGACATTGTAGATAATACACTGAAGAGACTCAGACATTGATGCCCCTGCACCTTGTTGTCCTGTCATTTGCTTGTTTGCTTGTTTCTTTGTTTAGTGACTCTGCTGCACTGTTTCCATAAACTGTATTTGTTTATCCTGCATTGTGCAGCAGCTGATACTGCCCCACCTCCTCGGAGGTCACAGCCTTGGGCCTGTGTGTCATCACCCTGACCAGACAACCCCCCGAATCCCCCCTCGTCCCCCCCTCCCGGACAGTGGTATTAGCCAGGTTGTCTCTGTCTCCTTCTCTGATTTTCCCAGGAAACTTCTGGCTGTTCTGCCTCTACTGGTGTCACCCAGTTAGATTTCACTAGGTGCTAACTGGTTCCCGTGTGGTTTTGAGAATGCCCTCAAGTACGACTTGTCCACAGTATGACCCAGTGAAATTCTGAGCCTTTCACAAAAGCAGGATGTTGCCCATGTTTGAGCCTTACTCAGACCCCAGGAGGGCTCTTAGCTGTCTTGCCTTGGTTCTTTCTGTTATGCTGTTGGTGGTTTTACCATTTTACTTATTGCTATTAGCATCATGGAGCTCCTGGCCTCCTCTTAATTGCTCAACTCACTACTAAGATTTCTCTTGTTTTAGACAATGCCTGTAGGTATGAACTTCCCCATGCTCTGTTCCAAATAGAGTCAGTCCCCCTAGGGAGAGCTATGGAGCTGGCTGTTCTGCCTATCTCCCGGGAAGACCACTACACCACTGCGCTGGAATGAAGGCCAGGGTGGCCCACTTCTCCCAGAGTCACATCCTGGCCTACGAGTGGTCACTGGATGGGGATGGCAGCCCCTAATCTTCTTGGTTTTTTCTTTTTATAATGGGACCTCTGCCCTACAAACAATCTGGGAAAGGGGCTGTCAAGAGCCAGTATTCTTGGCCTGACCTCTCCGGGGTGTAGTCTTCACGCAGCAATGGGAGACCCAGTCCTCTTGGCCTCTACTGCCTGAAGTTGACTTTCTGCAACACAGAATTGTGAATTGGGAGGTGCCAGCTGCTTGCCTTTCCCAGGGTCAAACCATAGCCCCAGACTGGGAGCAGGGAGGATAGATAGCTCCATCTTCCAGGCCGTAAAGCTTCTGGCCCCTTGAGCTGGAGGGAAGGTATGGGCAAGGGTTGTGGCCTGAATGCCATAGACTTCCACTGTTCTTACCAAGATTTCATAGACATTCTTGAATCAATGTTTCTCCATCTGTTGTATAGAGTTTAGGACAATTTCCAGGTACTTTAAGTGGTTGTGTTTTTTTTTTTTTTTTTAAGATTTTATTCATTCACTCGACAGAGATAAGAGACAGCCAGCGAGAGAGAGGGAACACAAGCAGGGGAGTGGGAGAGGAAGAAGCAGGCTCCCAGCAGAGGAGCCTGATGTGGGGCTCGATCCCATAATGCCGGGATCACGCCCTGAGCCGAAGGCAGACGCTCAACCGCTGTGCCACCCAGGCGCCCCTTAAGTGGTTGTTTTTTTAAAAATAATGCTCACCAGTATAGGTCCACTGTAGACGTTTCCACTTGCTGCCTGTTTTTGTAAATAAAGTTTTATCAGGACACAGCTATGTCTATTCACTGATGTGTTGTCTAGAGCTGCGTTCATGCTGTGGTGGCAGAGCTGAGTAGTTACAACTGAGACCACGTAGCCAAAATAGCCACCGGCCCTTACAGAGAAAGTTCGCCGAGGAATGGCAGCATTATCTTTCTGTTCTCAATATGGAAGACAGACCTACAAAATTGACATCCTGAAACCAGACAGCAGCCGGGGCTCCTGGAGTCCGTCCGACTCCTGTGCCTGTACCCGCAGGTCGGGGGTCATATGAAGAGGGGATGGGCGAGTACGTCGTCGGAATTGCAGGAAAAATTGTGGCAGTCAGTTCATTAGATAAACATCCTTGTTCTCTGCTTTTGGTTGTGTGTGGTATTGGTCCATTGTTAAATTTTTAACTTTTTGTGATGTCTTTTCTTTTTCTAAATCAGTATTCCATTTTAGATCTAAGGTAGTGTTTTACATGTTGTAATCGTCTTCCTAAAGTGGCCCTAGTTTGTGTAAGTGTCCTCCCCGTGGGGGGCTGGGGAGCAGTGCGACCAGATTCGAGCTGTAGGTCTGTGTTCCCTGAGCGCTGGTGTTGTGCTCACTGCATTCATGAATGTTTACCGTGTCAGCTTGTCACCCGACCTTCATTTCCATTGTATGTCCTTTAAACGTAAGCTGGTAGGTCCTGTATGTCTCTGGAGTCACTGGCCTGACCTGCTGGTTGCTTCTTTATGAACGTGCCCTGTGTAGGTACACCTGTGGCCTCACCCGGAGACATGGTGTAGGGTGTGGGGTGTGGGGCGGGCTCGGGCTGAGGGGACAGAGTGGGCTGGACAAGACGTGGAGGATGGTGGGTGGCCGGGGTGGCGGTCAAGGGGAACAAGGCAGGTCAGCACCTCACCGGGCCTCCTGATGGGGCTCTGAACTTCTAGGGGAACATGAGGTCCACTCTCCCAGTGCCTCCAGGGCCAAGCAGACATTAGGGGAACTGTAAGCTGAAGAGGATGGGGTGTCTGAGTGGCCCTGGAATGGTGGGTCATAGGAGTGACCTTCTGTCTTTCAGCACTGCTTCAAAGGACACTGCATCTGGCTGACGCCTGACATCCTCAAACGGGATGGCAACTGGGGTGCCTGGAGTCCGTTCGGCTCCTGCTCGCGCACCTGCGGCACAGGCGTGAAGTTCAGGACCCGCCAGTGTGACAACCCACAGTGAGTTGGCCCCACTGTTTCTCACCCTCCTGTGTGATAGCTGAGGTCCCCAAGGCCCCTCACAGGTCCCTCGCTGGCCGGCCTTATCCTGCAGGGCCCCCGTGGCTGTCCATCACTTCTGGAGAGGGTGTAGGGCAGGCAGCCCGGGTGCCTCGTCACCATCCCTGGGAGGAAGCAGAGACTCAGAGAGGGAAGGGTCTTGACTCAGGTCACACAGCCTACTGGGGCAGAGCCAGCCCTGGAGTGTTAGAAACCTCGTCCCCTGGGCCGCTGGCCTGGGGCCATTCCCCCAACCTGGCCTGCACCCTGCTCTAGACACCAACTTACTCTGCGCTTCTTGGTCAAGGGCATGGAAGACAGAAGGTGTAGCAGAGACAGGGAAATGGGGATAAGGAGGAGGGCCCTCTTGGGCTCCCGGATGCTGGAGGCTGAGCAGGAGAGCAGCTGTGTACAGTCAGGCGAGAGCCAGGGGCAGCGACATGCCATCCTGGGCGTGTATGGTTGAGGTCGCCCAGGGAGGGTGTCCCCGTGCTTGCCAGGCTCCCACTCCCAGCTGTGCTCCCCCTCCTGCCTCCCATGCAGGCCCCAAGCCCTGTGCTCTGCTGTCCTCCCCCAGGTTCCTTTTATGCCCCCCATTTCACCCCATCCTGTGACTATCTCTCAGGTCTGGCCCCCGCCAGTCCTGCACCTTGCCTCATGCAGTGCGCTGCCCATGGAAAGGGGGCCGTGCAGCCTGGGCCCCTGCAGCTCTGTGTGACTCAGGGCACATCAGTGAGCCCCCCAGGCCTCAGGTAGCCTACCTCATGGATTGATTGTGGGTGCAGGTACAGTCATGTGAGCGGGACCCCCCACAGATGACCTCTTACTCTGGTCTTCCACCTTCCCGGGGATGCCCCATGGCTGCAGGAAGACGTGTGGCTTTTGTCATTCTTTCTTTGGCCTGTTTGATGTTTTAAAGATCTTGGTTCACAGGAAAATACAAAAATATCTGGACTTTCACATAAAAAAAAAGAGAATCCTATTTCCAGCTTCCAGATTGGGCATCCCTGCAACACCAGGCCCAAATACAGGCTGGTGGATGATGAACAACTCAGGCCACCCCCTTCATGGGGCAGCCCAACCCAGCTGTCTTCACTCACCACCTCCATCCACCTGGACCCCCTCGATATTTGGGTTGGGGCCCTAAGCCCTAAGCCTGAGTCCTAAGCTCATCACCCTGCCTTGGGTCCCACCACAGCCTCAGGAGTATTGGGTATGACTTTATGTGCATGTGTGTTTTTCTGGAGGAGCAGGTTTCCAGTTTCATATCAACTTCTCAAAGGAGCTTGTGACCCCAAAACTTAAGCCTTGCAGGTCTCTGAGGCCCTTCCAGACGGGCTGGGCTCTGACCTCTGCAGCAGTTCCCATGCCCCACTTGGCTAGGCCCTGAACCGGCCCCCAGGGAGCCAGAGGGGGTCAGAAGTCTCAGCTCTGGGGAGAGAGGTCGAGTCCACATCAGTCGGGAAGGGACCCATGCCCCGGGGTCCAGCAGTGGGAAAGCCCAAACCTCAGGGGGCACCTGTGCTTGGGGCCAGTTGCCCCAGATAATGCCTGGAGAATTCTCCCCCTGCTTCTGACCAGTTCCTACCCGAGGGCTCCAGGCCCCATCCTGGTCAGGTGCAGAGTACCCCGTCCCGGCTCCTTTCAAGCAGCCCTGGGGCTATTATACCTGCCTCAGGATGAGATACGAGATTGACAA
Source organism: Ursus maritimus (assembly GCF_017311325.1). Classification (NCBI taxonomy): domain Eukaryota; kingdom Metazoa; phylum Chordata; class Mammalia; order Carnivora; family Ursidae; genus Ursus; species Ursus maritimus. The sequence continues at coordinate 77,386,262 of NW_024426663.1, read as the reverse complement.
GATAGGACGTTAGAACTACAGAGGCTCTGGGGTGCTGGGTGAGGACCGCCAGGGCTCCCATCCCACAGCACGGCACCTGGCCTGCAGCAAGCCTCAGGACCTGTACTTAATCTCTGCTGCCCCTTCATGTGCCGATAGAGTGACTTGGTCCAGGCTTCACAGTCAAGAGAGCAGATCTGGCCCGGCCCCCCTGGCGTCCAAACCCTGAAGCCTGGTGCCTGACTCTGGGTGCTTCAGGTCTGGAGCACTCATCTCCAGGCCAGGCTTGAGGTTGGGGAGACGGGCCCCGTGTTCTTCTGTCCTTCTTCACCTGTGTGCTCCACGGAGTTTTTACTCCTCCGGCTGCCCCAGCCTCCTTGGTGGCAGCAAGAGACCAGCGCAACCGAGACAAGAGCTGTCTGTTCACACGAGCCATCAGGCCCAGGATCGGCGCTCCCTCTACATCAGTGCTGGTCAGACAGCGCTGTCAGGGAGCCATGACAACTGTTTCCACCAGCATCAGTGGGCGACCTGGGCAGCTGCGAGGCCCAGAGCATTTCAGAGCTCCTGGGCTCCATGCAGCCTCTGTGTCAGCAACCTAGGCAGGCCCCACGCACCTGCCCTTCCGTGCATCCTCCCCGGGGGTGACCACCGTATCGCACGCTGTCCCGCAAGCTGTGGCTCCCTGCGCTCGTCTGTCTGCGGCCTTTCCCGCAGCATGGGGGCCAGCATGGAGATGCTGTGCAGTTCCCAGCTGCCCCTGCTCACTAGCCCGGGCTCCCCCTGTGTCCTTCGCTCTCCCCACTCTGTGACAGCAAAACCACAGGCGGTCTCGTCTCCGGCTCTGCACTTGGTCTTCCTTGCCCACCTCCCCTGAATTCTCCAGCTCACTTTCTATTTTGGAGTTTGTGTGGCTCTCCGTTGGAACCAGTGCGCCTCCTTCCTGCTGCTTCCCACACCTGCATACTGTCCTGGGGACGCCCTGGTCAGGTTGTCATCCCCGTGACCCCATGGGTGGTAGCCCTGGTGTAAATCTCAGAGCTGCTCCTTCTTTTCATCCACCCCATCCAACACGGAGGCCTCCTGCTGCTTTCTCCGCAGATTTCTTGTATCACTTTTTCCCACCGCCTTCCCTCAAGAACACGGCCCTGGGGGAGGGGCCTCGTGGAAACCAGCCCTGTTGCTTGTCCGCTCTGCTGTGCCACATGCAGTCGCACTGACCACCCCTGTCACGTGGGCACAGCGTGACCCTTGCCCAAGTCTCCGGTGGGGCCCCAGGCTCTGCTTGGCGCTGCCATGCTGGGCAAATGGCGACACTGAGGCCCCAGCTCCTCCCGGGGTGCAGTCCTGCTGTGCCCACCGCCCCGCCTGCCAGAGGGACTTGCCGACCCACCACTGGCGCCTTTTCTGGCCTTTGCTGCGGGGCTAGTGCTTTGTGGATGAGAGCTGTTCTCAGCGAAGTGAGGAAATTAGGGAAACTCAGCCCAGGTCCCTGAGGTGGGGGGAAGCCAGGAAACAGAGTGTCTGCTGCGTTCCTGACCCTTGCTGGGAACTTGTGCGGCGGGATTCTGCTGGTTTGGAATTGTTGAGTCCCCACCATGGGTCAGGCACGGGACCAGGCCCGGATGTAGAGGAGACTCCCCCACCTCCTCCATCTTGGGATTTATGTCCCAGGAAAGGCAGAGTCTTAACAGCCAGGCACAGCCCACTGTTGGTTCAGTCACAGCGACAGGAGCTGGGGGCGGGGTGCATGGGGGCCCAGCTGATGCTGCCGTCCCACAGGGGTCCCAGAGGGAGGGATTACCAGCCCCTCTATACTTAATGGGTGGTGGGGGATTGCCCGGGGCCTGCAGCTAAGACAGGACAGGTCAGGGCTGGGTCCCTTCATTCTGCACAGCTGCATCCCCATGCCTGAGATGCAGGAATCCCCACAATCCCACAAGTGGCACCCCACATGCTGGCCTCTTCCTGGCGGCACCAAGCCGCAAGGCCTTCCCCTTTCTCCTGCAGCCCGGCCAATGGGGGCCGCACCTGCTCAGGCCTTGGCTACGATTTCCAGCTCTGCAACTCCCAGGACTGTCCTGACTCCCTGGCTGACTTCCGCGAGGAGCAATGCCGGCAGTGGGACCTGTACTTTGAGCACGGTGACGCCCAGCACCACTGGCTGCCCCACGAGCACCGGGACGGTGAGCCCCCCGGGATGGAGTGGGGCGGGTGCTCAGCAGCCGTGCCCAGGCTGTGGGCAGGCTGGGGCTGTCAGCAGGGCCCACCCGGGCTGGTGTTGCTATAGGGCCCAGTCCCAGAACTTTAAACATACCGTTCCTGCCCCTTCCAGCACTGGGCAGGGGCGGGCCACCAGACACAGGCCTGCTGTGCTGTCTCCATCACCCATGTGCGTTACAGCAGCCAAGCACCTGCCACACACCCAGCCTGTGCGGTTCTGGGAGTGGGTGGCAGAGCAGACAGGGTCTCCATCTCAGAGGGGGGCTGCAGTCTGCAGGGAAAGGCTGTCAGAGCCTCTGGGATCTGTGCCAACATCAGCCTGGCTCTGTTGGGAAAAGCTCTTTCTAAATCCAATAGCCTAGGGTCAAAGTCCCCAAGGGGGTTGTAGTCACCTGCCCCCTTTTGCTTTCTGTCCCAGGCCCAGGGCAGGCATGTGGCAGGGCAAGGGGGCGAGTGTATCCCATGAAGAGTCTGGCGAGAACTTTTCTCTTGCATGGTGCTTCTCTTGAGCAAGCTTGGGGAGAAAGCCAGCCGTGCAGCTGGCCCTCCTTGCCGACACCCTGCCGCTTCCCTTCCAGCCAAGGAGAGGTGCCACCTCTACTGCGAGTCCAAGGAGACCGGCGAGGTGGTGTCCATGAAGCGAATGGTGCACGATGGGACGCGCTGCTCTTATAAGGACGCCTTCAGCCTCTGTGTGCGCGGGGAGTGCAGGGTGAGTGCTCGGGCGGGGGGGGGGGGGCTCAGGGGCGTGCCCCCCCCCCAGGGTGTCGGCTTCCTGGGGTTGCTGGGCGGCCTCATGGCCTCACAGAAGCTGAGCATGCAAAGTGTCGGAATCAGTGCCTGGAGCAGGGCAGGCATGATCACTTCCCTGTGCCAAGGGTTCTCGGACTGGAGTGCGTTTAGGGCCCCCGGGGAGCTTGAGGGCCCCACCTCAGAGGTTCTGATTCTGTAGCTCCAGGCTGGGCCTGGGAGCGTGAATTTTACATGCTTCCCGGGTGATTCTGTCGCACGTGGTTCACAGGCGACCCGCAGCAAAGTGCTGCCACGTCCTTGCACTCCGCTGGGCCCCGGACAGCTCGTTCTCGATCAGGGGGGCCCACCATGGGTCTCGTTGGTTCGGCTGTTTGTAGAAATGCCCTGCTGTGTTTTCCATCACTATTGCGTCTTCGGCTTCAATCTCAGGCTGTCGCAAGAAACAAGGGTGGGATAAGCTTGGCATACAATCATGGCGTGTGCACAGGCCTGCCCTCTGTCAGGCTCCCTAGAAACAGCTGGAGGGGCCCCTAGAGTCTGAGGAGGCAGGACTGATTGTAGGACCATAGAGGCTGACTTACGTCTTGTTTTCCTGAGAGACGGCATCTTCGGGAGGTCTCGGGCAGAAAACCTGGCAGATTGCTGCAGGCGCCCCCGAGAAAGAGGGTGAGGCCAGGAGAGTGAGGAGGTGGGGTGCGGGGCTGCCAGACTTGTGCTCAGGGCTTCTGTCCGCTCACAGAAGAGGGTGGCCCACAGCCCACAGCAAAGGAGCTCCTCCAGACGCAGCGGCAGAGGCCGGGGGGGCGCTGAGTCTAGCAGGGAGGCCAGGCTGCACAGTCTGCTCAGGGGTTGAAACCACATACTGAGGACAAAGATAGCACCGTTGCCTTTGTTCCTGTGGTATTTTAATTTATGAAGGTGACTGAGTGATGACCCAGAGAGGTCAATGCCATTGAAGGAAGAGTGGGTTACTTAGGTTTCCCAAGGGAAGGGCTCACCTCGCTATGCAGGGCCCCGTGGGGAAAAACCAGGTTTGGATGGGGGGAGAAAAGGAGTGGGGGGCAGAGCTTTTATGGGGGTTCCCTCGGGAAAGGCAGGCCAGGCACAGGAAACAGCTGAGGACAGGCGAGTATGAACAATGCAGGCGGGCTCCTGGCTGGAGGGGAGGCCCTGGCTTCCTGGTATCTGGTCTGGGGATGATTCCGAGCAGGGGAAGGATCAGCTCATGCATGAGACGCAAAAAAGGGGGTGATGGGGGAATGTTGGTTTACATATGAAACGTGCTCCCAGACCGGCCCTTTGCTGCCCCCAAGAGCAGGCATGAGGGAGGGGCAGCCTGTCCCTGGCCAGCAAGTTCTTTAAGATGTCAAAACATCATAAGACACAGGGTGGCCCAGTCGGTTGAGCATCTGATTCGATTTCAGCTCGGGTCACGGTCTCGGGGTTGTGGGATTGAGCTCCACGTCGGGCTCTGCATTCAGCCAGGAGTCTGCTTGGGGATTCTCTCTCTCCCCTGCCCCTCCCCCTGCTCGTGCGCACACACTCTCTGTCTCTCTAAAATAAATTAAAAAAATAAAATCTTTTAAAAACAAAACAGAACATTGTAAGACACAGAAAATTTTAGAACAATGACCAGCACAAGCCGTGAGCGTGGGAAACATTTAGTAATAGAAGCTGCTTTAAACGGCAGCTCTGATGTGGTCGTGAACATAACAGAGAAGCCAGAGTACTCATTCACCGTCTCGGGGGCCAGAGCTTCGCTCCCACCATTGACAGTCGAGAAACAGATGAAGCATTTCATTAATTAATGGTGATTTTGAAGGAACAACAGCAAGATGAGAGATTTTTTGCATCATTGGAAAATAGAAATGTTTACGTTTATATGTGGTCATAATGCAGAAGTTCTAAAGCAAAGGAGACAGAAAGGTTGGGGCCGCACCGAAGATGTGAGCAGTAGTTAAGACAAGGTACCAAGTCCTCACAATGCCTGGGGATGTGCAGCCCGTCTTGTAAAAGAATCTCATGCTGGGCCAAAAATCATGTCCAAGTGGATGCTGTCAATTAGGGAATATCAAAACACAACACCTCAGGAAGGTTAAGGGTGAAATGACAGCAGAAGATGCGTCAGGAGACCAGAGATGCACGTGTGCGCACGCCCACAGAGCAGGGAATGAAAAGAACATCAAGAATTAAATGAGGCCGAGGGGATAAAGGGCACAGTCCCCTGGCCTGAGAAAGTAATAGTGTGCTGTCAATATGTCATCCGAAAATTGCAATGAGAAAGGCGGAGATTAAAAGAAGCTAGCATCTGTCCTGATCTGAGGGCTTGCCCGCAGGATTTCATAACAGATGGGAGGGAGGGAAGCAGCACCTCGTTGCCTGTGGGCCCCTCCCCAAGGGACAGGGAGCCCACCACCTCCACCAGTGTCTCCCCCCCCCGGGATTGAATCTGAGCAGAGTCCAGCTGCCAGCCCTCTCTGGCCGTGGCCTCCGCGGGCAGCAGCCACGCAGAGCCACTTGGGGACACGAGCCCTCCCCACCTGAGCTCTCAACCCCAATAGGACCGCAAGCGAGATTTGAGGCCCACGCGAGGACCCTGGTTTTCATTAACCTTTCTACTCAGTTAACGTCTGAGGAGCACGCTCCCCCTCGTTCAGACCACTGAGTGTTAAAACAGTATCTCCTGAAGGTCCGTAGACACTTGCCCGGGTTGGAGGCTCCCCGAGCCGGGGACGGTGCTTGCCTGTGCCTGGCAGTCACGCCACCCGATGAGCTGCCCAGCAGCTGCCCAGACGAAACCGCTCCTCTCCAGGGCAGGCAAGGTCCTGTCCGCCGTGGTTATTAGACATACCTTGATTTCAGAAAAAGGAAAAGGATACAAAAAATGTGTCTGAGAAGTAAGGAAAAAGGGTGACAGGCTATTTTAATATCTCTGGCGTTCTGACAGATCAGGCAGTTAATTTATTCTGTTTTCCTTTTTGCTCACCTTCTGTGACTCTCAGAACAAAGTCTCCATTGGAGCAAGTGTCTTGAAATGCAGCCTGTTGCTTCGTTTTCCCTCTGTCCAGATATCCTCCAGCTGAATTTCTAATTAGTGTTTTGGGGTGTACATGGGCTGCAAGCCTTTCTAGAAAGAGCACATGAACCAGTGAAGAGGTTCTAGATTAGAGCTGGTTCTCACTTAAGGTGCATGATCTGGCGTGGACTTCGAAGTCCGGGAGTCCGGGAGAGCGCCTTCCAGATGCTGCTTTGCTCCCTGGCACCAGCACACACCTGCCTTGGCTCCCACCTGCCTCAACGGCTCTGAGGCTTTTTGCTTCTGGTTTATTCTGTCTGGAACTGAGCATGAATCCCCCTCAGGTGAGAGGCTGGAGCAGCCCTTCTCCCCGGGAGTGTAACTGTCCTGGCCTGAAAGGGAGTCCCCCCCCCCCACCCCACATCACCTCCAGCCTTCCCGAGGAAGGGAGCCTGTGACGGCGAGCACCATCTCCTCTCGCCTGCAGCAACAGCCCCCGCACACTGGGCTGCTCTGACACCATGTCGCAAACATGGAAACAAACTCAAGAGTTTGAGCAGTGCGCCCCCTGAGACCACACACCTAGAAACAGAAGGTGTGCACATTCGGCTCAGGGTTCTGCACCTTTAAGGACTGATGTTTCGTTTGGTCTTCTTTTTTCCCTGGTAGATCACGCTGTCTTCCCTGGCTAATTTTCCCCTCGGGAATCATTAAAATAAACATCAGCATGTCCATTTCATTGATTGTGTTTCACCCTGCTCGCTTCCAAAAATGATTCAAAGAGCTTATGATTACACATAGATGGGTAAGACCAAAGATCATCAACATCTATCTATACCTTCGAACATGATTCACGAACCACTCCTCTGTAGCCCTTTCATGGTGCAGAGCCCCTGCCCTCAAAGGGCCTTGTAAGACAAATGTCAGAAGTCAAAGAGCAGAGGGAAAAGTGGGTTTCTCTAGAGGTAGGTGGTTGGGATTACCATGAAGGGGAAATTTGGCTCTGAGCTTCCTGGTAGGCTGGGCAAAAAGGGAAACCCATGACACTCTGGCGCACTTTAGGACAGGCAGAGGGAGCTGACCAGCTCAGAGGCTGGGCTGTCTTCCTTGGCGGAGCTAGGACAGAGTGGCCTCACATGACATGCTCAGGGCTGTTGTCCTGCAAGAGCTCCTTCCGTGGAGTTTCCCTGGCCCTGGGGAATGGTGTGCTTCCAGAGCTATGGAGAGGAGAGGAACCTGAACTTATTACTACCTGCACCAGGTGGCTCAGGGCAAGGGAGCATCCCCGCTCGGTGTGGAATAATTTTGACACTGGAGTGGGCGATATTGAGAGGATTTGTTGAACGAATGGAGGCCCAGTTGTTCTCACCGATTCTTGTCACCTCCTGCGCAGACACCCTGGAGACAGACTAAAGGGGGCATTGCATTCTTGGGGTGTGCGGGCCTGAGCTTTGGGCGGGAGCCCCAGATGGGCTGCACTGCGTCGCCCCCTGGGAGAAGGGGAGAGGCCAGGTCTGATTCACAGCCATGGGGACAGAGACGTCCATGCAGAGGGTAGCTCGCCAGGCCAGGACAATCTCGGCAGGTGGCCCCCGTCAGGCTGTGCAGAGCCCTGCGAGGTCACACTGTCCAGATGAGCAGAGGAGGGGCAGCAGTGGCTGGTCCATGGGTGGGCACACAGGGTTTGTCTTGCTCCAAAGCCCTGTCTCCTTCTCCTGCATCAGGAACTGCGAAGGGAGGCGTGGGCAGAGGAAACAGATGGCAGGGCCCTGAGGCATAGATCAGGCCAGGGCTCACATGGAGAGGGCTCTCCAGTACACACTGCACCCTGTCTCCCTGCAGAAGGTGGGCTGCGACGGAGTGATCGGCTCCAGCAAGCAGGAGGACAAGTGCGGCGTGTGTGGAGGGGACAACACCCACTGCAAAGTGGTCAAGGGCACATTCACACGCTCCCCCAAGAAGCTCGGTGAGTGAGCCCCTCCCTCTGGCCCCTGGTGCCTGATTGTCTGCCACCCGGCGGGATTGGGGAGGGGGTGGCCTTGATGTGGAAGAAGGATCGTAAGTCAGGTATAGCCTAAGCCAGGGTGAATGCAGAACGGGGAAGCCAGGTCTTGGGGGTCAGGGCAGAGAATGCCAACCTACAGGTGCACAAGGCAGATCTCAGTCTTTATTTGAGGCTGGGGCCTGCATAGGGCACCCCTCCCTTGCCTTCCAGAGCTGCCCAGCTGGCCTCTGGGTCCATTGCTCCCGGCTCCTGCCCCAGCTGGCTGTCAGGAGCACTGCCCTGGGCTGCTAAGCACGACTGTGGAGCCGCCGATGGGGCTGGGGAACTGGGGGTCCCCGGCCGACTTGAGCTCTGGAAAAACAGCTCTCTGGGTGAGCCTGCAGTGTCTATACCGCTGTCTGAAATGGGGAGAAGCCACTTTGGTTTGCCTCTTAGAAGAGGGCCATCACCATGTCTCAGAGCTGGCACCAGGGTGCGGGAGCCCAGGGGTCTTCAGTTTGCAGATTAAGTGGCTAAGGTCCAGGAGGTCAAGCAGTTCACTGAGGGCCTCCCTCCCAGACATGGCATCTTAGCTTCAAGCCCAGGTGTGGCCCCAGGGTCGTCCCGAGGGTTCCTGCCACATTTCCAAGGGAAAAGGCCCAGGGAGCACCTGGGATTTGAAGAGGAGCAGAAGGGCTTTGGCCTGCTGGGACACACTGCCTTTCCTGTCGGCCTTTGTTCGGGTGGGCGGTCAAAGCCCACGAAACGTGGAGCCCTCTGGAACAGCCTTCGAGGGCGAGACCCCTCCATGCATTGCCCGCATCCCAGCAGCCTCTTCTGACTCATTTGGCTTTGTTTCCCCACATCCCAACAAAGGTTACATCAAGATGTTTGAGATCCCAGCAGGAGCCAGACACCTGCTTATCCAGGAGGCAGACAGCACCAGCCACCACCTGGGTGAGTCTCTGAAGCGCAGCAGGTCTGGGGGTGGCTAGAGAGCCCAGGGGTCAGAGGTCAGGCTGGGAGGCCCAGCCGCAGCTCCATCTCCCTTGTCCCTGGCTCAGCCCACGGGGATCTTTCCTGGGGTCACCTCCTGGTGGAAAGGCTCCTCTGGCAGCAGCTGGGGAGGGACATGTGTCTAAAGCATGCCATACTCCCAGCCCACAGAATGGTGACTGCCTACCCCCTCCTCCATCTCAAGGCCAGGGGGGAAGGCCCCCCTACCCACTGGAAGGCAGGCAGAGTCCTGGGCAGCAGCCACCACACCAACGAGAAGGCGCCTGGGCTGGCCTGCGGATGGGGTCACAACCTGTATTTGCATATTTCCAATTAGTTTAATTTTAAACTCAAGAGATTCTACCTGGAAATAGGGCTTTCTGGCATCTCTTGCAAATGTGGATGTTCATAAAACTCTGAGTGACCTTGCCTGCCCGTGGGACCGTGCCCTCCGAGATTCCCATGACCCCTTGCAGCCTTCACCCATCCTCACCTCCACCCCCTGAAGGCACCTGGTCCTGCCTCCTGGGTGGTCGTGGGCTCAAGTCCAAAGTAATGCTGGGGGTCACTGGGGAGATCCTGGAAAGTCCCTTCTCCCAGTTTGGGCCCCACCCACCTTCCTCCTCATGCCCTGGAGACTGGACTGGGTCAGGGGCTCCCAAAGTGCCACTGTCGGGCACCTCCACTGACACACAGCAAACACCCCACTCTGTTTTAATGCACATTTTTCTTTCTTCCCTATTTTAAGAGAAAACTTTATATTGCTACCCAAAATGCAAAACCAGTACCACTTGCCTTAAGTGGAAAGTAAATCTAAAGTTGATTCCTGGAGGGAAAGACACTTCTATCTACACAGTTTCCTGCTACAGGCTCCAGGTCTGGGGCCTGATCTCTCTGCTTAAGAGGAGCCAAGGTGGGTGGCCAGTTGAGGGCCTGCAGGCCCCTGCTGAGGCTTCCTTTGTGGCATGGACCAAGCACTACCGGAGACCTGTGCAGGGACCAACTTCCTCCTTCTGTGATCCCTGTCTGGGGCCCTCCTAAAATCTTCCAGCAGGCCCCCAGTAGCTGCCATCCACACTGTGGGAAGCTTGGGGCTTCCTGACCACCTGGTTCTTGGCTCAGACACCTGCATATCCTGGGGTATTCCCTGTGGCCCATGCTACCCCCTGGTCAAGCCAGGCCTCTGACCATGTGTGGGGACCTCACAGGGCACCAGGTTGGGGTGAAGAGACTCTGCTTTTCAGCTGGACGTATACCCACCCGATGGCAGGAAGCCTCACCCCAGCAGTGTGCCCAGGGGGCGGGGGGGGGTGCAGGAGAGAGTGGCTCTGATTAGATTGCAGGGAGGTGGCCCCGACAGCGGCTGCGTGAAGCCCTTGCACCCCCAACGCCTGTGGGGGCAGATCCAGGAAAAGGTCCTGGGAAGTGTAGCTCCGCCGAGCAGCAGAGGGCCAGGCTGGTTCCCACGCGATCTGGGCCGTCCCTGGCACAGACGGGTCCCTGGCAGAGGGTGGCTGGGACAGACAGGAGGATCTGCTCCCTACCTCTCCCCTCACCAGTCCTGTGGACCCTGCCAGCCTCTTTCCCAACGTGCCCGGCTCCTGCCCCTGAGTGATCATGGCGGGGGGGCTGTCTTCTGCCGTTCTCAGCCGTCAAGAACCTGGAGACAGGCAAGTTCATTTTAAATGAAGAGAATGACGTGGATCCCAATTCCAAAACCTTCATTGCTATGGGTGTGGAGTGGGAGTACCGGGATGAGGACGGCCGGGAGACACTGCAGACCATGGGCCCACTTCACGGAACCATCACCGTGCTGGTAAGTGTTGGCAGGGGCCAGGCCTGCCTGGGATGGAGATGGAGGAGGTGCCTGGGGACGCTGGGGACGCTGGGTCCTTCGGGCCCCTCTTGGAACAGCTCCCCTGGCCTGCCCTTTGGACCAAGGTCTCCATCTATGTCAGACATGGAGCCTTGAGACATGAGAATCTGGGCTCTGCCTTGGGCCCCGGGAGACCGCAGTCAAACTCTCCCCTCTAAGGGTTTCAGTTTCCCCTTCCAAATGGCATTCACGGCCACCTTTCATCATGTCTGCTCACGTCTGCCATCCCATCCAAATCTTGCAGTGCCCCAGGAGTGATTGGTGGGGTTCAGGAGGTTAGACTCCCAGACCCAGGTCACATGGGACTTTGTCCCTAAGCGGGGCTAGACCCCAACTCTCCTGCATCCAAGACCCGCTCCTGGTGATGAGAATCCAGAGGGGGTTTGATTTTCTTTTCCTTTCTTTTTTTTTTTTTTTTCAAGATTTTATTTTTAAGTAATCTCTACACCCAACGTGGGGCTCGAACTCACAGCCCCAAGATCAAGAATCACCCGCTCCACTAACAGAGCCAGCCACGTGCCCTGGGGTCTTGATTTTCTAATCGTTTTTTGAAAGTTAATTTCAGTTGCATAAGTAAAATGTTTTATTTGGGAAAAATTTAAAACACTCCAGATAAGGCTCAGGGGCCTTTAACTCCTCCTCGAAGGCGAGTGCCCGTGGCTGGGTTTGGGCACCTGAGCCCGGGGATACCAGGGCGGGCCGCTGTGGCATGGGTGTGTGTCATGCACGTGCGCCCCTCTGCTCAGTTCACCTGCAGGGACCTCACCCCCGGAAGTGCCCTCGGTGACCTGGCTGTGGCAGCGCAGACGCAGCCGGGCCTCGGCGGCTGCTGTCTCCATACTGGCAAATTCACCTGCTTGCCGAAGCGAGTTAGTAATCCCTGTGTCTCTGCTGGTGGTGATTCCACAGCCATTCCCAGACCGCGGGCAGAGCAACAAGAGATCTGAGTCGTCCCCGCGGAGGCGGAACGGGGGGCCGCTCTGCTCCTCATTCAGTCCTGTGCTGAAAACCAGGGTCCTTTTCCCCGTGCGTGTGGGGCTGCACTTTCCACAGTTTTGTGCCACCTGGGGGGATGGTTTCGCCGTTTGGAGTGGCCCCAGGCGTAGCGTCGAGTGCTGTCGGGTGTTCCGAGCACAAGCGTGGGTGGTGTGCCCATCAGTGTGCTGGCCCATTCATTTGGGCCGGAGTTTCAGTGCAGCGGCCGTGAGGTCAGCGTGAACGAGTCAGCCGCATAAACCAAGGTGGCCTCGAGCAGAAACACACATAAAATAAGTCTATGTATTGACAGTGGATGAAAGTATCCTGACCAGAGGCTGGCAGGACCCTCGCCCCATGCTCCCCCACCAGCCGTGGTGCAGGATCAGCGAATTCAGAGCTTTCGGGCACTTTCTAGAACATAACGACGGCACAGAAAGAGAACCGTCTGCACGTGGGCTGGGGCATGTGTTTCTAAACTGGCCGCCGAGGGCGGGTGGACAGTGGGGCAGACGCGTTCACAACCATCCCCGGGCGCAGGTCATCCCACAGGGAGACGCCCGGATCTCGCTGACTTACAAGTACATGATCCACGAGGACTCACTCAACGTGGACGGCAACAACGTCCTGGAGGACGACTCTGTGAGCTACGAGTGGGCCCTCAAGAAGTGGACTCCGTGCTCCAAGCCCTGCGGTGGAGGTGAGGGGCCTTCTCAGAGCTGGAGGGGACTTCTGGGCAAAGGGCTTCCTGAGCCCACAGTGCCCTGCTGACTGCCTGGCCTGCGGGATGCGCCTAGTACGAGAAGACTGGCCCCAGAGGCAGGAGGCCAAGACAGTGACCCACCTGGTAGGGGGCAGAGGGCGGGAAGGAAGGGGGTGCTCGGGTCAGCGGGCCAAAGGCAGCCAGAAGGGCACGTGGGGCATAGGTGTCACCAGCATGCAGCTGCATCGGTGTGGGAGGGAGGGGCTGGCCTGGCGGGAGGTTGGTGTGAGGACGGCTTGGGTGGATTGTGCCTCACGAGGCAGGTACAGGAGGGACTCAGGCCGTGCTGGAGACCCGGAGAGGGGCTCCCTCTGTGGGGGTCCTTCCCCGCGTTCATTCAGAAGGGCCTCCTGACCCTCCTGGGGCAGGGCTTCCTGCAGAGGTGTCCCACCTGCCCTGGACCTCAAAGAGGCCACAGTTGGGTGGGACATACAGGTGGACAGGAAGATGCTGGTCCGCCACATGTGGTCACTGCTTCTGGGGGGCAGGACAAGCCAAGAGGCAGGAGCAGGTAGCCAGGACAGGCTCCCTCAGAGGTCCCACACCTAGAGGACAGAGAGGATTTTGCCAAAGTGGAGGAGACCCATCCTGTGGCCCAGGCGGGTAGACAGCTCCTTCTGCGGGGCTCCCACCGGGGTGGATGGCTCCCAACCCTCCCTTGAGCCGTCCTGCCCCCCTGGATTTCAGCAGCACGTGCTGCTGACTCTCCCTCCTCTGTATCTCTTGGACCTATCTGCTGTTCCGTCTTCCCCGTCCTGACACCATCCTTGCTCCCCAGCTGGCCCTTGTGTGTCTGCTCTCACCCCCAGAGTGCCTTCTTAAAGGTCCCTTTCTGGCACTGGTGGCATGGTTTTAGCAGCTCCCTCTACTCCTGCGATAAAAACGAAATTCTCTTCATGGTCTCTGTGGTCTGGGAAGCTTGCTGACCTCTCCCACTGCATCAGTGCCCCCACCCCTTGCCCACCAGGCCCTGGCCACACTGGCCTTAGCTGCTTTTCCTGGACATGCCGTGCTCCCGCCTCAGGGCCTTTGCACAGGCTGTCTCCTCCCTGGGAGCCACGATACTGCCTTCCCACTAAACCAGAGTCCCTCTGTTCTCTGCTTTCTGGGACATCTCCAGACACCCAGGTTAGATCAGGCTGTCCGGCCACATTGTCTCCCGTCTCACCCACTAGCCTGGGGTTTAGAGACCTTGGAGTTGTTGACACACTGGGCTCTAGGATTCTCTCTGTAATTCTCGTGGGGGCTGTCTTGTGGATTATAGGATGCTGAGCAGCATCCCCGGCTTCTACCTGCTAGATGCAGGCACCCCCCAACCCTGAGTTGTGACAACTAAGTGTCCCAGATATTGCCCGATGTCAGAATTGCCCCCAGTTGAGAACAGCTGCCTGAGACTGTGGTGGGAGGAGCCTTGCAGGCCACGTTTCTGTGTTAAGCCACCTCCTGGCTCATCGCAGGGCCTCAGTGCAGGTTAATTCAAGGTGGAGTACGTGGCTGAGCGATGGAGAGGAAATAGAGCCCTCCCTCCTGCCCCAGGAAGCCAGCTGAGGGCCCAGGGAACAAGGTGGCCACTCTTCCCAGCCTCCCACCTCACTGGGCCTGGGGTGCTGGGTGGACACGAGGCTGGTCATCTCTAAGGCCCGGCCCTGGCACACTGCCCCCCCTCCCATCAGAAGGCTGGGGAGAAAAGGGCTGAAGCTGCCCATGGAGCTGCTTCTCCATGCCCCCTGGAGGGGCCACACTGCCCCATGAGCCCCCTCAAGCTCTCGTCTTTAGGCTCCCAGTTCACCAAGTATGGCTGCCGCCGGAGGCTGGACCACAAGATGGTACACCGAGGCTTCTGCGACGCCCTCACAAAGCCCAAAGCCATCCGCCGAGCTTGCAACACACAGGAGTGCTCCCAGCCAGTGTGAGTGCCCGGGGCTGCCCGGCTCCTCCACCCCTAGCCCGGGGTCCCGAAAGACAGGAGAAGGCAGACCCCCAGGGCTCGTGGAGAGGCAGGTGTGGGGTGTAGGCTCTGAGCAGCTCTGGGCCTTACATCCCCTGCCACGTTTGGTGGGTTCTTTCTCCCTCAGCACGTGTCATGGAGTCTAAGACCCCGCAGGCTTTGTGGTGCAGCCCTGCTTCGCACCTGCTGCACTGAGACAGTCATGTGCATCTTAGAGATGATGACATGTGCTAATGCCCAGATGGGGAAACTGAGGCTCAGAGGGGCCCGGCCTGCTTCAGGTTCTGTAGTAAATGTTCCCCAGGCCGCTCACTGTGGCAGCTGCAGCCTTGACCCTCTGGCACAGGGCTGTGGCAGGGCTGTGTTTTGGGGCCCAGATTCCTTTTGCAGGGCCCTGAGGGGAGAGGGTGGTTGGTACATAGACCTGTGGGGGCTGAGTGGGGATGGGTGCTGAGGGAGTCCACCCTGCTGCCCTGAAGGGTCTGTGACGTCAGCAGCCACTGAGGGCAGAAGGCAGAGCCAGGAGCCTGAGAAGGGACATACCCAGGGCTTTCCATGCCCCCCACCCCGCCCAAGGCCCCCCCAGCGGTGGAACTGTCACCTGCAGGACCTTGGACAGAGCCCCCTCCAGGCTCTATGCCATCTTCTTGAGAATAGGGGAAGAGGCCCCCGGGGAAGCAGGCTGCCTTCTCTCTGCACCCCTGGGCCACAGCCAGGACGGCTCTCCAGGGGGCTGACCTGTTGCTTCTGCCCCCACAGGTGGGTCACAGGTGAATGGGAGCCTTGCAGTCAGAGCTGCGGGCGGACAGGCACACAGGCTCGCTCTGTGCGCTGCGTACAGCCCCTGCACAACAACACCACCCGCTCCGTGCACACCAAGCATTGCAACGACGCCCGGCCCGAGGGCCGCCGCGCCTGCAACCGTGAGCTCTGCCCCGGGCGGTGGCGGGCTGGACCCTGGTCCCAGGTGAGTGGTCCTGTTGGCTCCCGGCCTTGTATCCTCAGCCCCCAAATCCAGCTTGGGCAGGACCAAGGTGGTCAGAGCATTTCACCTGGGTCTGGATGCAGTTCCTGGCCCCAGGCCATATCCTGTGGGTCTCAGGGCACCAGGGGGTGCCACATGGTCAGTGGTCCGCTGAGAAACTGACTGGAATGGGTCTTCACTCTGCAGGGCAGAGGCTGCCATGTGCTACAGGAGCCTGGAGTCCTGGGAGACCGAGGGCAGAGGGGTGGTCTGGAAGGCCGGCCATGCTGGCAGGAGGGAACATGGGCCAGGGAGGGCTTGGACTGCAGCTGGGAAGAATAGTGAGGATGGTCTCAGGGGCTGGAGCAGCAGTCCAGAGGCCAGGGCTGAGCTGACGTGAGCACTGACATCCAGCTCACAGGCCTGGTGGTTTGGGGTCCCCAAGACCAGCCTCGGGCTCAGTGATTCACCGGAAGGACTCACAGCACTCATACGTCATCACACTCACAGTGTATTTCAGTGAAAGCACAGAGTGGAATCAGCAAAGGGGGAATGTGCGTGGCCAAGCCCAGGGGAAGCCAGGCACGAGCTTCTAGGTGTCCCCTCCCAGTGAGGTCCCAGGGGCGCACTTTGTTCTCTCAGCGCAGCATGGGACGACACACAGGAAATGCTGCCAACTAGGGGAGCCCCCGAGAGCCTGGGTGTCCAGGGGCTTCCGTGTGTGCCCGACTCTAGTTACTGAAGCTTCAGACCCCCCAGGGGGAGGCAGGTGCTCACCGTCAAGCACAATGTTGGTATAAACTAACTGGACAGACTGGTGCAGTGTGACTCAGGGCCTCAGGCGTGCAGCAACACTCCCCCCAGACAGAACATTCCATGAGCTTGGTCCCCAGGAGCTTCCCAAATCCCGGTCCTGAAAGCAGGCCTTCCTTGGGGCTCTGTAGGGTTTGAGCAGCCCAGGACTGCCGAGGCCACCCTTTCCTGTACTATATAATGTGAGGACTTGGGAATTCTCCCTGCGGGGCTGGGCCAAGTGTGGGTGTGACTGCTTTGGGCCCCATGCGGTAAGGCAGAGGGGGCGCCGGGCTGGAGGGGCCAGTGACGGTGCTGGTGGCATAGGGCCTTGTGTCCAGGGGTCCTCTGCCAAAACCTCCCAGACGAGGTCAGAGCTCTCCCAGCAGCCCCCAGCACACAGGAGTTTTTCCTGGGCCCAAAGGGAGATGCCCGTTGAGAACCTGAAGTGTCAGGCTCTGTATGTTTGCTCTAACTCGTAGTAACTCAGAGAGATAGGCCCATGCATCCTCTCTTCAGAGCCTCGGGAGATAGAGGCGGCCACCCGACGCTGGGCAAGGCAGCACCGGCCCGTAGCACGTACTCTATCCTCTGCCCCTCACCACCTTCCGTATGTTCTCGGGTCACGTGCATGGGAGCTCTTTCAGACCCGGCTGACCATGGGAGGCGGGCTCTGACGGGCGATTCTCCACCTGCAGTGCTCGGTGACCTGTGGCAATGGCACCCAGGAGCGGCCCGTGCTCTGCCGAACCGCGGATGACAACTTCGGGATCTGCCGTGAGGAGCGGCCTGAGACAGCCAGGATCTGCAGGCTGGGCTCCTGTCCCCGTAAGCCTTCTGCTGCCCCCGGTCCCCAGCCCCCAGTGTACAGCAGGCCCAGGGTGAGGGGGGCTGGGCCAGACTCAGCATCTGTGACCTAGACGGAAGGGCTAAGGGCTGAGACCTTTCCCTAGTTGGAAATGGAAGGAACTCAGCCCTGACTGCCTTCCTAGCAGCTCCCCGGTGGTCTGGGAGACAGAAGCAGATTCACGGTGACCATGAACAGCACACTGGGGAGTCAGGGCCCTCCTGCTGCCCCCGAATGCCTGGGGCGGTGGGTGCGTGAGGGCCCAGTGTGGGGCCTTAGCCGCCACAGCCCTTCCTCTCCTCTCTAGGAAACATCTCCGATCCTTCCAAGAAGAGCTACGTGGTTCAGTGGCTGTCCCGACCGGACCCCGACTCTCCTGTCCAGAAGACCTCGTCAAGTAACCGGCCCGTTTATAACTCTGCCTCTGCCCTCCAGTGCATGCCCTGCGCCCTGTGGAGCTTGCCGTGGGCTCCCCTCCTCTCTTTCTATGGAAAACTTCCCTGACTCTTCCTGAGCGCTCTCTCGGTTGAATCTGATTTCTCCCGGGCCTCTGTGCTCGGCCGTCTCCTTTGGAGCTGCCCCGGCTGTGTGGCCGGGAGGCCCGCCTTGCAGAGGCATGGCCCCGGGGCACTGGCCTCTTGTGGGGGGCCGGGACCTGGTTGGTGATGGCGTGTAAAGGGGCAAAGATCTGTCTTGGTGCTGGAGGGGCCAGAGGCCAGAGTGCACATGTGACCACTTGGTGACCACCTCTCGGGGCCACATCCCTCCAAGCTGGAGCTGCCGGTCGGAAGTCAAGGGGGAAACCCGCTGGTCCCCTTTCAGACGCCGCCCACCAGCAAGGCGAGGCCAGAGGGGTTCTGGGGCGCGCCATGTTGTGTTGCCGCGCCGGGTGGCCCAGCCCCGAGATTCCAGGGGTGCGTTGGGGGCTCCCCAGCCGCCCCTGCTGTTGCTGCTGCTGCTGACCCTGTGCTCAGTGTGTCCTCCTGACTCGTGCGACTGTGGCCTGCTTCCTGTGGCCTTTGCGTCCAACTTCCACAGCCCTTGGCCCCCGTGCCCCATCCCCTCGGGGGGTTTGGGTCACACGGAGGTGGCAGGGGACGTGTCCCTCCAGTGGGACATGGGGACACACCGCCACTTCACTCTCTGTCCATTAGCTCCAATGGCCTTTTCTCATCGTGCGCACATGACCCCATCCATAGAGGTGAGAGAGTGAGAGAGAGAGATTGAGAGAGAGAGAGAGACTGTCTGATGTGGATGCGGCCACCTACCAGTGTGAACAACTACAGAATTACCTCAATTTTTATTGCTTTTTTTGCTTAGATAAAACTATGTAGAAAATGCCTTAAAGTTGAAAGGTAACAGAATTGGCTGCTGACTCCAGCTTCAGAGCGGGTCGTGATCCAGGTAGGAGGCAGGCAGCGCCGGCCCAGGGGGAGGCCCTCTGGCTCATCCAAGGTTTCCTGCAGCCCTCGGCCTGTGCGGGGTGGGGGGGAGCCCCGGGCGTGCTGGCTCCAGCCCGCTCTGCTCTGCGGAGAGGAGACCCCCTCTGAGGCCGCGCAGCCAGTCGGCACTGACTGTTTGCTGAGCCTCGTCCCGGGCGCTGCCTTACACAGAGGGCAGCGCGCCAGCCCCTGACATGCCCCAGGCCCCGTGTCGCACCCCCACCCCCCCTGCCACCTGCTAACAGCATCCCGCTGCCTCCTCCCCGGCTCTGACTACTGTTATGTAAATACTCGGTGTGTAATGCATACTAATTCTCACGACTGTTAACTTCCAACTTTGACTAGGCCACGTGAGTGACTCTGCCTCTGGGAAGGTGCGGTACGGTCCTGGGCATCGTGCTCTCTGTCTATATGCACTTTGGTTTATCAGGGATATTTTATTAGTGTTTTGTATGTATCCAATGACGTAATACCTAGGTTCCATTGTCGTCGCTTTTCTGGTTTTTTTATGAGACAACGTTAGTGTGTGCCAAAGTGACTGTGGAAATGACCTTTTCTCCTCACTAACGATGGAAAGACTTCCTGTCATGCATCCCACAAATAAAGTCAATAAAAGTTCCGTGAAACTGGGTGCGTGGGTTTGGCCCGCGGCTGGCTCCTTCTCTTCACCTCCGCGGCTGCCCTTCTGCCGCATTAGTGGCTGGGTTTCTGCTTCAAATGACTACCATCCCCCGCCTGCCCCCCTGCCCAAGGTGGCTGTGTAGGCCCCTCCCCCACGGCAGGATGTAACCCCCCCATCCCAGGCATTTTTCAAACCATGACAGCAGCCCGTGGAGATACTCCACTGTGACTTTGACTTTTGAAGGTTCCTGCTAAACGAGAGCCCCTCGTGGGACCATCTGGGTTCTCTCCTCACAGATGGAGGTTTCACCGTCAGGGAAAGGGCCCAGGGGTGGGTTTCTCCCCCTCTCTGGGATCAGTGGAGTGAGAATGTGGGGTCAGGAGCCCAGGCAGTGCTGGTCCAGGCCACAGTGCCCTGAGCCACTTTCAAGCCATTGCCCTGGCTGCTGGCACAGCTCTCAGCCTTAGGCGACCTGTTCGGGGAGGGAGAGGCGCCCACTTCTCAGGTTGGGGGTCTGGGTCAGGAGAAGGGCACGGCAGCAGTGGCTCTGGGCACCTGGCCTGTGCATTCATGTGAGCGTGTGCTCAGGGGTGCCTGCCCGTGTCTCCCGAGGCCTCACCTCAGAAGCCACGGGGCCTGGAGTGTTTGCTCACCTCGCTGACCAGGACCAGACAGTGGGTCAGGATCCAACAGGGGCCTCCCGCCAGTGGGCTTCTCTCTCCTGCCTTTCCTATGAAGGGGATCCCGTGCCAGGGAGGAGGAGATTGTGAGAAAGGACGACATGGGGCCACGCAGCGTCATGGAGACAGGCTTCAGGGCACAGGGCTAGGCCCCAGGTGCCAGCATGCAAGTGTGGGGTCACAGTAGCATGGCTAGGTTCACCCTGCCCAGAGCTCTGGTCATTGAAAGGAGTCCTGGCTCCAGAGACACAGGAGACCCGGACAACTTGCACCCAAGTTGTCCCTGCCCAACCGGACCAGAAGGAACCCTCGCTGAAGGGGCTCCCGACACCCGGAGACAGCTGGGGTGCACCAGGACGCGGGCCAACGGGGGTCCCACGCTTCCTTACCCTGAGGCCCAAACTTTGCATAGTGAAATGCTGTGTGAGGCTCGACTGAGGAAAAAGAGAACCAGGTTTTCCCCATCCCAGCCTTTCCTGAAGCGTGGGAGACAGGCAGGTTTGAGGTGGTGCGTGAATATGGCCTGAGCTCCCCCAAGCAGCCCCTCCCTAGCTCCCTGTCCCCTTCGTGGCTCCTGGAGGGGAAGCCCCACTGAGCAGGGGTGCCAACATCTCCCTCACGCTTGCTGGCTTCTCTGCGGCTTGGAGCCGCACAGGCAGGGCTGTCTTCCTGGAGTTTGAGGGATTAAACACCCACTTAAAATTTCTCTTTGCATTCCCGGTTAGGGTCCCCTTTATTGACCGCTGCTCCTTTCCCGTTAACGGTGATAGTGTAAAGTTTTCCTCTAAAATAAATTTTAAGTTTTTTTAAAAAGGGAGTTCATTTAAAGGAGGAAACTAGTGGGCAAAATAGAACACAGGTGGTATTTGGCTGGAGCCAAGATTGTGGGAAGGGCTCACCAATGGCTTCAATTTATGAGAATGGGTTTGCTCTCAGTGGTTTGTTGTTCGCTGGAAGGGAGTGGGTCTTGCTAGGTCATTGCTACTGGGAACTATTGAAGAGCAAGTATTAGGAAAGTGGAATTTTTCTCTGGGTGTAGGGACCCTCCGCCAGCCGTTGCCTCTGGACACGTCATGGGTCCCTTGGTGGTGGAATCCCCTTCCCCTTGGAGGGCTCTCTGCTCAGTGATAAAACTTAAAAATACCCAACCATTGGTGTCCTTAAGAGTGGTTGGGAATGATGGTTTTGAAATTTGTCTAGGCTGATAATAGCGTAGCCAAGCTCTTGGCCTGTGGCTTTCTTAATTATTTATTCATTCATTCATTCTCACTTTTAAAAACATAAAGCAATGTAGCCACTGATCAAAGGAACCTGGGCCCGGCCCCCCAGCCATCGCCTGCCTGTGGCAGGGAGATGGACCCTTAGCCCCGATTCGCCCATGTATTCAAGGACATTTGTCGAGTGCTTCTCTGCATCAGGCTCTGACCTGGGCACTGGGACACTGCCGGGCACCTGACCACAGGTCCGCAAGCTTTCTCTAAACGGCCAGATGGTAACAGTTAAACCTTCTTCACAAAACCAGGTGGAGGCACAGACTTGGCCCACGGGTGCCGTCAGCTGACCCCTGCCCTCTACCTATGGGACGTCTGGTTCCCAGGGTCCCAGCCTGCGGGAGAGAAGTGAGGGAGAGGTTTACCAGCAGTCTTGTTATTTGTGTGAAGGAGAAGGCACAGGGGATGGGAGGTCGCTGCTCTGTAGCAGGGATGGCCCCACTCCCAGCAGCACCTCCAGCCATGCTCTGTCCTTGTCTTGTCGAGGCCTGGGCCTCAGTGGTTTTCACTCGGCTCACCTGGAGGTTGCCAGAAAGGGGAGAAGGGCCAGGGAGTGGGGAAGGGAGCAGGTGGGGCTCTGAGCACCCCTGAGCTTCAAATAGGACCACTCCACTTGGTTTGTAGGTCAGGCAAACTTATCTGACAATTAAGTGTGAACTTGCCAACTGGGATAGAGTGCTAGGAAAGGGAGGGCCCCCCAAGGGAGCATAGGCTATGCTTGCCTGAAGATGCATTTCAGCTGAGCCTAGAAGAGAAGAGGAGAGCAACTGAAGGAAGACAGAGGAAGTGGACATGGTATGTGCAAAGGCCCTGGGACCAGAGGGAGCACAGTATAAAGCAGGGGGTCCAAGGCCTGAGGGAAGCCAGAGAGGTGAAGGGGACAGGTCTTCACGCTGAAAACGAGGGGTAACACAGGGGCTTCAGTCAGGACAGTGACATGGTCACATCTTCAGTTGAAAAACAGCATTCTGACTAGAGCAGGATAGTGGACAAGAAGGAGAAAGAATTGAGATAGGCAGGCAGAAAGAAGACTTTTAGCACAGTGTAGACAAGAGGTAAAGCAGCTTGACCCCACGGAGGTGGGAGAGAGGGAAGCACGGACATATCGGAGAGCATCGAGGAGGAGATACTGACGGACCTAGGAGTGAATGGACGGGGGGGGCACCTGGGGTTTGGCTTGTGCGCTGGAGAGCCCCTTCTCTGAGACAGGGGGTCCAGCAGAGGCCCCAGGCTTGCGCTGGACCTGCGGGGTCTCTGGCACGTTGGGGGCTGCGGAGGTCAGGGCCCCGTCTCGTAGGCAGCTGTCTCCGAGAGTCTGAAGCTCCAGGGGTTTGCAGTCAGTGTCCAACCCAGGGGGTCACCAGCCCGGAAGGGCAGATTTCAGGCTGGAGCAGTGGGCAGGCAGCGAGCGCCGTCAGGACCTCCCGAGTGGGAGGGGACCTGCTTGTCTGTTGCTGCAGGAAGTTTCTGTGGGCTAGCGGAGCCGCAGGCGTGGGTGTGGACCGCGCCCCATGTTGGCGCAGGCCCTCAGAGCCATCAGAGGGGGCTTCACCCCTGGCTGGCCCTTCCTTCCCACCTGGATCCTTCCTTCCCTTCAGGAGGAGAGGCGGTCACAGAGGGAGAGGGCGGGAAAGGTTTGAGATGCTCGCTGGGGATGGCAGAGGGTGGCTGAGCAGAGACACAGTAGGTAGGGGGCCCACTGAGGCTGGGGATCGGAAATTAACAAGGGATCCGACATCCCCTGCTGTGCTGTCACATGACTTACTCTTTCCTGTCGAGTGAATTCTTGTAAGTCCTCTCAATTTTTGTGTTGTGTGTGGGATGAGGTGGTGGGGGGCAGGGAAGAGGGAAGGAAACTGGGGAAGAAGACAGTGAAGGAGAGTTAAGAACAAGAACAAGGGGGGTTGCGTGGGTGGGACCGTAGTTGACCTTGAACCACACAGGTCTGAACTGCACTGGCCCACTTACACGTGGGATTCTTGCGATAAATACAGCACTGTACTCCTTTATGATTTTCCTAATAGCGCTTTCTCTTCTCTAGCTTACTTTATTGTAAGAACACAGGGTATAATACACATACCATACAAAATCTATGTTAACCGACTGTACGGGATTGGTAAGGCTTCCGGGCAAAGTAGACTCTTAGTAGTTAAGTTTGGGGGGAGGCAAAAGTTAGATGTGGAGTTTCAAGTGCACGGGGGTTGGCACCCCCCACCCCCATGGAGTTCAAGGGTCCAGTTTGATACAGCTGTAGACAGAGCTGGAGCTGGGCCCAGAGGAAGGCAGCTGTGTGGGCAGAGACACCAGGCTGTCACGGAAGCCATGCAGGCTAGACCGTGGGCGGCCAGCTTCTTGGGCAGGAAGGAGAGGGGAGGAGGGTGAGCCTGTGCGAAGGCACCAGGTTAGGGAGCAGTTTTGGGGAGTTGGCCAGGAGCTCAGTGTGGCAGGCTGCGCGGTAAGTCGAGGTGAGGGGAAGCAAGTCCAGAGAAGTTCAGTGAGGATGGGAACATACTGAGGGCGAACATGGTGAGGCCACCACCAAGGCTCTGGGATATGTTCTGTTGGGTTTTAGAAATTGGTTCCTTCACGTTCAATTTTGTTATCATTACTGCTTATAGGTTATTATAGGGCCAAACTCCAACACAGGATTTCATGGGGGTTACCGCTGGGTTATCAAATAGGAACCGGACGAAGTCCCATTGTTTAAGACGAGTTGGAATCACTGCCTAAGAACAGACACGCCTCATGTCTGTCTCAGACTTTGAGAGAGACAGAAAACCCCGGGGGCCTGCCTGGAGGCGGGGAACATTGCTCACAGCTTATGTGGCAGCACTGTGCTCCGGGGCTGCTCTGACATCAGAACCACAGGGACTTTCTGCGTGAGCTCGCTTGCCGCTGTGCTGTCTCTGGGCTCTTCTACACGCCTCTTCCTGCTTCCTCTGGGGGAACCAGGTCCCCCTTACCCTGTCCTTTGGTTATTTGTCCCACTTTTCTCTTTCAGAGGGCCGCTGCCAAGGCGACAAGTCAATGTTCTGTAGGATGGAAGTCTTGTCTCGCTATTGCTCCATCCCAGGCTACCAAAAGCTGTGCTGCAAGTCTTGTAACCTGCACGACAACCTCACCGAGGTGGACGATGGGGCCGAGCCACCGCCCGGGAAGCTCAATGACATTGAAGAGCTTGTGCCCACCCTCCCGGTGCCCACCCTCATCATGGAGGTGCAGCCTGCACCGGGCACGCCCCCACGGGTGCCCCTCAATGCCTCCAGCACCAACGGCACCGAGGATCACCCAGACACCAACGCAGTCGACGTGCCCTACAAAATCAGCGGCCTGGACGAGGAGGTCCAGCCTCCCAACCTGATCCCTCGACGACCGAGCCCGTATGAGAAGACCAAAAACCAGAGAATCCAAGAGCTCATTGATGAGATGAGGAAGAGAGAGATGCTCGGGAAGTTCTAATAAAATGGAAAGATAGCATCCATAGCATTTTTTCCCCCTTGCTTATAGATATATTCCATGGGATGGCAAATCGTGGAGATGAAGGAAAAATTTCTGATTCCAAAAGGGTTTTGAGAAAACAGAGAGGGAGAATGACATAAACATCTATGCATATGGTTGTGAGCATACGGCAGCCCGCTCCGCACGTGTTTGTTCCCCGGCCCCGGAATGTTCTAAGTCCCGTGCTGGAACCAGGTGTGGGATGGAGAGGAATACAGAGGCTCTATGAGCGCCATCAGTGAGGGCGGGCAGGAGGCTAACTCGGAGAGAGGAGACACGTCCCCAAGTTCCTGAGCAGTGATTGGGCATCTTCCTTTCCTTGGTGGTGACCAACCCTTCTGGAGCCGCGGGACATTTCCTACCCCTCCCCAGACCGAGGGAGGTCCGTGGGGACTCCTAGGATAAAGTGATTTGCTAATCGACCCATCACTAAGATGTGCACAATGAAGTGGAGGCCGTGAACTTGAATGCCAATGACTTCCAAGGCAGGCAGGTGGTGAGGATAAGCATGGTCACCCGCCGGGGACCACGACCGACCTGGGAGGTGCACCCCGCTAGAGCTGCTTGCGGGCTCCAGCCATTGCTGCCTCTGGGGGAGCTGGCCCCCAATGCCAGATAATGTGCTTTCAGTAGAAGTCTAGCTTTGCGTGCGAAAATCCTCAGTCCTTAAACTTCAACTCAGAATATGTCAGGGGGGTCTGGAAGGTCTGTTAGGGTCTAGAGCTGCCAGGCTGCAGCCTCTGGTCTCCAGGCCTGGCCAGATGAAGCCTCTTGGAGGAAGGACTTCAGAAAAGCCACCTGGCCCGTTTGGTGCTCATGCCCGCTGTTCGCCTCAGCCCAGACTTAGCTGTGAAGCCGTCTGCTCCTTCCTGGGAAGGTACTAAGGACTTTGTAGATCTAAACAGTGGGCCACGTTTTCTCCACGAGAAGACAGTGGGGTGCGCTCCAGCCTCTCTCAGGCCTCTCTCATCTCCACGAACCCTGGCCTGCATGCAAGGCCCATGACTCTCCCAGAGGGGTGGGAGGGGGTGGCTGCCACTGTGGGAGCCATGCTCGGGGTTCTGAGATGGGGCTCTGCGGGCTCAGGTTGGCTCCTGAAGACCAGCTTTGCTTGTGGGGGTGGCCTTGCCCTGTCTAGCCCTATGGAGCCTCCTTCTGTGCCTTGGAAGTCCCAGCAGGGACCTGTGAGATCAGGGAAGCACAGGGTGGGAGGTGGGGAGAACCCGCTTTATCTTTGGCTGTTCCCAAACTTTTACAACTTCTGTTTTTGGCAGAATGGTGCTTTGTGAGCAAGATGTGAATGAGAGAGAAACAGGAAGGGAGTGGGGGTGGACGGGAGGACGGTGGCTAATTTTTACCCCTCCCTGCATGGATATTTTGTGAACTGTAGCCTCAACTTCCCCAAATTATAAGATCCAGGGCCCTTGAGCTGCTCCTCACACATAATTCTTAAGCTTTCCCTGCCTAGGAAAGTTCTAGAGCCTTTGTATTCTCACCAGTCATAGATTTTAGAGAAAGAGCTCTCTAAAATTCCCCATTCTATGGATGGGAACACCGAGGTTCAGGATAATACCATGATGGCTACTTTACACTGAGTCTGAGGTGCTAAGTATGTTTTTCTGATCTGTGTGTGTGTGTGGGTGTGTGCCTGTGTGTGATCTAAGGGACAAGGTGAGGGTGTAGGAACCAGTGAGAACGCTATCTGGCATGATGCTTAACCTCCCCGCTGGGTGATAACTAACTGCCTCTCATCCCCACCTGGTCCGGCGGCCTCCCTCCCCTCTGTCACTGCATCCCACACATACTCACACATGTCCTGGTGTCTCAAGGGAGCTTGCTGCCTCTTAGAAGCAAACTGGAGAAAACATTTTTTGGGTATCTCTCATAGTATCACTTCTTTAACAGATGTGGTTTACAGCACTTTGCACTCCTGTCTCTCTCTGATCAGGAAATGGATGCCTCGCCTTTCCCCTACTGGTTGAACCCAGGGCCACTGGTGCTATTCACGGGCTGCAGGACTGGGCAGTTCTTGCGTGGGTCTGTCTTGGAATGCAGAGGAAGCTCAGGGTGACTGACCCTAACCGGAGAGTATTACTCAGTTTACTCAGCCTGGGGGGCTCAGGATGGGAACACTCCATTCCCAGATCCCGGCAGAGCAGGGCTACATGTCTTGGGGCTGGAAGGCTTCAGGAAGAGGCTCCAGGCAGGACATACCCAGGGTTGCCTGTCTTCTTCTGGAAGGAGAGAGACGCCCTCTGGGAACTGTAGGCCAGCATGGCCACCGTCCCATAGGCCATCATATTCAGTGCCTGGGGCCATATACCCTCTGAGTTCTCTAGAACCGGATGGTCCTCCAAGGTCTCTCTGTCTAAGGAACACAGGGTTTAGCAGACTCTGAGAGACTCCTAATCCCCACTGAGCTCAGGACCGGTGGGAGAGCCAGCTTAGCAACAGTCCTGAACTTCCAGAGCCGGCGTCTGTGTCTGGAGGCCCCTGCAGCCTGAAGGCCAAGGAGGGTTTCTAGCTGAGGCTGCGGAGCACCATAGAGAGACTCAGAGCTCTCTGTCTGCGGCTCCAGAAAATTGCGTTTGTGGGGAGACTCCTGCTGGGGTTGGGGACCCGGCTCTCTGATCTGCTCCTTTTGGAAAACCCATGGAATTTCCCGTATAAGCCTTCTGTTTGTATTTTAAGGTTGGTTGTTTGTTTGGCGTCTATAAATGGTGCTCAGTAGCGCTCCTTCGAGATGAAGCGGGAGGACTCTGTATCCCCAAACGCCAGGCAACCGCCCCAGGAATCATCATGGTGCTGAACTCAAATCACAGCGTTTATCTTACTGATCACAGCCATCAACACATTTGTTTTCTGTAGAGAAAAAATTGGCTTCTTGATTTTATAACTTATTAAAGTCAAAATGTCTGTGTTTTTGCACATCATGCCTGTGTGTGCGTGTTACCTTGAGTATGCTACCCCCGTCCTCAGCCTGAACTGGGCCACGTGGAAGGACGTGCTGCCCTCGTGAGGCCAAGGGGTGGGTGTGGGCCGCACCAGGGGGCACCGAGCCATGGCTGCTCAAGTCGGAACCCCGTGAAGGGCCAGGGGCACCCAGAAGGACGGGTCCCTCGCCCAGCTCCCCTGCCCAGAAGACACCACGTAGCCCGTAGCTTCCAAGTTAACCTTTAGCTCCAGGAGGAGATGAAGAATCCCCTGACTCCAACTCCTCCCTGATTACGACCCCTTCTCTCCTGTAATTAGGGTTCCCAGAAAAATTACTAGATGTTGAGTTAAATTTGGATGTCAGAGAAACGACAAATAACGTTTTAGTATAAAATTGGGACACACTTGGGGCGCCCAGGTGGCTCAGTCGGCTGAGCGTCTGACTCTTGATTTCATTTCAGGTCATGAGCTCAAGGTTGTGGGATGGAGCCCTGTGCGGGGCTCCATGCTGGGTGTGGAGCCTGCTTGTGGTTATCTCTCCCTTTGCCCCTCACCACCACTCGCTCTCACTCTCTGTCTCTTAAAAAAACTGGGGACACACTTATACTAAAAAATTATTTGGTGTTTCTTTGGAGTTCAAATTTAGCTGAGAGTCCTATGCATTTATTTGCTAAATGAGGCAACCCCACACCTCATAATCAGTATTCCACTTTTAAAGACAAGCCGATTTTCTCTGGCCCTCTTTGATATTTGCAGTGTTGGGGAGAGGGAGGGAGGTTGAAGGAAAAGGAGATTGCTCCCCATACCCCCAGCCATGGAGGAGGTAGACAGACCATGTGTGCACAGTGCTGGGGAGAGGGGGCAAACTTACAAATCTGTACTGAGGTTGGAGGTGGCTTGGGAATGCATAGGATTTCTCATCCTATTCATTGTAACTTGTGTTGACTCCATTGTTATAGTGCAGTTAGTCCTTTATAACGGGGGAGAGGAACTTGGGATGGGTGTGAGTGTGT
Organism: Ursus maritimus; assembly: GCF_017311325.1. Taxonomy (NCBI): domain Eukaryota; kingdom Metazoa; phylum Chordata; class Mammalia; order Carnivora; family Ursidae; genus Ursus; species Ursus maritimus. Next base: position 77,357,686 of record NW_024426663.1, on the reverse strand, counting down.
GTATTAGGAAGCGCGGGGTGGGGGTGGGGGCAAGGTGCAGTTGGGTGAGCAGAACTGACTGAAACTAGGTATTTGCAAAGGTATAGAAGGAATGGCAGGCAAGGAAGGTTCTGTCTGTGCTCTCTGAGGCATGCTGGTTAATGGCTAGGAGAAGCATATGATCACATTACCAAGGTCCTGGCCACCACCCCCTCCTCTGCACACCACATCAGCCCCTGACTCCCAGGCACCGAGCGGCCATGCATGGTCATAGTCAATGGCTTATGCCTTACTGTACATCCTTAGCCCAGGGAACATAATACACGCCCATTGAGAGGCCATGTGGCCAGTCCCTCTGCCCTTCATGACCCCACATCGTTTCTTTACTGTCTTGAGTTGAGTCGCTCCTTAGCCATACTCCCATGATTTTATACCCAAATTTTCATATGCCCACTCGAGTCATGCAGACGTCCTGGAGGGTCTTTTCTTACACTCGCCACTTTCCTACACAGAAGATTTCACACCTACTCATGGCAAGTGGAGACAACAGACCGGGACCAGGAACTGTTTGCCTTTCAGAATGAGATTTCCACACTGTTCTCTGTGAGGGCTCCAGCAAGACACTAGCCTCAAATACACAGAGAAGATACACAAAGACACAGCCTCCGTGCATCGAAGCGACCACTGCCTTGGTTCAACGAAGGTACTAGTTTCTTTAAGTGAACACTCAGATCACAACTTTCAACTTTTCTTTCTTTTTTAAAAATTCTGTGCATTTTACATCTACAAATTTCCCTCTAAGCACAGTACTAGCTATCCCCCACAAGTTTTGGTATTTCAACTATTTATTATCATTCCATTCCAAATATTTTCTGATTTCCATTGTGACTCCTGAGAGTTATTTTAAAACATGTTGCTTAATTTCCAAACATTAAGAGATACTCTAGTTATGGGTTGTTACAGATTTCCAGCTATTTTATTGTGGTCAGAAAATATTTTCTAGAAGATTTCAACCCTCTGAAATTTGTTGAAGTTGCCTTTATGGCCCAGGATGTGGTTTTTCTAAGCATCGCACCTGTACTTGAAAAGAATTTGTAACTAGAAGTTGTTGGATATAGTTCTATAAATGTCCATTATGTCAAATGTGTTAGTCAAATATTTTATATCTTGATTTTTTGTCTTCTTCTATTAATGTGATAGAAAGTTGTTCTAATACCTCTCGCCAATTGTGGATTTTTCTATTTCTCCTTGCAGCTTTATTGATTTTTACCCTTCTTTAAAAAAAAAAAAAGAAGCCATTTTACTATTTTGAGGCCACATTAATGGGAGCATACACATTTTTAATTGCATTTCTTCTTGGTAACATTTTCCCTCATCTTTAGGAATTAACAGATGTTATTTCCAGCATTAATTCTCTCTTGAAACTTTCCCCCCTAATGTTATAGCTATGTCAGCTTTTAGTTAGTGGTTGCACAATATAAATTCTTCCGTTTTTTCACTTTATGCAATGTATCCCCATGCACAACTTGTCTAAGGCCCCAGTGACTGTGGAGCCTGAGGACTACATCCAGGGAGTTGTCTGTCACAGAGCAAGTATTCAAATAAACAGCTAGAAGTAGGCTCAGGAGCAAATACTGAGAACCCCGTCACCAGTCCAGAGGAAAGATGCAGTCTTGGAACCAGAATGGTGACTGGCTGACAGGTGAATGTGCTGCCCTCCACACCATCCTGGGGTGGGTCGGTCCTGGAGAAATGCTGAGACATGAGCAAGTCTGGCCACTGGGTTCAGGAGGAACAGAGCTCCACCTCTGTGGGCCTCACAGAAGACACGCGGATCCCAGAGAAACGCCACCTTGCTCCTAAGAGCTCGAGGTCATCCAGTAACCTGGAAGCAGTGATTCCCCCTCCTGTGTCTCAACATGAAAGCTTAGGTTATTGATTTGAGATCCTTCTTGTTTTCTAATATAGGCCTTTATGGCTACACATTTGCCCTCATGTGCTATTTTAGCTGCACTCTGTAAATTAGCTGATATGTTGTATTTCCATTTGCATTCAGTTCAAATATTTTCTTTTTTTTTTTTTAAAGATTTTATTTATTTATTCGACAGAGACAGAGACAGCCAGCGAGAGAGGGAACAGAAGCAGGGGGAGTGGGAGAGGAAGAAGCAGGCTCATAGCGGAGGAGCCTGACGTGGGGCTCGATCCCATAACGCCGGGATCACGCCCTGAGCCGAAGGCAGACGCTTAACCACTGTGCCACCCAGGCGCCCCATCAGTTCAAATATTTTCTAATTTCACCTATAAGTTCTTCTTTGGCCCGTGGGTTATTTAAAAGTGTTTTTTAAATTTTCCCAATAATTGGGTATTTCCCAATTTTTTCTTTCTGTTGTTGATTTTTCTAATTTAATTTTACTGTGCCCGAAAACCCCATGCTTTGCATTATTTCAATCCTTTTCAATGTATTGAGACATTTTTATGGCCTTTTATGTGGTCACACGCGCTGGACAATGGTGCATATTCTGCTGTTGCTGAGTAGGGTGCTGTGCAGATGTCAGTGAGGTTGAAGCGGTTGATAATGTTGTGTAAGTCTCCTAGTGGCTATGGTTCACCTCTCTGGGCTCTGATCTGCTCCGCGCTAGTGGCTGAGGCTTTCTCAATAGCCTCTTAGCTATTTGATGCATTCAAGAGTTTTGTTTCTCTTGCTCAATCTGTTTAGTTATTTTCAGTAGGATGTTTGGCCTGAATTATCCAATCTGACAATTCTGGGATGCCATTTATCAATGTTTAATTCAAAGTTGTCTATTTCTATTTGTTGGAATTGGACTAGGTATCACTTCTGGTAACGTGGCAAACTTTTAACAAAGGTTTGGGCTGAGCGGTAGAAGAGAATAGAGCTCAAAGCCTTTAGATTCCTGGCAAAGTGCCCAAATATAACAGTTCCTTCCCTGCTTCTAAGACAATTTAAACGACAATGTTTATAATATAAAGGACTATAATTCTATGTAGATGTTAGCTTTTGATCTTCAGGCAAAAAACATTACTGGATAGAGAAGGATCGTGATATGATTATAAAGCTCTAACAATTCAATTAATCAGGTTAATATATCAGAAGTTGTCATAACCTCAAGGAGAAATTGGCAAAGCCTCCACCCTAGAGGGGTGTGTACATATATATCTGAATACGGTTGATTACTTTTGCTTTGCTGAAAACAAAGCCACATAACTAGGGTAAGATATTTGCAAATCACTTATTTGATAAGACATTTATAGACTATATAAACACTCTTGAGTGTTGGGGCGCCTGGGTGGTGCAGTTGATTGGGCGCCTGACTCTTGGTTTTGGCTCAGGTCATGATCTCGGGGTCTTGAGCTCGAGCCCTGCCCTGGGCTCTGCACTCAGTGTGGAGTCTACTTGGGATTCTTTCTCCTTCTCCCTATGACCCTCCTGCTTGTGCTCGCTCTCTCTCTAAAAATAAATAAATAAATAAATCTATTTTTAAAAAACTCTTGATTCTCAGCTTTAAACAAAGAAACCTCCCAAATGGCAAAGATTTGAACAGACAGATCATTAAAAAAGATGAACGGATGATGGCAAATAAGCATATGAAAGATGATCAAAATCATTAGTCATTAGAGAAAATGCTTTTATTGGGGCGCCTGGGTGGCACAGTGGTTGAGCGTCTGCCTTTGGCTCAGGGCGTGGTCCCGGCGTTGTGGGATCAAGCCCCACATCGGGCTCTTCTGCTATGAGCCTGCTTCTTCCTCTCCACTCCCCCTGCTTGTGTTCCCTCTCTCGCTGGCTGTCTCTATCTCTGTCGAATGAATAAATAAATAAAATCTTTAAAAAAAAAAGAAAATGCTTTTATTTATTTTTTTAATAATATTTTTTTCATTATATTATGTCACCATAGAGTACATCCCTAGTTTTTGATGTAAAGTCCCGTGATTCATTACTTGCGTATAACACTCAGTGCACCATGCAATACGTGCCGTCTTTAATACCCATCACCAGCCTATCCCATTCCCCTCCCCCCTCCCCTCTGAAGCCCTCAGTTTGTTTCCCAGAGTCCACAGTCTCTCATGGTTCATTCCCCCTTCTGTTTACTCCCTCTTCATTCTTCCCTTCTTTCTCCTACCGATCTCCCTGCTATTTCTTATGTTCCATAAATGAGTGAAACCATATGATAATTGTCTTTCTCTGCTTGACTTATTTCACTTAGCATAATCTCCTCCAGTCCCGTCCATGTTGCTGCAAATGTTGGGTAATCGTTCTTTCTGATGGCTGAGTAATATTCCATTGTACATATGGACAAGGCAGGAAACAAATGTTGGAGAGGATGTGGAGGAAGGGGATCCCTCTTACATTGTTGGTGGGAATGAAAGTTGGTACAGCCACTTTGGAAAACAGTGTGGAGGTCCCTTAAAAAGTTAAAAATAGAGCTATCCTGTGACCCAGCAATTGCACTACTGGGTATTTACCCCCAAGATACAGACGTAGTGAAGAGAAGGGCCATATGCACCCCAATGTTCATAGCAGCAATGTCCACAATAGCTAAATCGTGGAAGGAGCCGAGATGCCCTTCAACAGATGACTGGATTAAGGAGAAAATGCTTTTAAAACCACTATGAGACATCACTGCCAACCTGTTAATATGATTAAAATGAAAACAAATGAGCAAAACAAACAAACCACCCCTGACAATAGCCAGTGCTGGTAAGGGTGTGGCGGAACGGGAGCCCCATACACTGTGCCTGGTAAATCAAAATGGAACCACCAGTTAGACAGTTTGGCAGCCTCCTCTAAAGTTAAGCATTCACTTTCCACATGACCTAGCAATTCTGTTCCTAGGGATTTAACCAATAAAAAATTTTTTAAAGATTACACATACACATGAATGGAACAGAAGATCTAAGACCAAGAAGATCTAAGACAAAAGATATATGTATGCATAATGGGAATATCAGAAGAGGAAAGGAAAAATGGAGAAGAAATATTTGAAGCAATAATGGCTTCTCAGTTTTCTCTTCAATATTCTCAATTTTCCAAAATCAAATGACAGACACCAAATCACATATCAAGGAAGTTCCCAGAACAACAATAGGATCAATACCTCAAAATCTAACACCTAGCCATATCGTGTTTGAACCACAGAAAACCAACAGAAAAGAGAAAAATCTTAACACCAGCCAGAGTGGGGGAGAAATCCCTTTCTTAAGAAGGAACAATAAAATTTACATCTGACTTCTCACAACAAACCATGAAAACAAGAAGAGTGGAGTAAAATATTTAAAGTGTTGAAAGAAAAAAAAAAACGTACCAACCTAGAATGCTGTATTCAGTGAAATTATCCTTTAAAAGTGAAGGAGAAATATAGACTTTCACAGGCAAACAAAAATTGGGGGAATTTGTCACCAGTAGACCTGCCTCACATGAAATGTTAAAAGTTCTTCAGAGAAAAGGAAAATGATAAAGGTCAGAAAGTCAGATCTTCCTAGTGAAAAGCAGAAAGGCAGAGATTGAAGGAAAAATAAAGTCCTGTGTTTTTCTTATTCTTACTTGATCTGATAGATAACATTGTGTCCTAAGTAATAATAGCAGCAAGAGGTTATAGCATATGGATATAAGTGAAATCATGGGCAGCAACATCATAAGGGATGGGAAAGCATGATGGAGAATACTCTGTCTGAAGGTTCCTGCGCTGCACGCGAAGCAGTAGAGTATTATTTGCAAGTGAACATACAGTAGTCATAAATGATAATGCAAACTCAAGGCAACCACTAAAATGGTTTTAAACAGAAGTATAACTGATGTGCTAAGAGAGGAGACAAAGTGGAATGATACAAAATGTTCAGTTAAAATCAGAGAAGGCAGAAAAAGAAAGGGAAAATAAGAAATAAAGAATTGTGTACAATGAATAGCAGATTGTTACAAACATGGTAGATATTATACCGATAATCACTTTCAATGGCACCTGAAACAATGCACTTCTAAATAACGCACGAGTCAAAGAAGAAGTCTCAAGAAAAAAAATTAAAGTGTTTTAAATGAAGGGAAAATAAAATACAACTTACCAAAATCCATGGGATGCAGTAAAAGAAGTGATTATGTGGAAAATTATAGCATATATTAAGAAAGAAGAAAGATCTAAATCAACAATTTAAAGGTTTACCTAAGGAAACTAGAGAAAGAGAGAAATATAAGTTTAGATTACAGGAAAAAAATAATAAAAACCGGGACAGAAATCATAAAACTGAAAGCAGGAAATCAAAGAAAATTAACAAAACCAAAAGCTGCTTCTTTGAGAAGATCAGTAAAATTGATAAACTTGTAGCCAAGCTAAGAAAGAAAAAAAGAGAGAAGATCCAACATTCCTGTTTTCAGGGAAATAATGGAGGGAATATTTGAAGATAAAAACTGGAGTATCTCATCACAGCCTAATTTCTTCACAAAAACTAAAAGATGAAAATGAGGCTGCTAGCCAAAGTAAGTTTCTGATGGATCATTTGTTAGCTAAGCAAGGAAATCTGTTTACTGATGGTAAGTTAATTAAATGTTTGGTCGCAGCAGCCAGAGAAATACGTCCAGAGAAGATAAACTTGCTTAAGCCCTCCAGTGGAACAGTCCTTCAAAGGGTTGAGGACATTGTTAGCAATATCAATAGTCAAGTAAAGAGTAAGATGGATGACTTTAACTGATTTCCTTTGGCTTTGGATGAGTCAGCAGTTGTTCATGATTCTGCTTGGTCGGTGTTTATTTGATGAGTCGATGCTGAGTTTAAAAATGATGGAAGAACTAGCGTCTATAAATAGTCTGTGTGGAACAACTATAGGCAAGAATATTCTTAAAGACATTGAAAAAACGCTCATTGAGGATAACCCAAAGTGGAGTCACTAAGAAGTGCTCCAACGGACTTGAACATGTGACGTATATAAAACACGGGAAGCACAAAAAGAGGCTTAGTCGAACACATTTACAAAGACTGTGAAAATGTAAAGTGTCTTAAACCTGTGCTTATTCATGCAGGAAATCAACTGGAGTCTGTCCTGTTGTATTGAGCAAGTAGTGCCAATAGTGACCTTCATTTGCCCTTGTGGACTTAACTATTGTCAGCTCTGTTTGTGGCCAATAGTGACCTTCATTTGCCCTTGTGGACTTAACTATTGTCAGTTCCGTGAATTTTCTCTTTCAGAAATAGAAGCTGAATATCCTGACTTGCTCTGCTATGCAGCAGCTCAATGACTTAGCGGTAGTAAAGTTTTATTGCCATTTTTAAAAGTCAAGGCTGAGAGTGGAATTTTCCTGAGCGAGAACTGTGTTTGACCACTGTTAATAAACATGGGGTGGCTTTGGAAATTAGCTTTTGCTGCAGACTTAATAAATATTTCTTAATAAATTCAGCTGAAAATTTGGGCAAATCAGACTTTCTATGCAAGATTTATTCTGCTGCAAATTCATTTCAATAACAACTAATATTTGAATCACAAGTAATGTCAAGACGCTTTATACACATGCTACACTGTCAAAATTTAAAACAAAAAGTGCCATCTCTATTCCCATAAATATTTTCTGCAGATACAGATTCTGAGCACAGACTCAGTTCTAGCAAGATTTTTTGGATCTCAATGCAAGTGCAAAGGAAATTTCCATGTTTCAAAATCCATTTAATGGTACAATAGAGGAAGAGCCACCTAACCTCTCATTGGAAACGATTAAACTGAAATGTAATGATACACTAATGGGAAAATATCAAAAGAACAATATAATGAAATTCTTTTTTTTTTTAGAGCGAGAGAGAGCGAGTGAGCGAGTGGGGGAAGGGAGAGAGAGGAAGGTAGAAGGAGAGAGAGAGTCTTAAGCAGACTCCACGCCCAGCGCAGAGCCTGATGTGGGGCCCAATCTCACGACTCTGAGGTCATGAAAAATGAACTGAGCCCAAATCAGGAGTTGGATGCTAAACCAACTGAGCCACCCAGGTGCCCCAGAACAATCTGATGAAATTCTATAAATGAATTGCAAGCAATGAATCTGCTCAATTCCACTCATGCTCATGCACTAATATTGGAATTTAACAATGCCTATCCATGTGAAAGCACATTTTCAAAGACAAAATTTTCAAAATGTCATTACAGATCAGGAGATCCGTATTATTATGAACAGATAAGCACTGGCAGATTTTTTTATGACTTTGTTGAGATAGAATTCACACACCACGCATTCCACCCATTTAAAGTGTCCAACCTGATGCTTTTTTATATTTACAGAGTTGCTCAGCCATTAGGACAATCCATTTTAGAACATCTTCATTACCCAAGAAGATACCCCATGGCCAGGAGTCCCACTTCCCCCAATCCTCCAAGCTGGATTCTGAACATTACATATAAACGAAACCACACCATGTGTGGTCCTTTGTGCCTGGCTTCCTTACTTAGCACAATGCTTTCAAGATCGGTCCATTTAGTGGTATTTCTCAGTGTTTCATTTGTTTTCATTGCCAGATTATATTCCATTGTTGATGCTACTATGTGTATTTAGCCATTTGTCAGTTAATGACCATTGGTTTGTTTCCACTTTTTGACTATTGTGCATAATGCTGCTATGAACATTTGTGTACAAGTTATTATATAGATGTATGTTTTTATTTCTCCTGAGTATATACTTAGGAATGGCATTGCTAAGTCATAGAGCAACTCTATTCCTAACCATTTTAGGAGATGCCAGATTATTTTCCGAAGAGACTGAGCTATTTTGTACTCCCCCTAGTAGTGCATGAGGGTTCCAATTTTTCTACGTCCTTGTCAACACTTTTTATCTCTTTTTTTTATTCTAGCCATCCTAATGGGTATGAAGTGGTATCTCCTTGTAGTTCTGACTTACATTTCCTTGATGGTAAATGAGGTTGAGTATCTTTTCATGCGTTTCTTTCACTATCTGTGTATCTTCTTGGGAGAAATGTCTGTTCAGATCTTTGCCCACTTTTGTTTGGTTTGTCTTTTTATTATTGAGTTGTTAGTAGTTCTTTATGTGTTCATTATCAGATATATGAGTTGCAAGATTTCTCTCCCATTCTGTGGATTGTCTTTTTATTTTCTGGATGGTGGCCTTTGGTCCACAAAAGTTTTTAATTTTGATGATGTCAAATTCACACATTTTTTTTCTTTTCTTGTTTGTTGTTTTGGTGTCTTATCTATGAAATCATTGCCTAATCCAAGGTCACAAAGATGTATGCCTAAATTTTCTACTAAGAATTTTATCTATCATTTTAGCTCTTGCCTTATGTCTTTAATCCACTTTGAGTTTATTTTTGTATATGGTGGCGTAGGGGTCCAACTTAATTCTTTTGCATTTAGGTGTCCCAGCATCATTTGTTGAAAGATGATTTGTTCCATTGGATTACGTTGGTAAGGTCCATTTTGATGATAAGGAATACTAACTTTAAGCAAAATAGTTACCCCCCCCCATCCCCGGAAAAGATTTCTAGTCTCAGTAGCAGGCCTGTACGACAACAAAAATTACTCAATTGTTATATTTTTATTTTCATCGTTAAAAGTGTATGGAAATTTCTTCCTTGCTATACAAGTACGAACATAACACCCTTGATCTTGTCTTTTGGTCCACAAAGCCTAAAATATTTACTATATACCCCTTCAAATTTGCAGACTCTAGAGACATTATATAGGATTCTAATGCATAACTTTTAAGTCATTATTGAAATAAATGTCTCATGACAATTTCAGAAACAACCCATTTTAACACTAATACATTCTTGTGGTGATGTCAGTGTAGTTCCTATAGCACAGCTATCTCCACCACTGTTTTGGAGCCTCACCTGCAGAGCCACACATGTGCCAGAGCAAGAGGAGGAGGATATTTCCCCAGAGTAGAGCTCAGGATGAAGTCACAGCTGTGCTGCTTGGGACAGCCTGTCACCCTATACTTTCTGCTGTGCTGGGATCCCAGACCCAGGACGGGTACAGGTGATGCTGCCTTTCTTCTCCTCTGAGAGAAGATTCTTCCCTGGGTTTTATCATGCTTGCTTTCACCTCTCCACTGGTTGTAACTTGGGGAAGCTTGCCTTTGTCCTGTAGGGGCAACATAGTACTAACCCTGAGAAACCAACTTCCTTTCCAGAACGAGCAGCTTTTTCCAAGATGAACATGGTTTCCCCTGCCCTTCAAAAGGTAGTTGAGCTTTTATCCCAGTCTTGGTTTTCAGGATCTATTTCCAGTTTTAGCTCCTTCAACACCAGGGACTGTTTTGTTGAATATGTTATATTTAACAAAGAAAGCCTTTAAAATTTCTGTCCATTCAGTGTGGGAAATGTGATTCTGTGGTTGAAGAAAGAAAGAACTAAGGAATTGGGTGGGGCAGCAGACAGCAGTACAAAGCTCCCAAAGCAAACAGGGTCACAAGAAAACACATGAAGCAAACTAATCTCTCCACATGCTAGTCTCCCAACAAGACAGAACAGAAGCAACCACCAGCAGCCCCTCTTGGTGTACATCACACCAATCTTGTCACCTTTGACACCAGGACTTCCTAGCTGCTAATTACAGGGTTGGGGAAAAGACTGGTTTCTGTCCTGCATTCATTCTGAAAAGATTTATTCTTGCTTATTCTGCCACAGTCCTCTGTATCCTTCCTAAAAGAGGGAAGAGCAAGAATCTGGATACAGAATTGAAGAATTGGTCCACCAGAGGACACAGGATATGGATCAATAGAAGGGAGATACCTTCTGGCCTTAAGTAACTAACCATTAGGGACCCAACGTGGGAACTTCTTGGTATAATAATGACAATCACTCACCAGAAACATAGACAGATGAGGCAGTTTTCATTGGTTTAGGGTATTTCAATGGTACGAATGAGAATGTGCTCTCAGCTCGCCTGGGTGTAATAAGAGTTGGAGTTGATTATTTTGAGTCCTTTGACTTTACTCTGCTTTTTCAAAATGGCTTTGGCGACTCTACTTGCCTTGCCTTTCCACATAAATTTTAGAATAAGCTTGGCTGTATCTACAGAAATTCCTACTGAAATTTTTACTGGAATTGTGTTAAATCTATAGCTTAAACTGATGAGAATTGACAACTATATGACATCTTCCAATCTGTAAACATGGCATGTCTCTTCATTTATTGAGGCGTTCTCTGATGTTACTCATCCACATTTCGTGGTTTCCAACATAGAGGTGCCACACATTAGCCAACTTTTCTCTTTTTTTCCTTTTGGAGTTATTGCAAATGGAGTAGCTTGTTGAAATTTATTCTCTAATTGCTCATCACTACTACATAGATACAGAAATTAATTTTTGTATGTTAACCTAGTATCTTGCGACCTTGTTAAACTCCTAGTTTAACTCTTAGTGTCCTAAGAGCATCTTTGTTGATTCCCTGGGGTTTTTAAGTGGACAACTGCATCATCTGAATGAAGACCATTTTATTTCTTCCTTTCTAACCAAATGCCTTTCATTCCTTTTTCTTGCCTGATTGCGCTGGCAAGGATTTCCAGTCCAAAGTTGAGTAGGAGTGTCCAGAGTGGACACATGGACTTTTTCCTGATCTTAACATCATTCAATTGATTATCATTAAGCATGATGTTAGTTGTGGGGTTTTGGTAGATGCCCTTCATTAGGTTGATTTCTCCTTTCTTTCTAGTTTCCTGAGTTTCTATCATAAATGGGTATTTAATTTTTTTTATCCCCCCCCAACCAGTTGATTTGGCTGTGTATTTTTTTTCTTTCTTGTTCAGTTTGGATAACACATGTGATTCTACGAGTTCACTCTTTTCTCTGTCATTTCTATTCTGCTACTGAATTCTTCCATTTTTTTGGGTAAATTTTGTTATTTTATGTTTCAGTTCTAAAATACCCACTTGGGGGGTGCCTGGGTGGCTCAATTGTTAAGCGTCTGCCTTTAGCTCAGGGCATGATCCGGCGTTCTGGGATCGAGCCCCACATCAGGCTCCTCCACTGGGAGCCTGCTTCTCCCTCTCCCACTCCCACTGCTTGTGTTCCCTCTCTCACTGCCTCTCTCTCTCTCTGTCAAATAAATAAATAAAAAATCTTAAAAAAAAAGATAAATAAATAAAATAAAATACCCACTTGGTTCCTTTTTTATAACATTATCTATTTTCCTCCTGAGAATTTTGAAGCTTCCATTCAAGAATGGTCATACTTTTTGAAATACTATTGTAATACCTACTTTATAATTCCAACATCTGTGTTATCTTAGGATAGTGTCTGTTGTCCTTTTCCTAGAAATGTTGGGATTTTTCTGATTTTTATATTTTGTGCAATTCTGCATTATATCTTGGACATTTTGAATATTATGAGACTCTGGGTCCAGATCAGGGCTGAGTCTAGGTTTGTATACACAACTCTAGGAGAATACTCTGGTTTTCTTTTTCTCTCGCCACCTGACACATTCCAGCTCCGAGGGGCTACTTCCTTTTCCTGGTCTTCTGGTTAAAAATCCAAGGCTTTGGGCTCTCTCTGCTGTCACCTCATGGATATATTTACCTCCAGGTCCAAGTAGCAGGGAAGTAGTGCCTCTGAAAGGAGATAAGGGTTCCCCTCCCTCAAATGTTTAGATGCCTGCTTAACCACCACTGTCCTTACCACAGGAATGTCTGGGAGTACCAGAGTGGTCTTACTTCAAATTCTGGTTTCCTTCTTAAATCTGTCTTCTACCATACAAGTCAGGGTTCTCAGATGGCTGCTCCATGCATTGTCTCTCGAGTTGTTGTTTATATTTGGTGGGAGAGACAAGATGGCAGGTGCATACTCCATTTAAACTGGAACAAGAACAGGGCACCTGGGTGGCTCTCTTTGTTAAGCATCCAACTCTTGATCTCAGTTCAGGTCTTGATCTCAGGGTCATGAGTTCAAGCACCACATTGAAAAATAAAGTGAAACAAGAATGAACCAAAAGTTATTTTATTCCCAATGATTACATCCCCAGGGGATAAATTCTCAAACAGGAAATTTACCTAAGTACAAAGGAAAAATTCTGATGGGAAGCTTTATATTCATCACATTATGCACTCACTTTTTGCCTCAATTTTTTATTAAAATTATAAACATACAGAAAAACGTAAAGGATGACCAATGACCATCTCTATATCCTCCACAAAGTTGACTAATTTTTCACAAGTTGACTAATTTTTTACATACCCACCTGAAAATGTGCTGCAGACATCATGACTTTTCAAACTTGAAAACTTTTACATGCATCTCCTAAGAATAAGGGCATCATCCTAAATACCTTAATACCATCATCACTTCTAGGAAAATTAAACATACGACATTATCTAAAACCCATTCCATCCTCATACTTCCCCAAGTATCCCCTCCCAAATGTCTTTTATGCTTGCTCTAATTTTTCTGAATCGGAAGCCAACTAAGGATCACACCTTGCTTATGACTCTCGAGTGCCTTAATCTAAAAGTCTCTTTTTTGTTCTACTACATTGGCTTTTTGAAAAGTCCAGACCAGTGGTCTTGTACAAAGTCTCCAACTCTGGGTTTGTCTGTTTCCTCATTGTGGAGTTCAACCTGTTCCTCTATCTCTTGTCTTTCTTGTAAACAGGAACAGAAAGCTGGATAAGAGGTTCGGTTAGATCTTCATTAAACACTCTTGGCAAGAATCCATCACAGATGATCACGTGAGCCTCACGCTGTATCTCATCAGGAGCCACATAATGTCAGGCTGTCCCACTAGCAGGGAAACTCAGTCTGACAGCCAGAGCTCTCCATTAGAAAGCTGTGTCTTTTCTTTGCAATTGGTATCTGTGACCTTTGACACCGTATAATGTTCCTACATTTTTTTTCACCTAACGGGTTCATCATCCATTGAATTTGCGTAGTTTCCTTACACGAAGGGTATAAAATGGTGATTTTTCTAAGTCTGGCATTCCTTGTACAGTTAAAAGATGGCATTCTTCAAATCAGTTTATAGAAAGCTTTCCTTTTTTTCCCACCATGTTTTCATTATGGGCTCATTTTTACTTAGCATGTTATAACCACTTACATTGACTGTTATTTTTGATTTTTAAATTATCTTAAATTTGACCAGTGAGAGCACCCTCAGGATGGCTCCCGTGTCCTTCTGACATTATCCTTTGAGTGCTTAGTCTTTAAATACTATGTTTTTCTTTTGTTTCATAAAAAGATACCTCAGACACATCTACTTTCTCTCCTCCAGATACGGAATCAGCCATTTCTCCAATGAGCCTGGGTTCCTTTTCACAGGGAACAGCATTTCGAAACCAAAATCTGGGTACTAAGCATGCTCACTGCTATTGGGTAACCAAACATGTTTTTCTCTAGAATATCTAACAAATGGCTCTGTCCAGTGTTAAACACTGAGGTCTTTTTATAAGCTCATTTCCTCATAAATATAGTTCAATAAATAAAAAGATATTTTCAAATGAGCTAAGGCAGGTCAAGAAATATGCTATGCCGAATGCCTGCATTTAATTCTAAAACCTTTCACAGACAGAAGGTTCTAGCTTCTTTTATTAGAACACTTCTTTTAAATGATACCAATTGTGAAAGTGAGATATAAAATTGTGGGAAGTGGGCCCAGGGGACAATGCAAATGTTAAATTTGTTAAAAATATGGCAATGTTTGGAAAGCCAATTTTAACTGATGACTAGAATGTTTAATAATAAAATATTCACATATCACTTTACACAAAAGAATTCCTAGAAAACGAATAACAAAAACAAACGAAAAGGCAATCTTCTATATGAAAACCCCAAAAGCAATTTTGCCCTCTGGACCTCAGCGGAGTCTGAGGATTTATGGACAGTTATTATAAAAGCAGGTACAATTACGGACACAGAAGAAAAAGAAAGAACGGGACTGTAAGTCAATTTTAAAAACTGCAGTTGGGGGAACCTGTCAAACATAGACATAGAACCGATTAAATTACTGTGATTGTGCCTAACCAGTTTACAAAATAAATAGTGAATAGTAGTACTCTCGGGACTTGAGGTTGGAAGCCAAAGATTATAATTCGTATCTACAATTATCCTAGAAAACCAGAGCTGAAAACTTAGATTCTAGCCTTGACTCTGCCCAACGAGCTCAATTTTGTTAGTGAAATGAAAGGCTAAATAAACTAAATGAGAATTCCTCCTGGCTCTAATGAGCTAGGGGTGTATGGTCAGATTCTGCAAATACATACCTTCTGCAACAGATAAGAGAGTATCTGCATGAGTCTCCCTCGCTTCAGTGCACTGAAACTTCTACTATCCTAAGATGCTATTCAGTAGTGTCGAATCATACCAAATTAAGAAATAATATAAGGAAAAGGAAAAGAAATTCCTTTTGGGCAAAATTTTAATTTCGAAAACTAATTCTAAATTAATGAAACCACATTTTTTAATCATCAGAGACTTCTGGGAAAAATATACATATATTCTAAAGCTATGTGTGTATGTCTGTATGTCCTATGTCCACATACATATATTTATATAGACAGCCTGCCGCTGGGGCAGTTCATAAAAAGTAAGCTTCATTATTTCCACATGAAAATTTGAATTTAAAGAATTCCTTTTTACCTTGAGCTTCTCTTCATGGAAAAGCACATGTCCTGTGCTGGCCTGCCATTTTAGCAAATACGGCCTCACGCCTATTCACATTATTAACTCAATGACTATGTTTAAAAGAAAATTCATATTGAAGCTTGGTCTTAGAAAGGGAATAAACTCTAGTGAAAGAAGCAGAATGTATACTCCATTATTTTCATGTTTTTTAAAGTTAGGCCTTTTATATTTTTCTACAAATTAAAAATTTTTTCTATGTTCTTAGAAACCTTATTAGCATTTAATGGTTCTTAGAAAATTTGACAAATCAGTGCTCTTCATAATCCCACTGATCAATTTCACCATGACTTAGCAGGAACTAGTATAATATTTTCTCCAGAAGTAAAAAAAAGACTTATTCCAATCCAGAGTCTGTGCCCTATTTATTATTCTCCACCGAGGAGTCTCGAATTACTTGAGGGAAGAATTAAACTTCACCGGGCTTATCTGCTCTAAGAAATCTCTGATACTGAGTAAGGGAGGAGCTGTAGATCAAAGGCTTCCCATATTCCTTCCATTTATAGAGTTTTTCCTTCGTGTGCACTTTTTTGTGTCTGCACAGGTTTGATCTGTAACTGTAGGCCTTCCCGCACTCCATACACTTGTAGAGTTTCTCCCCGGTATGGATTCTCTCGTGTTCAGTGAGGAACGAATACTGGCTGAAGGCCTTCCCACACTGATTACACTGGTAGGGCTTCTCTCCGGTGTGAATTCTCTGGTGCCTGTACAGGTTGGATTTGCAGCCAAAGGCTTTCCCACATTCTCCGCAGGTGTAGAGCTTTTCCCCAGTGTGAATTTTACGATGTTCGTTGAAGGAGGAATACTGGTTGAAGGTTTTCCCACACTCGTTACATTGATAGGGTTTCTGGCCGGTGTGAATTCGCCGGTGTTCAAGAAGGGTTGAGATGCGTGTGAAGGTTCTCCCGCATTCCAAGCACTTACACAGCTGCTCCCCAGTATGAAGCCTCTGGTGTTCAGCCAGGGATGCGAACTGGCTGTAACCTTTCCCACACTCACTGCATTTATAGGGTTTCTCCCCTGTATGGATTCTTTGGTGTCTGTGAAGTTTTGCTCTACAATTGAAGGCCTTGTCACATTCGGCACATTTATAGAGTTTCTCACCAGTATGAATTCTCTGATGTACGGTGAGGGTTGAACACTGGCTGAAGGCTTTCCCACATTCCTTGCAGCGATAGGGTTTCTCTCCGGTGTGTACCCTCAGATGCTTGATCAGGGTCGAACTGCTGCTGAACGCTTTCTCACATTCATTACATTTGTAAGGTTTCTCTCCCGTATGGATTCTCTGATGAGCAAGAAGGGAGGATCTGTGGCTAAAGGTTTTCCCGCACTCGTCACATCTGTAGGGCTTCTCGCCGGTATGAATTCTCCGGTGTTCAATCAGATGGAGATTCTGGGTGAAGCTTTTCCCACATGCATGACAAATATGAGGTTTTTCTCTTGGGTAAATCTGGAAGCATCTCATTAGGTCAAAATTCTGTTTAAAATCTTTCCCGAAGGCGTAATATATATTGGGTATCTTTTCTACAGGAACACTCTGCTGTGTAACAAGAATTGTGTTTATAAGTAAGCCTTTCCCCAGTTCAAGACTTGTCTGCTTTCCATCTCCACTCACGGGTTTTTTGTGGGGGGCCAGGACTTGCCGAAGAGGTTTCTTCGGTTGCTCCTGTTCTGTCCCGCTCTCAAATCCCAAGGTTTGTCCAAAATTGTTGTCCCAGTGACTACACTTAATGGACCTTTTCTTCATTATTCCCTGAGATGTTTCTTCTATAGAAATGCCCTGTCTGGGAGGCAAGGCTTCCATTTCAGGCTGAGTCTTGAGACCTGGAAGGAGTCAGAAGCATGAATGACGGCACCTCTACCCGGAGAGACAGACATGCATCAGTGGGACGAAAAAATTGGCAATAGTACGTGTAAAAGAGCTCTGAAACCTTTTGATCTCAAATATGGTCTTGCATCTGGGCTGGAAAGAGAGGTGAAGAGGGGAAGGAGTGGTGGAGGAGAGTATAGCGGACAAATTAACGCTGGAAACACTGGAACTTGAGAGAAGTAAACGCAGAGACAAGAACTGGTTGAGCAGAAGGGATGAGGCTACAGAAAAATGTCAGCTCGTAAGCTGCAGTTGGATACCATGGGATACCTCAGGTAATCATTTCCTACTCTGTATATGGAGCAATGAAGCAGGTAACTTGTCTTTATTTTCTCCTTTTTTTTTTAAGTTCGCTTACTTATTTTTTTTAGTAATGTCTACACCCAGTGTGGGGCTCCAACTCACAACCCCAAGATCTAGATCGCACACTCCATAGACTGAGCCAGCCAGGCACCCCTGTTTTCTCCTTTCTATTCACATATGGCTTTTATTATGTTTTTCCCCATGTTCTCGCTGAAACTCTACACACAATAATTTTAGAATCTCTGGAATGTTTTCCTTAAGTTTTGTGAAGTTGTATGTGAATCTGATTTCATATCAACGTCTGTGAAAAGAGGACGTTCAGCTTTTAAGACGTACAGCAGCCCTGAAGCAGGACTGTGTTGAGGATATCTGATCTAAATTCAAGATGCTGACTATAAAGAGGAGGAAAATACGGAATCAATCGGCCACCTGCAACAATCTGTCCCTGGTGATTGGAGGAATAACAGTTCTTCATACCACCCTGCCATCACTTTTCTCCTTCCTATTTGATCCTGAGGAGAAAGAGATATATTTGTCTCCTCTAATAAGCTGCGACCAGAAGATTAACCTCCTTTGTGGGAATCTTTTTAGGCTAATGAAAGTCTGTGAGAAATGTGGAGTCAATATGCCCCAAAGTTCTGAAATATGCCCAAGCCCCAAGGTCAGATCTGATGGTAGGTGAAAGGGTTTAGCTTGAACTGATTCTAAGGAACTGTGGGTTAAAATCTGGCTCTCTTTAATCAATCCATGATTGAAAATAGATTAAAACTAGGTCTTTGTAATGAGGTAATTGTATGTACTTAATAAAACAAAGTATAACTAGGTTATTTATGTTAATAAAATCCATTGAGTTTTAGTAAGAAAACGTATTTTATTAAAATCAAATAGTAAGAGGAAAAAGACATACAGGCTATAAATCTGTATAAAAATACAGATTTTTCTGCATGATGTTAATGGGAAACCCAGCAGTTTGGATTTTAAAGGATCAACCAGGGTACCTTCTCTCTTGTCATCCTTGACCACAATGTGGCATTCCCTGCCCATCCAGAAACTTATCAGGCTACTCTAACCTCGTTTTTCTAAAGAAATTTAACTAGTAAAGCCTAAATTAGCCATCTCTTTCTTAGAATTTCACAACATGTTTTACTTATATATTCTATCACTTAACTAATATATACGTATATGAAACCTGAAAATAATTCAAGTATTTGTTCAAGGAGAACACTGGCTACGTCTTACGGTTGTTTGTGAATCCCCTACTGTGGACACAACAAGTACACAATTAGAATGTCTTATATTAAAAAGATAATGAATGGGGGCTCCTGGGTGGCACAGCGGTTAAGCGTCTGTCTTCGGCTCAGGGCATGATCCCGGCGTTATGGGATCGAGTCCCACATCAGGCTCCTCCGCTATGAGCCTGCTTCTTCCTCTCCCACTCCCCCTGCTTGTGTTCCCTCTCTCGCTGGCTGTCTCTATCTCTGTCAAATAAATAAATAAAATCTTAAAAAAAAAAAAAAGATAATGAATGAACGGGCAGAGTAAGTTGGAAAAATTACAAAGAGCCGGTGACCTTAAAAATGAAGAGATTCTCTCCTCTCGTGCTGGATTCCTGAAGCCCAATCAGTCATTCATTGAACAAATAATGAATGATCAGCAAGGATAACATGAGACAAACAAATGACTAGACAGGAATAGCTCGTTTCCCCTTGTCTGAGAAGCCTCGACTGTCTCATTCAGGTCTGAGGCTCAGAGAACCAACAAACCAGCATTGACAGTGTTAGCGGGCAGTGGTTTTATGAGGGAAGTTGGATAATGGAGAGGGGATGGGTTTCAGCAGAGCAAGAAAGAGGACCCTGTGAATCAGAAAGGAGGCCTGAGCAGTCATCTGGGGGGAAGGTACACCCATTCAGGGGAGGTTTATTGACTAAAGGAAATCCAGGTTGGAATTCGTTAAAATTTGGGTTCAACAGGATGAGGCCAAGCACAGAGTCCTGAACAATGGGCGGAGGAACTCGGAAGAATAATACAGGTGCTGTCCACTTTTCCGCAGGTAATAGTAAGACGATGCAGGAATATTTGGTAAAGCCAGCAGAGTGGGCAGCTTGGACCAGAACGAGGACAGAGTGGAAGCCGAGCAGTGATGCAGCGGCCGTGGGCTTTTTTTTTTTTTTTTTTTAAGATTTTGTTTTTTTATTTGACAGAGAGAGAGAGCGCCCGCGCAAAGGCAGGGGGAATGGCAGGCAGAGGAAGACGGAGAAGTAGACTCCCCACGGAGCAGGGAGCCTGATGCGGGACTCCGGGACTCGATCCCAAGGACCCCCGGCATCATGACCTGAGCCAAAGGCAGATGCTTAACCGACTGAGCCACCCAGGCGCCCCCAGGCGGCACCAAGTTCTTAATTTTGAGCCTCATCAGCACGGAGTTCATCATAAATGCAGCTCAATTAAATTCAGACACTCGTAGGTCAATGCAGGATATTTGATACCGGAGGCACAGAATTCAAAGAAAGACCCGGTCTCTTCCTTAAATATATACAATCTAATTAGGAAAATAAATAGTAACGAAGTAACTATAATTCAAAGGACAGGCGCTGTCACGGACGCGTGCGAGGCATGGAGGAAGTGCCATGTGAATGCGAGTGACTGAGAAATGAACGGTGACTGCAAAGTAGGAGAAATAAGGAAAATCTACAGGTCAGGCGGACAGATGGGTCTTGCAGGGTTAGAGGGTTTCAGGGGACAAGATGGAGGCGGTAATCCAAGACGGAATAACACACAAACTTAATGAGTGTGCGGGTTTGGCGGGAACATGAGCTGGCATGGAAGGGGCCACCGATGCCTATAAAGCAACATGGACACAAGCTATGAAGTAGGTTGAAGGTCACAGCAGGGAATGGTACGTGCCTCTGTGGATAATAACCGAGAAACAACGAAGTCTCTTGAGGCACAGGATTAACACCTGAGTTTCGAAAACATCGTTCTGCGGATGGCGCAGAGGGTGGGAGAGGAGAACAAGGCTCAGAGACGGCGGGTAACTTTCCCGTGGCACAGAGCACTTGTGAGCCATGGCAGGCGTAATGTGAGCTTAGGAATGTCAATTCAAACCATGATCTTAAGTGCTATCCTGTACCCCTCACTAACTTTTTGGAGAAGAATGTATTTTAATAAAAGTGAAAAGTGTGAAAAAAAAAAGCCAATAAATTCAAGAATCGTGGATCAAAGGCCAACCCACAAAGACAGAAGCAAAATATTGCAAATCCACGTCACATGGTGAACAGAAAGGACAGAGGTGATCTAGGTTTCTGCCACTGCTCTTCAGCTCTCTGGCTCTGTAAGCAAAGTGTTTTACAACCTCTGATGCACTGTTTCTTCTGATATAAAGAGAGGTGACTAAACCTGACCGTCTTCAAGTGACCCTCCAACTCCAACAACCTACGGTTTTAGGATAAGACCAGCAAGATTAGCTGGGGCTAGAAGAGGAGTGTGCAAGCCTCAGATCTGGGGGCCAAACCCCAGCTGCTGTCGCTGGAAGGGAGCCACACCAATACACATACCACTGTCTCTGGCTGCGTCTGCATTACGAACGGGGAGTGAAAGGGTTGCAGTAGAGACCCCATGGCCCCCAAGTCAAACTATGTACCATCTGGCCCTATTGTAGGAAAAGTGTGCCAACCCCTGGGCTGGAAAGGCTACAGTGGTCAAGGAGAGCTGGTTGACTCTAACTGGGACGCGACAGGCCAATCTCCGGGGAGATAAAAGGGAATGTGGAGTTAAGAAATCAGAGACATGGGGGCGTTGACAACACTCTGAAGAATGTGGTTGGTGAACGAAATTACAAAGAATTCAAAACAGGACAGAGGGTGTAAAGTACTTAAAATCCGTCGGGCGTGAACGTGTGTAAATGCAGATGGGAAGAAAACCATGAAGGCCAAGAGGCTGAGATGGCGGAGGGGAGTGGGCGAAGCCGCAGGAAAGGAAAAGAGGTAGAGAATGAGGGGAGTGTTAGGGAGGAGAAGAAAGAGGTCTACACAAGGGCTTTCCTGATGCCAAGAAAACCATCACAACCATGGAGCCTCCGGTCAGGAGGCCCTGGCTCAGAGTTCCCAGGGAAGTTCTCCCAGCACTGCTTCCTCATGGCCGGCTCATGTATAAAACCCCCTGTGCCCGTTTCCCAGCCACTCACTCACCTGGACAGGCGTCCCGAGGGAGCTCCCTGTCCACCACGCAGGGATCTTCTCCTTGTTGCAACTGGCAGATCACCTTCGGCATTGAGAACGGAATCCCTGCTCGTGAGGAAGGGTTTGAATGGGTGGCATGAAGGGCAACCCCAGAGCCCACAAAGCAGAACCCACAGTGCAGAGAGGGGAGCCTGGGGAGGCAGAGCAGGCAGCACCAGCCCTTCTGAGGGGCCCTGGATCAGGAGGCGGGCTCGGCTCAGAAAGGATATGGGGCCCCGGCTACGAATGCCTCTAACACGGCAGTCCTGTATGTTTCTCAGACTCCACACGGGCACTCAGGGACTGGAAGAGGAGGACACTGGTCAGGAGGCGGGGTGGGAGGAAGGCAGAGGAAGGAGAAGAGCACAGCGTGAAGGGCGGCCTGACATCAATGCACACTTTCCACTCCACAGAGATTCATCCTTTCCCAGGGGCACGGCGGGAGAGAAGCTGTGGACTCTGAACCCCAAAGAGGCAGCTCCCCCCGGCAGACGCTCCATCACGAGGAAAGGTCCTTACCCAGCGAGACGAGGGTGCCGTAGTTCTCCAGCATCACCTCCCGGTACAGGGTTCTCTGCGCGGAGTCCAGGCGCAGCCACTCGTCGCGGCTGAAGAGCACGGCCACATCCCTGAATGTCACAGACTCCTGCAACGGGAAATCCACCCCTGCTCAGCGGGACCAACTTCTCCACCATTCGGTAGGTACGGGGCTGGCTCGGGGATGTGTGGCAACCTATCCTGAAAACCTCCCAGGATTCGAAGTATTTCACCTCGACTATTTATGTTACTTTGGGGACCACCCAGCAACTACGTCACAAATACCTACTGGGAGCCCACTGGGAGCCACGTGCTGGGAGGGTAGGGGGGAAAAAGACAAAGTCCCTGCCAATGGGGAATTTCAATCCCAGCCTGGGACCTGTCAGAGTAACCGAGCACGTACATTTCACCTCCTTCTCACTCAAAATCCCAATTACATGAAAGGGGAGGGGAAAAAAATCAGAATACACTTAGAGCAATGCCAGAAAACTCTGGAAATGCCATTAGCAGAACAGAAACAAAATGGAATTTCTGAGCTGTAAAGCAAGTGATAAGAATAATATTAGTTCACGTTTATTGGATACTTGTATGTTAGGGACTATGACGGGAGCTTTGTTCACAGTATCTTTGCTGAGTTTCAGAGAAATCCTATTAAGAAGAAACTATAATTAAATAATTTCGCAGATGAAGAAACAGCTCAGAAAGGTTACGTCACCTTCCAAGGTAATCCTGTTGGAAATTGGTGGAGATTGGAACTGAATTCAGGCAGACAGATCTGTCAGCTATACTGTCACGTGGGTTTCCACGGTCTACGGAAACAAAAAGACCCCAAGGACCTACAAGACTGTAGGTCTTGTAGGGAACTGTGAGAAAAGGAAGTTCGTGCAAGAAAACCCTGTTAAACCCCAACATGTGAGAAAGCAGAGGTTGGCCAGACCCCAACTCTTGTATGAAAAAGCTGGAATGCCTGAAAAATGATGTGTTTTGACACTGTGATTCTACTTTTAGGATTCTACTACAAGAAATCCTTTCACAACTGGGTAGGGATATTTGTTCAAGGATGTTCACCGGAACTTTACGGATAAGCCTACAGTTGTGGTAGGCTGCGTAACGAACCTGTGAACACTCTGTGTGTGTGTGTGTGTGTGTGTGTGTGTGGACTCTGGGGGCACCTGGCTGGCTCAGTCAGTTAAGTGTCCGACTCTTGATCTCAGCTCAGGTCATGATCTCAGGGTCGTTGACAGCAAGCCCCACGTTGGGGCTCTGCGCTGAGCAGGGAGTCTCTTTAAGATTCTCCCTCTCCCTCTGCCCGTCCACCACCCCACCCTCCGCTTATGCTTTCTGTTTTTTTCTTTAAAAAAATTTTTTTAAATACAAAAATAAAAGGACTCTGAAGATCTTTTTTTTTTTTAAGTAGGTTCCACACCTAGTATGGAGCCCAATGTGGAGCTTGAACTCACGACCCCGAGATCATGACCTGAGCTGAGATCAAGAGTTGGATGCTTAACCGACTGGGCCACCCAGGTGCTCCTTAAGGATTTTGAGATGGGAAGAGCCTGGATTATTATCCAGGAGGATCCAGTGTAATCATAGTGATCCCTGTTAGGACCCAAGAGGAGTCACAGCCAGAGGAGGACAAGATGGTGACATGAGGACAGAAATAGACTGAAGTCATGCACTTTGAAGACGGCTGCAAGGGCCCCGAGCCAAGGAATGCAGGCCGCTGCCCAAGGTGCAAACAAGGCCTGGAAACAGATTCCCCCTGAGAGCTTCCAGGGAAAACCAGCCCCGCTAGGAAACTGCCCTTAAGCCAGTGAAACCGATTTCAGCCTTTGGACCCCCGGAACTGCAGGAGAAGAAAGTTATGTGGTTTTAAGCCAGTGCGTTTGTGGCAATTGGTTACAGCAGAATAGGAAACTAAGACAGTAGTGAAAACTTGAAGACCGCCCTAAATCTATCAACAGGAGACTGGATAAGCAAATTACAGGACACTGATTCCATGAAATGTTTTATATGTATAACCACTAAATAGAATGAGGTAGATCTACATGGCTGACCTTGGAATTTGACCTTGACACACCACTGATTCATATGAAAAATCGAGCTGCAAAACAATCCATATTTGTTGAAAAATTCTTTATCTATCTACCTCTCTATACAGATACATTTGGAAGAATACAACAAGCTGTCCACCCCTATTATTCTTTCATGTTTGTGGAGAGGCAGAAAAGCAATCTTTTGTTTATTACTTGGCACCCTTACATTGTTTAACAGGATGTGTGCATTTGTTTTGAAATTTTTTCGATTCTATTTTAATTTGTGTATTGCGTTTTCAGCTCTACCTCTTTGCATTCGTACTGGTTGCTCTGGGAATTATAATATACGTTCTTGGTTCTTTATGGTCTAGTTAGAGCTAACGTTTGATTTCACATAGAGTGCAAGAACCTGCGAGTATAGGGGAAATTCCACCACCACTTCCTCATGCTCCCCTTGTTAGAAAGACGCTCCCAGTTCAGACAGTTGACAGCACTCACCAGACCTCACCAGGCACGCTCACGGGGGGCAACGGGTATGATGCAATAAGACAGAGAGTGCACTGAGGCCCCGGGGGACTGAGAGATGTTCCATGTGCAATCTCCCCTTGTTTGCACACACGGACAAGGCCGTGTCCTTGGATCTATAGGAGGAATTTTGATTCGAGAGAGCTCGAAGTTTCGGGAAACTCTGAGCAGGGGCCTTTTGTGTATCAAGCGAGGTTTGTCAAATCATGTAGGCCAGCTGCCAACCATCAGCAAAGATGACGACCCTGGGGGCAGCCAGGGGCACTGGGATCTTAAACAGCACACCCACTGCTTTTATCGTGCCCAGGGCTCAACAATCAGCCATCCGGGCGTCCCCAGAGTTAAAGATGGAGCTTTTCCAGGCCAGCCACAAATGAACTCTTAGATCCACGGCTGTCATATGCATTATACCCGCCTATATTATAAACCCCACCATTCAGTATGTTTTTGCTCTAAACAATCTAGACATTTTAAAGCAACTGAGAGCAAAAAGTATTTCTATATTTATATTTATAGTCTCCATTTCTAATGCTCTTCACTTCCTTGCCAAGATGAGAGCTCCCACCTGGCATTATTTCCTTCCAGCCTGAAGAACTTCCTTTCGTCTTCATTCTTAAAGACTACTTTCATTAGCTATAGAATTCTGGGTTGACAGTTTCTTTCTTTCTTTCATATAAAATGTCATTCTATCGTTTCTGATGAGAAGCCAATGGGCATTCAGTGATGCTCTGTATTTCGTATGATCATCTTTATTCTGTCTGCTTTCAAATCTTTGGTTTTCAGTAAATTAGTGGTCAAAAAAAAAAAAAAAACTGGCTCTGGGTTGCAAAGACCCTCCTCTCCAGCTTCCCTTAGCTACAACCAAGACGGTCTCCAGTTTGCGGGTATGGAAGAGCTCAGACAGTGAAGAGCCCTCCCTCTGGGCAGAGGGCAGCCCGGTCATTGCTGGATATTGCTTTGCACAGCATTTTGCCTCTCTTTACATTCTGGTTTCCTGAAACACCCATCCCCTTGTAATTCAAGAATCAAAGCAAAACCTAGCCTAGTGGCAAGAGGCATATCAAATTCAGCAGGTCCTAAAATAATGCTGTTGCTGCTTACGATGATAAAAACAGTAATAAGAGCCAGAATTTACTGAGAATTAACATGCACTGGTCTCGGCATTTTACATATACTTTCTCAGAGAGAAATGTTAACTGTATAGTCGACCCTGTCTGGGGTCAAGGCCAGCTGTGAGACCTTGGTCAAGTTATTTGCTTCTCCAGGCCTCAGCTTCCTTACCTATTAAATGCAGATATTAACAGTCCTCTTGTATGGATCAAATGAGGTATGCATATTATTAATCCTGCTTACAAATGAGGAAATGAGGTACATGGAAAATAACTTGCCAAGGTCACATCCCTAGCTTGGATGTGAACTTAGGAACTCAAGTTCCAGGGTCCACATTTGTAACCTGTAGGCTACCACTACTTTTGGGGAAATCGGCAATGAAAACAGAGGCTTTGGGGATGGCAGAATGGAAAATTCACGGAAGTAACAGGAGCTGGAGTTGGGGGGAAACTGTGACCCATGTGGAAATAGTCCCTAAAAGTTAGGGAATGACAGACTGCATCTTTAGGGAAAAGTTCCAGCCTGAGGACAGAGATTTGGGAAAGATCTTCGGAAGGTTAAGGTAATGAAAATGGAGGTCAAAAGGGCAAAGAGCAAGAAAGGCCCAGGAGGGGAGTGTGAAGTAGCAGGGGGACAAGAATCAGCGGAGACAGAGACATCAGTTGGATCCAGAAGGGGGACACGTGCACAATTTGCCAGCACAGCTGCGCTCGACATAGCAACTCCCAGCCCTCTGTCCTCCCCAGTGCCGGCCTCAGTGCCCAATCTCAGCTGGACTCCTGGGATGCCCACCACCAGCGGCCCTCGCCTTCAGTATCAGCTCGAAATGACCCCACACCCAGGATCTTTTCCTGATTCTTCTTGGATGTTGAATCATTTCCTAAGGTCAGTGCCATGAACTCCCCGAAGACGGAAATATCGTCTTTCCTCTTTGTAATTCCGGTGCTCTCCATAGCATCCTGTGTACAGTCAGTGCTCAATAAATGTTCGTTGAGGGTGTCTTTGCTCCTTCCATGTCTTTGCCCCAAGCGGACTGTGTCCTCTGTGAAGACAAAGACTGTCTAATACGCCATATGACATACTCCGCACCAAGCACTGATGGTAGCCAGAAGCATATATTCAGAGCTGACTCGATCTTTGGTCATAAACTGAGTTTAGAGTGAATTAAGAGTGACCTGGGGACAGAGGAGGCACATTCCTCAGCACTCCCTCCATGAATCCTGCATCCTGGGGAAAACTTACAAAGCTCTGGATTGCCCACAGTTTTCGCTGGACACAAAAGTACCCAAAGAATGGAAACACATCCACCATCTCTAAACCCAGAAAGCAATTTATGAAAAAGACAAACTTCACTTACTGTCACCTTAGTGGGCAGCAAATCCACGGCCATTCTTTCCTTCTGGTTTTCTATCGAGGGAGTGCAGACTGGCGACAGGGTAGGTCTGGAGAGGAAAAGGTGTCATGAGGAACTCTGGTGTCAAGGGACGGCTTGGAGAGAGGAAGTTACAACCACCCGTGACGTCTACCAGGTCGCAATGAAGCCACAGCACAGAGATGACACAGAACACGTGCTTACCAAGTCAATGAAGCTCTAAGACAATTCGCCCATCTCCATCTCCCTGTATTAACGATATTCTAATTGCTGTAAGGCGGTGCTTTACCATCACCTAAGGTCTACCAGCTGTGACTCGGCAAACTGCGGCTCTCCCCTAGGTACCTGGAGGCCTCAGGAAGCTTTAAACCGTACACACTGTAAAACCCACAACGCACGTGAATTTCCCCGGCTGCCACTTTCAAACACAGACAGCCAATCCTAAGTCTGCCTGTCCCACCTAGCCCTTTCCTTCCCGAAGAAACCACGGTGAAGGCACTTGCCCACATCTGCCTTGTCTCTCTGCCTCATGACCCACCCAGGTGCTTTCCCTGATAGAACGCCACCTGCAAACCTTCCTCCTCGCGCCCCCGCGTCAGGTCCGACCAAAGACTATACCGCACCCACAGGACTGTGGTTAAACACTCCCTCTCGCACAGATACACGCCAGACTGTTGCTGCGCGGTCTCTCCTAAACACCCATTCCACAGGGGTCACCTCTGAGAGCACCCACAGGGGGAAACAGCCCTCCTTCTCACACACAAACCCCAGCTGGGAGGACACGGGAGGAGGGCGCCTGGAGCAGCCAGACAAGCGTCAGAGAAGGGCCCGGCCACAGCGGCCTGCACCGGCTGCGGGGTTTGCTGAGGGCTCTCCGGGGAGCAGCACCTGGCGTGAGAGCTCGGCCAGCTGAGTGTGGGGTGTCATCTGGGGCTGGGCACCTCAGCCAGGTGAGGGAAGCTGCTGTAGGAGTAACCATAGACACTCCGTGATGCACGCCTCCTCCACGCCAGCGTCGGGGGTGCTTTGCGTGTACTGTTTCTACACCTCACAAGGACCCTAAAAAGTATTGCCACCCCGTTTTACAGATGCGAGAGAGGCTGAGAACTTACGGAGTCGGAGCGATCTGCCAAAGAAACGAAAATGGTAAGTAACGGGCAGGAAGGGTAGCCTTGATCCGGCCCAGGGCCCTCGCTGAATGTGGCAAATTACCTGGCCGCTCTGCCCCCGTTTCTCCGTCTGTAAAATGGGGGCTGTGCGCAGCCACTTTACAGGGCACAAATGCCGAGGGATGAAATGAGTGAATTCCTCCAAGGCGCTAGCCCACTGCCGGCACACCGAGGGCTCGGCGGCCACAAGCTATTGTTTTTACATCACAGAGAAGTCTCCGAGAAGACAGCCCCCCAGCGACCCCCGCCCACAGCAGTCCCGGCACGCCCCAGCTCACCTGGCAGGGCGCTCCCTTCCCCGCGCGTCTCCCGGGGACCTGCGACGCCCGCAACGCACCGCCGTCCGGGTCGCGGGGACCGGCCCCCGACCCGCGGGCCGCGCCGCGTCTCCGGGTGCCCGCGCGCGGCCCCGCCCGGCTCCGCGCTCCCCACCCAACACGAGGCAGGCGCTGGCTCCACCGCCGCGGGCAAGAGGCCCCCGGGAGGTCTCCGCCCCAGGCAGGCCGCCCCAGCGCAGCCGGGGTCACCCGCGCCACCGGCCCCAGAAAGGCCGGGAGCAGTCCCGCAACCCCGCGAGCCTCAGGACTACCACTCCCGGCATGCCTCGGCCGCGCGCTGACTACATTTCCCAGAAGGCGGCTGGGCGACCCCCGGGAGATGCCCTCCGCGAGCTCTCGACCCTCTGTCTGCCCCCGGGAAGTCCGCGGGAACGCGAGGCCGCGCGCGTGACGAGTAAGGCGGGTGGTCTCCCCCACAGTCCCCGCTGCCTGCATCCTCCCGGGGGCTTGTTGTGCTAGACAGGCAAGGTGATTTGAAAAAACAAAACCCGAATTTAGAGGCCTTTAGGAGAATCCGTGGGCCACAACAGCTCCCCACCAGCTAGTTATGGTTTTTATTTTAATGCGTAGCGTACCCAGATGATGAATGCATAGGTACAGTTTAAACAAGAAACCAATACCCACATGCCCAACACTTAGCTTGAAGAGAGATTTGACCAGAATTTCTGAAGCCCGGTCCACAATGCTCCCCTGTCATTTGTCTTAAATTGTGCAACGCGTTTGCCTTGCTTAGCTTGCTGGTATTGCATTCCACAATAAGTGTTTCTTTTTGCAAGGTTTCTGATCTTTATATAAATGGAATCTGCTGTATGTTCTGTGACATAACGCTCACCAGGAATGCTGTTTGAAAAAAAAAAATCAACTGAGTATATTTTAAAGATCTTATTGGCTTTATTCAGTGATTCGTGAACCAGGCAGTATCCTGTCCAGCAGGGAGGAAGGAGCTCCAAGAAGTACTACATGTAAGCCTTTTGTGGGCAGACGGAGCAGGAACAAGGAAGTTGTACTAGGCAAAAAGTGGATTGGTTATTGCAAGGTTAGTTTCCCTACAGAAGATGGCAAAGATTTATCAGGCAGATTGCCTAACTAATGATGATCACACAGTTCCTGGTTGGCTGGTTTACGATTCCATTTCTGGAAGAGCTGAAACTGTAATTAAGTCTTTGGTGAGGGGGGGAACTCACCCTGAGAGATCCCTTTTGAGCCTGTGATCTTTAATAACTTTTAGTTTCACCCATCTTGATACATGCAAAGTTCATTCATTATCACTGCTGTATAAGATTCTATTTATTCATTCATTCAACAACAGCGACAAAAATATTCAACACCTCTCTTGCTCCTGGCATTGTCTAGATGCTAGAAATACATCAGTATTTCTGGTTGACCCAAACGCTCAAAACCTCTGCATTCATGCAGCTTAAATTCTCTGGGTGGAGAGGGGAAAAAGATGATAAACAAGAGTAACAAATGGTATGTTTTTAGGTAGTGATGAGCGCTAATGAGAACAAGAAAGTGGGAACAGTGACCCTGGCTGCGGGGTTGGGAGTACTGCAATGTATACAAAGTAGTTAAGAAACGTCTGACTGAGAAGGTGACATTGAAGAAAGATCTGCAAAGAGGTGAGGAGTGAGCGGAGTTCGGGATCTGTGGGAAGGCTTTCTGGCAGGCTGAAAAGCAGATGCCTGGAGGTGGGAGCACGCCTGGCCTGTTGAAGACGCATGAATACTGTTGCTGAAGCAGAAAGGCGGCAGAAACCAGAGGCAAGAGGACTAGAATGTGCAGGCTCTTACTGGTCCCGGTCCCTGGATCTTACTCAGAAGAGAATGCTCTGAGCAGTGGAGACGCTGGAGTAGGCAGTTACTTAGGTGTTAACAGGATGCTGGAGGCCAGCAAATGGGAAGTCAGGGTCAGCCACGGGGGAAGTTAGAAACCTGTCCTGACAGCACTCCCCAAAACAAAGAAGCCGGATCAACCCAAGACAGACCCAAGACAAAGAAGGCTGGAGCCCCTGATCAGGCAAGGGAGAAAAGGCAAGAAACCCTGCTCCCAGGAAATCCCCTCCCCAAGTAACAAATATTCCACCCCGTACCTGTCAGTAAAAGATACGGAGACCCAAACCCAGCTTCCTCTTGAGCTCCCCTGCACTCAGGTCTGGAGAGCGTACTCTCATTTGAATGAACCTTCCCACTTACACCCCTCAACTGTGTGTCTCGTCTCTCCTTGAAATCTTCTTGGGACAAGACCTAGAGCCTCAGGGAACATCCTGGGGACAGGCTGGGTAGAGGCCTCAGGGCCCCCGCGGTCTCCCTTGTCCATCCTCTGATGTCGCTTTCTTAAATGATCACTCTGACTGCAGTGCTGAGACTTAACCGAAGGGTCAAAGGCAGCAGCTGGGAGACTGGGATTAGTTAGAAGGCCATGGCTGTAAATTCTGAGAGAAGACAGCAGTATGGGCTGAGTCGTTGCAAGTGGTTGGAACAGCTCAAAGCTCAAAATATGGAAAAGATGAGGATGTTAAGAACATTTTGAACATAATGTTTTTCAACGATGAAGTGTATTTTTTAAAATAGTCCTGGCAATTATGTTTTTAAAAATACTCTTTATGCCCCATTTTTCTGACTGTAAAAATTAAGAACTAACTTTTCTTCTGACTTCCTTTATATATTAAGCCAAACGCAAATGTATTCTACTTTGTCCCATTTATTATTATTTTTAAAGATTTTATTTATTTATTTGACAGACAGAGAGAGACAGCCAGCGAGAGAGGGAAACAAGCAGGGGGAGTGGGAGAGGAAGAAGCAGGCTCATAGCGGAGGAGCCTGATGTGAGGCTTGATCCCATAACGCCAGGATCACGCCCTGAGCCGAAGGCAGACGCTTAACGCTGTGCCACCCAGGTGCCCCTACTTTGTCCCATTTACAATTTTTACAGTATGAGCTAATAGGCCATGACCACCAGTATCCAATTTTAATACATCTATATTCTACTTTCTCAGCTACGAATTCTGGCAATTTCCTCGAGTTTTATCATTTATATTTATTTATAAGTAAATCTATTTTATCCTGTAACCTCATTGGTCACATCTGTGACTGCCTGCTTAGGTTTCTCTTTGGGTCTTGGTATTTCTGTTCCTTTTTCACATTCTCACGACTAGTTTTTATCAGTGCCCTCCCAGTTTTCTGAAGAAACCTGAGGCCAATTTGGTTTTTTTCTTCCCTTGAAGGTAACCTTTATTTCTCTACTTTGACTGTTATGTAAATCTCACCCTTGGGGCACCTGGGGGGCTCAGTTGGTTAAGCATCTGCCTTTGGCTTAGGTCATGATCCCAAGGTCCTGGGATTGAGTCCCATGTCAGGCTCCCTGCTCAGAGCAAGGAGTCTGCTTCTCCCTCTCCCTCTGCCCCTCTCCCCCTCTTGTGTTCTCTCTCTTGCTTGCTCTCTCTCAAGAAAGTAAAATCTTAAAAAAAAAAAAACTCACCCTCCCCTCCCCTCTGTTTTCCTGTATTTATAAGTACTTCTATCCACCCCCACCCCTACTCCAGTATCTAGCAACCGGTTTTTCATTGTTTTTGTCTTGGACACACACACAAAAGGGAAAGGCTGAGTTCTGGGGTTTTTTCTGCTTTCTTCATTAACATCTTAAACTGTTATTCTTGAAGTCTGGCTTTCGTATCTCTGATAACCTCACCCTGGTATTCTTTGTCTTTTCTTCTATTTTCTTTTTTTTAAATTTTTTTTATTATATTATGTTAGTCACCATACAGTACATCCCTGGTTTCCGATGTAAAGCTCGATGCTTCATTAATTGCGTTCTTCTATTTTCTGAGAGGATTCTTCGAATTTATCTTCCAAGCATACAGAATCCGATTTATAAAGTTATTATTTTCCCACTGTTTCAAATGTAGTTTATTCTTTAAAAAAAAAATGGTGTGGTGGGGCACCTGGATGACTCAGTTGGTTAAGCACCAGACTCTTGATTTCGGCTCAGGTCATGATCCCGGGGTCATGAAATCAAGCCCCGCGTCAGGCTCTGTGCTCAGCACAGAGTCTGCTTGAGATTCTTCCTCGCTCTCTCTCCCAAATAAATAAAATCTTTTTTAAAAAAAATAAAAATTTAAAATGGCCGTGTATTTGGAAAAAAAAGTCTACACTACACAGAGCATCCTTGAAGTAGTATGAAACCCACTGTCCCCATGTAGCAGGCTCCGTGGGGCCAGTGCAGTGTAACTGGAGATGGACTAGTTTTCTTCCCTCCCTCCCATCCTCCCTTCCTTCCTCCTTTCTCTTCACAGTGAGGAAACAAAAACAAAAACCAAATTATAGGAAAAGGAGAAATAGGAATTGTTCCCCCTGTTCAAGGTTACCAAGGCTAAAGTGAAGTATGTGCAGTGTTTAGAATTGCATGACAGCGCCCCTTCCACCTTCTCTCCAGCAGTGGATGATCTAAATGACATCTGTCCCTGTACAGTGTGGGACGGAGGCCGATGCACTGACTGGATTTGGGGACACGGGGTATACTGTCGAAAATGCTACCCAAAAAAAGAAGATGTGGTCCATATATACAATGGAATATTACTCAGCCATCAGAAAGAACGATTACCCAACATTTGCAGCAACATGGACGGGACTGGAGGAGATTATGCTAAGCGAAATAAGTCAAGCAGGCTTCAGAGGGGAGGAGGGCGGGGGATTGGGATAGACCGGTGATGGGTAGTAAGGAGGGCACGTATTGCATGGAGCACTGGGTGTTATACGCAACTAATGAATCATGGAACACTACATCAAAAACTAATGATATACTGTATGGTGACTAACATAACATAATAAGAAATTATTTTTTTAAAAAAAGTACACTAAACCAGAATAATAAAAATAATCTGCATATGTAGTTATATAAAAAAAAAGAAAGAAAGAAAGAAAATGCTACCCAGATCCTACTGTGGACGTGAATGTCCTCATGGAAACATGCCATAAACTGTTTACATCTTCTTGCCCCATATAAACTCCCTTATAAGTTTAAAGTGTGTTATAACATTCAAGGGTGATTGCAAACATTTGTTTAGGAAAAAGAACCCAACTGACCTAAGCGAAGAGATGCGTGGGCAGGAGGGCGTTGGAATAGGGATCCAAGGGGTAATTCCATC
Organism: Ursus maritimus; assembly: GCF_017311325.1. Taxonomy (NCBI): domain Eukaryota; kingdom Metazoa; phylum Chordata; class Mammalia; order Carnivora; family Ursidae; genus Ursus; species Ursus maritimus. Next base: position 77,323,484 of record NW_024426663.1, on the reverse strand, counting down.
TGGGTCTTTCCACCACAACCCTATACATTTATGGAGTCATGAAAACCTACAATTTTTTTATTGTACATAATTTGCTTAAAACAAATTGAAATCTTGCCCACTTGTTTTCTTTGCCCTTTTTTTTTAAAAGTAGGCTCCATGCCCAGTGTGAGGCTTGAACTCATGACCCTGAGATCAAGAGTCACGTGTTCTTCCAAAGGAGTGGGCCAGGTGCCCCTTGCCCATGTCTTTTTACTGAAACAGAGATCACAAAGCAACGCCTGATGATTACAGAGCAGCTTTTAGACCTCTTGCCACAGGGGTGACAAGGGTTTGTTCTGGCTTGGGCACAATGAAGTTCTTGGGTGTGGCACACAGTAGGCACTTAAAGATAGAAAGAAAAGTGGGGTAGACATGACGTGTGGTTGCTGAGAAGATAACCAAAACATTTCTTCGGGTAGGTGAGGTAGTGACTGTGGCATAAATCTGAAACTCCCATCATATTCTTTGAAAAAAAAAACAACAACAAAGGATATGGCAGAGGAAAGAGGCAGTAGTGTTCCTAAAACGGATATAAAACCACCACCAGGAGGAGAAAGTATGCTCTATGTGTGAAAATATGCAAAACCGTACAGGTGTAGAAGAGAACGGAATAGAAGTGCTTCAAAGTACATGCCGGATATCTAAACAACCGCTATAACTCGACAACAGAACAGCCCATTCCAAACATGGGCAAAGGATTTGAACAGAGAGTTCTCAACAAAAGATATAAAATAGCCAAAAAGCATATAAAAGAGACGTTCAACATCACTAGTCATCAGGGCAATGCAAATCGTGGCCAGAATGCGACACTGCTGCACACCTGTGAGTGTGACCATTAAGGAAGAAAGCCAGAAATTACCAAGTGATGGAGGATATAGACCACCCGTATTGGAACTGGATCCTGAAAGCCAGAAAATACCACGTGTTGGAGGATGTAGAACCACCCACATTGGAACTGGATCCTTCGTACATTGCCGATGGGAATGTAAAATGGTGCAGCCACGGTGGCAAAGTGTTTGACTATAACAACCACTCCTCATATGACCCTGCAATCGCACTCTTAAGTATTTACCCAAGAGAAATGTCCACTTGTATGCAAATGTTCACAGCAGCGTTGTTCACGATCGCCAAAATGTGCAAATAATCCTACTGTCCACCAACACATGAATGGGTAAATATAATGTGGTAGATATTCACAATGGAACATTACTCAGCCTTAAAAAGGAAGGAAATCCTGACACCTGCTATAATATGGATTAACCTTGAAGACATTGTCCTAAATAAAATCAGCCAGACACAAAAGGACAAATATTGTATGATTCCACTTATGTCAGGAATCTAAAAGAGGCAAATTCAGGGGCGCCTGGGTGGCACAGTGGTTAAGCATCTGCCTTCGGCTCAGGGCATGATCCCGGCGTTATGGGATCGAGCCCTGCATCAGGCTCCTCCGCTATGAGCCTACTTCTTCCTCTCCCACTCCCCCTGCTTGTGTTCCCTCTCTCACTGGCTGTCTCTATCTCTGTCAAATAAATAAATAAAATCTTTAAAAAAAAATAAAAGAGGCAAATTCAGAGAGGCGGCAAGTAGAATAAGAGGTGACCGGGGCTGGCAGCAGGGGAAATGGGAGAGTTACTGTTTAATGGATGCAGATCTTCTGTTTGAGATGATGAAAAGTTCTGGAAATAGATTGTGGTGATGGTTACATTGTGAATATCTTCAGTGCCACAAATTGTACACTTAATAATGATTATAAGGGTAAATCTTATGTTATATATATTTTACCGTAGTTTAGAAAAGAAAAACAACACATGCAGGAGGTGAGACATCCATGGGAAGGTGATGCTTTATGGGGAGAATATTTTTAATGGAAAGACAGTGATGTGGAAACCATGTGTCAAGGAGGAAAGTAGCAAAAGGGAGAAGTAGAAGATCCTGCAAGAAAAAGAGAGAAAATCCCCCAAAATGTTTTTGACCCCACAATTTCTCCTCCAACCCCAAGCCATCTAGTCAAAAATCATATTTTTCTATACAGACAGAAGTAGGTGTGACTTACAGATTTTATACATGGACTCAAGCTTATGACAGAAAGGACACAGAAACGAGCTTGCAGGGGCTCTCGAGGCCAAGTCTGAGACAATTTTGGCATCAACATACACAATGATATTCACAGATTACAGTCCATTGAATAAAATAAGAAACCATGCTTCCAGTCATAAAAACAGAAGATAAAACACTCCCCTAAAGTGGAAAGCCAATTAATAAGAGTATAAGAAATGACAGAATTATGAGATCTCCATGTGGAAACCGTTGTGATGACAATAAAGCAAGTGTCATCCTTAGATGCTAAAACTGGTGGAGGTGAGTTTGTCTAGTACAGATAGACATCCACAATCATCAGATCGCCTCTCAAGATACGAATGACCGTGAAGAGAAAAACAGTGACTTTAGAGGGGGAGACAAGGCCAACACCACCTCAACCAAGATAAAGCTGAAATTACTAACATCGCCAGGCTCCCAGTGTGATAAGACCATGAACTGAGAATACAAAATTGCTTTGGTGGGTTTCTTACCAAAAAAGCACAACATAAACCTAACCATGTGGAAAACACTGTTGAAAGCCAATGGAAGGACAGTCTAGGGAAAAAAAAAAGCCTATTCATTTCACAGAGCTTTCATGAGAAAATGGGTTTGGTAATGCAACAGCCAACAAGAAAAGGGCCCAACCCACCTGAAAAGGTGGACATTTTAAATCATTTCATTACTATGAACACTATAAATTAAATGTATCGGGCATGTCAGTCGTATTATAAAAGGTTGCTTTGAAAATGGCCTATTAGGAAGCTATAAAAATGGACAGTATTCTCTTCTGCCTAGATTCTGAACAAGCCTCTTTGAGAATAAGAGGAGAAACCAGGCAAGGCGAATATGTTCACAACTCAATGATGAGTCTTTCTTTGCCTAATCCTCTTACGCACATTTTTTTAGTTTAGTGTGTGTTTCCTGACTTGGGATAGGAACCAATCTCTCTTCCTCTGGTGATCTAGGGAGATGAATGAGAAGGCAAAGTATAGACAGGAAAGAGGGGTGTTGATAGTTTTGTTAAGGAGATGTTTAAATTCAACAGTGGCCCGAAAAATGTTATGACCTTGGGGGTGCAGTTGGTTGAGCACCCGACTCTGGGTTTCGGCTCAGGTCATGATCTCAGGGTCGTGGGATTGAGCCTTGAGTCAGGCTCCATGCTGAGCGTGGAGTCTGCTTGAGATTCTCTCTCCCTCTTCCTTTGCCCCTCCCCCTGCTCTCACTCCTTCTAAAATAAGTAAATCTTAAAAAAAAAGCTATGACCTTGAAGTGGCCCTTGGGTACAACCTCTTAAACTTGATGTGCACTTCACCTAGGGTGAGCAGGCAGTAAGATCTGTTTTATCCTACATCAAATGACCCAGTATAGAGTTGGGCCAAAAAACTCTATTTAATCATTTTTACTGATAAACACACTGGCCTTCCTACTGATCCTCATTCTGGCTGGCCTGGGCAACCTCTTCCTGAGAAGGCAGGCTCTCTCAGGCATCAGCCAAGCTGAGGAGCCCTGTGCTCCTCCCCAAGTCATTTCCTTGCCTCACGGCAAGAGGTAATCACCATGCTGAGTTGTGTGTTTGTGTGGTAGCCAGTCTACAAATATGGTCCCTACGATGAACCACGACCCTGGTATTCACACCCTTGTATCACCTCCCCTTGAATCTGGACCTCGTCTATAAATAATTTTCCAAGAGAATACAGAACTGATGTCATGTGACCTCCAAAGCTGAGTTCTAAGGTCTACACTTTGTAGATCTTTTAGAATGCCAGCTCTTGGGACAGTGTCTCTCAGGAACCAGCCACCCTTCTGTCCAGTGCCCAACCGGGCTCTCAGCAGCAGACATCACTGGGTGCCGGCCTCCCTGGACACCAAGCGTAGGTGAGTGGCAGCCGCCATCTGACTGCAAATGCATTAGAGACACCAAGTAAGAACTGCCCAACTGAACCCAAATTGGAACCAACGGTATTAATAAAGTGTTGTTCTAAGCCACTAAATTTGGGGATGAGTCGTTACATAGCACGGATGGCTAGAAGATCTTGTTATTCAATCACTTGCTATTTTTAGTATCTTTACATGTATAAATCACTTAAAATCAATTTAATATTGCAGAACATGTTGTTATACCATATGTTGTTTCCTCTGACTTCTGAAAAATCAACAGGCTTTGAAATTCATCTGTGTTTGCTTATGGCTTTGGTTCATTCATTCTCCCTGCTGCTCTACATTGTTAATATTCCAGAGTTCTCCATTTTCCTATTAACATTCAGACTACGTCGAAATATTAGCTTCTATGATCAGTGCTGCTAAGAATGTCTTTATATCTGTCTCTTACTGCTCATATGCACACATTTATCTATCATACATACATAGGAGTGGAACTTCTGTTTTATGTCGTGCACAAGTTCAACTTGATAGGATGCCGATGGTCTGTATCAACTTACACGCCCACTAGTAGAGTATGGATTCCAGTTCTTCCGCATACATTCCAAAACTCAGTAATGTCACACATCTTTGTTTTCACTCATCTTTAAAAAAAAAAAATCATAAAATTTGGGGTGCCTGGCTGGCTTAGTGAAGTGTGTGACTCTTGATCATGGGATTGTGAGTTCAAGCCCCACGTTGGACACAGAGCGTACCAAAATAAATAAATAAAATAATAAAATAATGTCTATTTAAAAAGAACCTCAAAAAATCCTCTCTGTGATCCTAATTTCCACTTTTAAGCATCTTTTTGTGTTTTTAGAAATCTGTATTTCCTCTTCTGTGAAATAAGTAGTCATGTATTTGGACCACTTTTTTTTTCCCTACAAGGTTGTCTTTTTTATTTTTTTTTTCCTTTAAGCTGATTTGTACAAAGTATTTAAACTTTCCAGACAATAAGCATTTGTCAAAAATGTTGTGGAAAGACCTCCTATTTTATGTCTTGACTTTTCAATTCCATTTTGGTATATTTTGATAACCGGATGTTCTTTTTTTTTTTTAATGTGAGCAAATATAGAAAAAGATTTCATGGCTTATCTGTGTCCCGTTTAAAATAATCCTTCCCTATTGTGAGGTCATAAAGTTATTCTTTACATCTTCTTCCAAAAGACAAACAATTTTGCCTTTCACAGAATTCTTTTTGTGGTGAGGGTAGGCATCCAATTTTTCTTTTATGTAGATGAACCATTTATCTCAAAGCCATTATTCATTATTGAATAATTTGTTTTTTTCTCTACACTCCTCCTGTCATGACTACTTCTAACATTTTACCATTTTTTTCGGCAGGTTTCTGGTAAATACCCTTCTACCAGGTTAAGGAAGCTCTCTCCGCTGCTTGGCTAAGACTTGTTACAATGAATGGGTGCTGAATATTTTGGTTGCTTTGTCTGCATTGAGATGAACATACGGATTTTGCACCTTGAAGCTTCCCAGGTGGTACACAGCATCTGTAAGTTTCCTAATTCTAAACAACCTGCCCGATCTTTTGAAAAATCCACATTTATCATGATGCATTAACTATGTTGAGGTACTTCTGGATTACATTTGCTTTGTTTAGAGTTTTTACGTGTTTGTTCATGGATGATGTAGGCCTGCATTTTTTCTTTTGCTTGTACTTTCCTTGTCAATTTTGGTACTGGGTTATATTGGAATCACTGTTCTTGTACACGGTCTCCTCTGGAAGATCCTGCGTAAGACTCAAATGGCCTGTTACTTGCAAGTTTGAGAGACCTCAACTTAGAAATAACTGGGCCTGATATTTTCTTTGTGTAACTTTATTCAGATATATCTGGTGGGATTATTTTTAGGACTATACTGTTACTTGGAGATGCAATGGTCTGAATGTGCGCCCCTTCAAAATCCGCGTTGAAACCCTAACCCCAGAGGTGGAAGTATTAGGAGGTGGGGCCTTTGGGAGGTGACTGTCATGAGGGTGGAGCCCCATGAATTCGATTAGTGCCCTCACAAGAGGCCTCAGAGAGCTCCTTCGCCCCTTCCACCATGTGAGGATCCAAGAAGCCACCGGCTAGGAACCAGGAAGACGATCCTCACCAGGACACACCTGTGCAGGTGCCATGATCTTGGACTTCCCAGCCTCCAGAACTGTAAGAAGTAGGTCTCAGTGGTTTATAAGCCACCCAGGCTGCGGTATTTCATTATGGCAACCTAAGTGGACTAAGACGGAAATTATATTTTCCTAGAAATTTTCCCAGAAATTAGAGAATTTAATAGAATGGTTATGGGGAAAGAGGAACTGCTGTGGAGGATAACATGACCCAGAAAAGTCTGTTCCTCACCGAGTCTGGAACAGTAAGACTGATTAGTTGGTCCCAGGAAGCAAAAGTTGAATTCAATGATTTCTGCTTTAGCTCAGTCTCCACCCTCAACAGTAACTTTTTCTGAGGTGTTTTTTTTTTTTAAACTCTTGACAAAGAGAAAGAAACTAGTCCCCTTTTTAAAAACAAAACAGGTAGTTCAGTCCTTAGGTGCTTGCCTACTTCTGGTGATACTGGACAACACTAGAGGATGTTGCTTCTGTAAAGTTCAACGAGTTTAGTTTGACTTGGGAGATAACTGTTTTTACGTCGCCAGAATTATTATTCACATTTTAAAAATGCTGAAACATGCTAACTTGTTGAAGCGTCTAACAGCCCATTTACTGAACTTAGATTCTGAATTCCTGTCTCCTGGCCCTCAGAGTGTGGGAGGGAGTGAAAGTTACCTGGTTCACTTTACCTCCAGCTAGGACGGTGATCCACACTGTTGCTGGGCCTTCCTGGGTGGTAACCAGAGAGCTCAATGAAGCAGGCACAGCCTGGGTGCCAAGAGGCATGCTCCCATCTAACACTGTAAGATCACTGCTAATGTGTATCAGTGGAGTAACTTGCAAAAGCAGTAGTTGTCTGAATAACCTTTAATTCTCAACCTCACACAGCAAAGGTAATCACTTTATGATAAAACCAAGTGAACTACCATGCATTCTGTGACTTAAAATAGAGTGACTTTTAGATCGGCTTCAGAGCTGAGAACAAGTCGTCAGGGAGAAAACTCACGGGACCGTATGCCTGCAGCGTTTACAGAGTGATTTTCTCTTCAGGTAAATGGCTTGGAAAGCAGAGAAGAAACAACCCAAAAAGTTTTCACAACCATCAAGTACACGTTTTGCCTTTAAACTATTAAAGAATACATTTTAGCGGCAGTGAGGTAGCTACAGGTCACCTGCTTACATTTCTCCTCCAGAACAATCCACACTGGCTTGCATAACACTTAAATGTCGTTTCAAAAAACAGATTCCTAGATAAATCTAAAGTCTGGATTTTATGGCTGCACTTTTACATAAATCAACACACTTCCCAGGGAAGCTTGCAAAAGCTGGGGGCTCTTCTTGCACATCACCAGGGTGAAGATAAAAGAATCTTACACATTCTCTACCTTACAGTCAGTAATAACTTAAATACTATGAAAAAAAAAAAAACATTTCATAGCAGCTTTCCTAATACACCTAATGTTTGTTACCTGCATCATGAAGTCTCTGATGTCTGAGGAGGTCTACATTCTGAAGTTTAACTCACAATTAACCACTCTTCACCACTTCCTGCCCAGGATGAGTTTTTCGAAATTGACTACGGAATGAACTTCAGTTGGAAGACTTTCCACATGTGTTTTATTTATAGTTTTTCTCCAGTGTGAGTCCTCTGATGATTGGTAAGGGATGAGCTCTGACTAAAAGCCTTCCCACATTCTTTACATTTATAAGGCTTTTCTCCTGTATGAATCCTCATATGTGTCATAAGGGAGGAACTTTGTCGGAAGGCTTTCCCACATACTTTACAGTTAAACGGTTTCTCTCCAGTGTGAATTCTCTGGTGCTGAATCAGAGCTGAGCTTTGGTTGAAGGCTTTTTCACAGTCATTACATTTATAAGGTTTCTCTCCAGTGTGAATTTTCCGATGAGTATTAACTGCTGAGTGGGAACTGAAGGCTTTTCCGCATTCTTTACAGTTATACGGTTTCTCTCCAGTATGGATTCTGTTGTGTATATTAAGCCGTGAAATCCAGGAGAAGGCCTTCCCACATTCGTTGCATTTGTAGGGTTTTTCTCCCGTATGAATTCTTTGATGCTGTATCAGAGCAGAGCTTTGGCTGAAGGCTTTCCCACATTCTTTACATGCATAAGGTTTCTCCCCAGTGTGAATTCTCTGATGTATGATAAGGGCTGAGTGGTAACTGAATACTTTCCCACACTCATTACAATTAAAGGGTTTCTCTCCAGTATGAATTCTATGGTGTCTACTTAGCCGTGATATTGAAGTAAAGGCTTTCCCACACTGACTACATTCATAGGGTTTCTCTCCAGTATGAATCCTGTGATGTTGAATAAGAGATGAGCACTGGCTAAAGGCTCTCCCACACTCGTTACATTTATAGGGCTTTTCTCCAGTATGAATTCGTTGGTGGTTATTCAGGGATGAGCTTCCTTTAAATGTCTTGCCACACTCGTTACATTTATAGGGCCTCTCTCCCGTATGCATCCTCTGATGTCCGATGAGAGATGTGGTGAAACTAAAGGCTTTCCCACATTCGCCACAGATGTAAGGTTTCTCTCCTGTGTGAACTCTGAGATGCTGAGTGAGAGACGAGCTTTGGCTGAAAGCTTTCCGACATTCCTTGCATTTATAGAGCTTCTCTCCAGTGTGGATTCTCTGGTGTTTACTCAGGGAAGAACTGTGGAGGAAGATTTTCCCACAAATGTTACATTTGTAACATTTGCGCACCGTATTGACTCCCAATTGTTTAAACAGAACTGAATACTGCTGGGAATGGGGTTTCCTTCCTCTGGAAACAAGTCTGGGTTTTCTAATAAGGGATGATTTCAGACTGAGATTTTTCCCGAGCTCAATACTTGTAAAGCTCCTCTCCCTCACGTAGGTATTTCTGATGGTGACTAAGAATTTCCTGAAAGGTTTGTTCTTTTTGACTTGTTGCTTCTCTAGCTTGTCCTCATTTTTGTAGACTTTCCCCAACCTGAAGTCAAAAGGACCGTCACCCAGGAGTTTATTCATTACTTCCTGATTTTCTTCTTCAGAAACTGTAGTTTCAAACAAGCGCTCCCATCCTAAAATAAACAAAACGGGTAAGTCTCCCTTGCCCTGAGAATAAAGAAAAGTGACACCAAAATATACAAGGATTTCTGACAAATACATCCTGGATTCTTAAGAAAGCACGGGGAGAAAGAAGGGTACGAGAAAGCAGAAGCATGGGAGACACGCTTGGGTGGAGAGGGTCTGTGGAACGCTGTATGTGGGTGAGCTCCGAGGGAAGCTCCTCCAATGAGAGCAGCCAGGAACCTGCTCCAGGAACAAAGATCAGGTCAGCAGGGGACAGAGCACTTCTGAGTTCAGCGGGTTGTGTTACTCCCCAGCTCCCTCTCCTGTGTCAGTCACCGGCTTACTCAAGGTAAATCCACGAGAAAGCTGCAGAGAGGCTATAAGTAAAAACCAGAAGAGCTGTGGGCCTTAAAAAGCTCTCCGAAACCCAGGGCCTCGATTGGTGCTGTTTTGGAACTCCTCCCAGTGCTGTACATGGTGTTATGATGGACATTTCCTCACTCGTTCAAGCAATTATTTACTGAGTAGCCACCACGCAAAGGTCAAGATCAGGATTATGGGGAACACATCAGACAGGAATCCAGTTTTTGTAAGGTTTAAATTCTAGCAGCAGGGTATTAACAGTGACCAAGCGACCAAATAAACAAGGGATGATGAGTCCTGGGGGTGAAGAGAATGAGGAAAACAAACAAAAACAAGGTGATGTGCAGTACGAGTAAACGAGCCGACATTTCAAACTGGGGGATAAGGAAGCAGAATTAAAGGTGGGATCTAAATAATGAGAGCTGGCCACGCAAAAATGTGGGTGGAAAGAGGATTCCAGTCAGAAAGAATGTAAGGCAAGCGTCGGCTTCGAGTTGTCCAGGAACCCAGATTTGTCCAGTGTGGCCTGAGCAAGAGGGAACAAGACAGTGTTGGGAGGGGAGGAAAAGAAGTAGGCGGCAGCCATATCACGCGGGGTCTTGTAAGATATAGGAAGACATCTGGAATTTCTTCAGAGGATCCCTGAGGGTTAGGAGGGACAGGGCAGTTTTGTTTAAACAGGATCGCCATGGTGGTGTGACAAATGGATTGTAATTGGGGGTGGGGGGAAACAAGGGCAGGTGCAGAGCAGCCACTCAGGGGACTGGAAGGAGGTGATGGCAGTCTGCACTGGCATGGCGGGGAGGGGGGCATATTTGGGATGTGCTGAAGGCAGAGATGACAAGTACCTTCACCTACGAATAGGATGTACAGGGTACGTGCAAGAGAGGACTCAAGGATGCTGCTCAGCTTCTGGCCGGGGCAGCTCGATGGGGACCGGTCCCATGTAACAATATGGGGAATACTGGGGGAAGAGTACATTCTTGACAATAATTTTCAGTCCACTTTTTGATCACTTAGGATACTGTGTGAGGAATGGTGTCATTGCTTCCAAAAGAATGAAAGTATTTTCTTAAAGAGTTTTTATTTTCCTAACTAAAAAAGAGATATATAATCATTATAAGAAAAATAAAGAAAAGACAGAAAACTATAAATACGAAAATTGAGTTTACCCCTACACACGACACACAAATAGAATCATTGCTAGATGTGGAGTTTAGCTCACCAGAATTTTTCTGGATATTAGAAAACACTTTTATTTAAAAAGTAAAAATAGGTTGAAACTACACTTCCCCCTACCCACTCTTCACTTAAGAAAAATCGTGGGCTTCTCTCCATGGCAACGAATGAAGGTTGACACCATCATTTTATTGGCAATGTAAGATTTCAAAGCATAAATGTAATCGTAATTTAAAAAATCCCCTTCGAAGAGTCACTTAGCTTTCTTCTCCCTAGTGATCCCTCATGTTATAACGAACATTTTTTATACTGCCTTTGCTACTCTGCACAATTATGGAATTATTTCCTCTGGATAAACTTCCAAACCTGAAACGGATTTTAATAAAGCCAGACCATCCTGCAGAAAGACTACACCTATCAAAATCCCAGGAAAGATACTCAGGTATACTCGGAGCAATAGGAAAACACTGGATATGTATTTCTTAATTTGTGGGAATATAATAAGGGGAAAATGGCATCTCATTACTTTAGTTTGTAACTCATTGATTATAATGAAGTTGAATAGTTTTTCAAAGAATCCTGGGTGAATTTTCAAATTCACATTGCTTGGCTTTTTAATGGTAATACTCATGCCTTTGTACTGTAATTATTTACTCTCTGGACCTTTTCTCTGTTTCTCTTTATATTAAACCTGTGTATTCTATAACCACTATAGCAATCTTAGTAATAGGAAAAAACTAGAAATTAAAATTTCGAGGAGATTTTTAAATAAAATATGGCTTAACAATACAATAGAGCTCTTTCAGAGAGGTAGGCCTCTATTTCATGAGGGCCAAATAACTGAAGGACAGTCACAATTTAAAATTGGTTTGAGAACAGTACGTATAATCAATCTCTCTCTCTCTCTCTCTCTCTCTCTCTCTCTCTGTGTCTCTCATGCACAGACACACTCAAATATTCACAATCTGAGAGGATAAATAGTAAAATATCAACAAAGGTTCATCATGGTTGGTTGGCAACATTTCAGGGGAATTTCCTTTTTTTTTTTAAAAAATACCACATACATATACCTTGTATAAATTAAAAGTAGTTCATTTTTTTCAAATGCTTGCAAAAGAACATAGTCAATTTGATACAATGATTTCTTTACCAACCAGAAAGCTCAGAGTCAAATTCGAGACTCACCCATGGCTACCATGCTGGCCCTTACCACAGATAATTCACTTTCTAAGGTTCTGACCAAACTTCTATTTTACCATTATTCTTACAGTTAGCTTCCTTGGATTGTTGGTGGAATGTGGCAGAATATATGTTAGTATGTAGTAGGAAAAAAAGATCCCTGAAGTGAAAAAAAAGACTTGGCTCTTCAAAGCAATGGGCCCTGTGATGCCAGATAACAATATTAAAACAAACTCCTTGATATTTGATACAACCTAATGAATCTTCTGAATTCCAAAGATAAAGAAAATATCCTATAATATTCTAGACAGAAGACAAAATAACGGCGGGGGGACTGGATTTCTACACAGAAGATAGAGGAAAAAGAATCAAGCTAAGGGAGGACTTTTTATCAACGACACTCAATGTTCAGACACTAGAACCAAGCGTGAAGGAAAAAAAATTTGATGCCAGGATTCTAGATCCATAATTCTCACCGGAGAGGTAAAGAACTGATTTGATTTGATTTGATTGATTGATTGATTATTTTTAAATTTATTTTTTAAAGGTTTTCAGTATTTGACAGACGGCACAAGCAGGGGGAGCGGCAGGCAGAGGGAGAGGGGGAAGTGGACTCCCTAACTGAGCTGAAGGCAGACGCTTAACCGACTGAGCCACCCAGGCGCCCCAAAAGAATTGATTTTAGACATGCACAAACGGAGAACACATGAGCCTTTCTGAAAACATTATTCAAGGAAATATTCTAGTCAAAACAAAGTGGAAAATCTGAAGACAAAGCTCATGAATGGAAACAAAGGACTGAGCTGACCCAGAAAGCCTGCCATTGAGGGAGATGAATGCTGGATAAGGAGCAAACTCAAAGGAGAGGGCCACCCTCTGGTGTTAGAATCAAAGACAGAAGAGAACAAAAGCAAAGACAAAAAACAAAACAAAACCCAGAATGACAACAACAAACAAACAACAACAACAACAAAACAACAAAGGAGAACAGCGAATGAGAGCTTACTGACCCATCGGCCCAGAGGAGTTGTAGAGACTGAGAGATATGTCCTAGCAGCCAGGAAAGTATTATTTTGAATATTTTCACACAAAAGATTTAGGAGAATGCCGGGTGGAATACCTGCAAACCTTCTGCAGAAATTCTATCTATCACCGTGTTGCTACCCCTGCTTTCTCGCTCTTGGGTAGTGTGTGAATACACACACGTCTGCCTTTCCTTTTTAGCTGGGCCGTCCGTGATATGCTGCAGACCAAACAAGTCAAATAAAAACCCAAGCTAGAACAATGAGGGATGTACTGTAGTGACAGAGGTTTGTTCCAACCACAAAGGGAAGATAAGTAAAGAAAATAATCAGTCCAAAAATGGAACGGGAAGTCCTCAGAGAGGGAGAAAAACAGGAGAGACTCTTAACTCTAGGAAACAAACTGAGGGTTGCTGGAGGGGAGAGGGGTGGGGGGATGGGGTGACTGGGGGATGGGCACTAAGGAGGGCACGTGATGTGATGAGCACTGGGTGTCATATGCAACTGATGACATACTGAACTCTACAACTAAAACTAAGGATGGACTTTACGCTGCCAATTGAATTTAAATAAAATTTAAAAAAAAAGAAAAGAATCAGTCCGGAAAAACAGGGGAAGACATGACTCACACACCTTTACGCATTATATATGGTGTTACATGCTCTGCATTCACATTACAAAGGACATCGGAGGCAAGCGGGTCCTTCTTGGGAGAATTCAAACTCTCCCTCTGAACCTGCCGTATCAAGGACTCAGAAAGGTAGAGAGAGAGAGGAGATGCGCCCTCCCCAGACTTTCCCACCTGGCCTGGCCCATCCCGGAGGGCCCTGGTCAACGTCTCCTGATCAGCAGCACCCAGACAGTGAGAAAATGCTCTGGCCACTTCCCAGTCACTGTCACTCACCTACACGTGGGCCTCGAGAAACTCCATTTTCCACCATCCAGGGATCTTCTCCCTGCTGTAACTGGAAGATGACCTTTGGTGTGGAAAACAGGATTCCTGTTCGTGAGCAAGAAGAAGAGAATGAGTCCGCTGTGCAGACATGAGCGGCCACCCTGGCACACAGATCCGGCCCCAGGGGCTCCGGGGCAGAGGGACAGCTGAAGGAAGGAGAGGTCTGTTCAGAGAGGGGCTTCGGTCAAGCTCCTAGAGGATGGCCAGGAGGTGGTCCCAGGAAGAAAGTCAGGGCGCTGGCTGTGCTTGCTTGTACACTGGAACCTCTCGGGACACCCAGAGGGACAGTTTAGGGACAAAGAACGGCAAAGGCACACAGAGGCTGCCCATCGCCAGCTCTACCAACCCGCGGCCTTTCCTGGCAGTGGAGGGGAATGCAACTGCCACCCTGTGAGCCCACGTGCGGCTGAACCTGACCAAGCCCCCAAGTGTCCCCCTCGGAGAGGGCCCCATGATGCTCCCCCGGCAGACGCTCCATCACGAGGAAAGGTCCTTACCCAGCGAGACGAGGGTGCCGTAGTTCTCCAGCATCACCTCCCGGTACAGGGTTCTCTGCGCGGAGTCCAGGCGCAGCCACTCGTCCTGGCTGAAGAACACGGCCACATCCCTGAATGTCACAGACTCCTGCAATGGCAAACCCATTCCTGCTCACCCGGGACCATCCCCCCAAGGGGACAGCTGAGCAGCCACCCTGTCGCCACGCAGGGTTGCGAGCATCTCCAGGCGAGTCTCTGTCCTTTCCACAGGTACGTACAGTTGTCCCACTTCTGCAGGGGGGCACGTTCCAAGGACCCGCCCCCCAAGAGGTTGCCTAAAGCTTGGAGAGTACCTAACCCTATATATACTGTTTTTTCCTATAAATACAACCCTATGATAAAGTTTAATTTATAAATCAGGCACAGTATGAGATTAACAACAAATAACAGAACAATTATGATAATATGCTGTAGCAAAAATTATGTGACTGTGGTCCCTCCCTCTCAAAACATCTTACTGTGTTGTACTTACCCTTCTTCTGCTTGTAATATCGTCACAGCTAGACCCCAAGACCTGACCTTTACTGCCCACCTGCTGCTGCTCATTGACCTTTGTCCACATTCTTCCTCGAGCTTTTCTTTCCAAGTTCTCTCTTAACTCGGCCAGATGGGAGGAGAAACCGCTCCTCCAGCAGTAGCGACAGCCCTGACAAGATCTCCTGCTGGCCCAGGCCACCCACACCTTTGAGCTAGAGCCCCGACTCGGCCTGCACAGATGGACCGTGAAGTGACCTCTAGTGACCCACAGTTACCTCTACCTCATTATAATACTACAATCTCCGCCCAAGGCGGAGCACAAGCCTCATTTACATAACATACAATGGGTGTGGGGGGGTGTTTCCTTAAGGCGCATGCGCGACCTTGTGTTGGCCTCTACATGCAGTGACCAGGGTCCCCTTTTTTTTTTTTTTTTAAGATTTTATTTATTTATTTGACAGAGATAGAGACAGCCAGCGAGAGAGGGAACACAAGCAGGGGGAGTGGGAGAGGAAGAAGCAGGCTCCTAGCGGAGGAGCCTGATGCTGGGATCACGCCCTGAGCCGAAGGCAGACGCTTAACCGCTGTGCCACCCAGGCGCCCCCCAGGGTCCCCTTTTTAAATAAATAATCATCTTAACCCTAAATAACAGGAACCCATCCACCCTGGCATGGGGAGTCACGGCTTTGGAAGTTATTTCCCGTGATCTCATTTGCTGCAAAAACGTTTCCCTTGTGCGACAGCTCACCGGGCGTAATTTCTATTGGAGGCAGACCCAGGAGCAAACTCACGTTGGTGTGGTTACATGACGAGACAGTCAAGTGCCCACACGAGGTGAAGTGAGGTGAATGACGCAGGCTTTGTGGTGCAGCGTTCAGCTACCACTGACCTTCTGAGGACAGGTCAGAAGCAGGATCATCTGGTAACTGAAGCCTCGGGAAGGGAAACAATGGATGGGGGGCGGGGGCTATTGTAAGTCTTTTCAATAGCTCAGTGTCACTTGCCAGGCTCACAATTCAGGATCATTCTGAGGTGACCTGCGAGCCAACTCTGAATGTGCCTACCTCTCAGTCTCCAGGGAGGAGGCGGGCCTAACAGGTCACCTGACAATGTCCAAACTACAATGTTAAGTGGAAGCCACTTAACATGTGAGTGAGCCTTCTGTCTTGGCAATCTCTTCAATGGACGGCCTGGGATGCACAGGGCATTCTGGCCTAACACTTACTTAATGATCAAAGCGTTTTCTTTCTCTTCTGCTTCTGTGGAGAGGTTTTCTGGGTTGGGAGGACATTATGTTCTTAATTATTTCCGTAAGTGCCACGAAATGGCCAAGAAGGAAGAAAACACCGTGGACCAGATGCTTCATTTCCCTCAGTCTGTCCCCCAAAAGCACTGGCTAGTTGGGACTACTTTTCCTTTCACCAGCTCTATAAGCCTGGTCCTGCTGGTAAGCCCCACATCGCCCAATACAGTTGACCCTCGAACAACAGGGGTTTGAACTGGGCAGGTCCAAATATATACAGATTTTTTTCCCGATAAATACAGTACTGTAAATGTATTTTTTCTTCCCTTGAATTTTCTTAATAACATTTTCTTTTCTCTAGCTTGCTTTATTGGAAGAATACAGTACAGAGTACATATACCATACGAAATATGTGTTATCCGACCATTATTGGTAAGGCTTCTAGCCAACAGTAGGCTATTATTAGGGAAGTTTTTGGAGGAGTCAGAAGTTATATGTGGAGTTCTCATTTGCCACCACGTGGCTGGAGCCAGAGTGTATTATGCTAAGCAGTGTCAGTCAATTACCTGACTCCCTCAAGTTTCCACCCTTCACAGGAAAAAACATACCTAGATCCATTCAATTCCTAATCAACAAGTACTTAGCTGTTAAGTGGGGAATTCCGACTGAGACTGGCCCTGAGAGCTAGAGAAACAGCTTCCTTCCCGAGTTACCCCACCAGGCCCTCGGTCCCTCCGTGGGCTTCACTGCCTAGTAAAGCTCAACGATGGCTTCACTGTGTTCACGACCTCTGAACCAGGAAGGCAGGTAAAGAAAGAAGCCTTCGCTCACCTGAGCGTGGGCTGGCAGCAACCTTGTGGCCATTTCTCCCTCCCTGCTGCCCCTCCTGGAGAAGGCACCTGAAATGGGAGAAAAAACTGTGAGCAGTCTGTCTGTCCATCCTGTCTGTACTCCCACCCTCATGAGGCCTGACGAAATTAGAGAGCTCCACACACTGAGCACCCTGCAGACGGAAGCCAGAGGGAACGTGGGAGCCCAGACATCCCTGAGTTAGAGGGTCCGTGGGCATGGCCGCCCAAACCAGGAGTGGGCAGCAAGCACACTTCCAGTCACCGGCCAGCTACCTTTCAGCCAGTGGTTTCTGAATAAAGATAAATCAGACTAAGGAATTAGAACCATCTGATGTACGTTAACAGAGTAAAGGGCAGTCAGGCCAGGCTCAGAGAGATGTTCAATGAAAGAGAAATAACATAAATACTCAGCACATCTGCACTTAAATGTTTTGAACTATATTATAATAATTATATTGTACCTAACATAGTATATAATTAGATATAATGTATGACAACAAAGTAATAACACGATTATAATTATTATATATAATTATAATAATTCTTTACATAACATTTGAAGGAAATTGGTGTCCGTTTCAGGAAGAGCCAACCAAAAATTAGTCTTTTCTTTCCCTTGGAAATGGTGCTTCCTTTACGAAGAAAGAGTTATCAAATCTCCTTAAAAGAAAACATTACCCATCCTCTCCCTGCTCCAAAAAAAACCCACAAGGCTCAAAAGAAAGAGCATCATTGGCTACAGATGAATTTTAAAATCTGGAGAAAAGGCAAGTAACTCAGCAAAAGGGCAAAATTAAACAAAAAAAGAATAGTCAAATCACTCTAGGATTCACTCTGGGAGAACAGGGCCACACAAGCTCAATCTAGCAAGCATAGCAACAACTAACACACATAAAAAGTTGAAACTCGGGGCGAGGTGGGAGTGGGGGGAGACCAACCAACGCGCCCAGCCAAAAACCGCCCCAGGGTGCACGAACCCTCCCTCCAACAAGGCAGAGCTCCCTGCAGTCTCAGTTCTGGGACCAGGGCTCCACGAGACTTGCCCGAGGCTGGCGCCCCGGGCTCAGGCGGTGACAGCTCCGATTTCCGGGGCTGGGGGGCCGCGGGAGCGCAGAGCTCCCGGGGCAACGCCCCCTCCCCGGGCCACCTTCACCTGCCGAGGCCGCCGCCGCTCGGACGCCCGCAACCGGGACTCGGCTGAGACTCGCGCGGCGGCCGGCCCTCTGCTCTGTCCCCGCCGCTGGAGCTGCGCACCCCGGGCCCGCTCTCACCGGCAGCCGGTACCTGGGCCCGCCGCGACGGGGACGCCAAGCGGCGGACCGCACTGGAGACAAGCAGGATACCTAGCCTGGGGACATTTTTCGCCGCCGCCGCCAGGCCGCCAGGCGCAACTGCGCCTGCGCACGAGAGATGAGCCGGGCGCTTCGGCTGAACCGCAGCGCTTTTTCTTTCGAACTATGTTTCCCAGACGTCGTCGCAGGACGGCAGCCTACGGTGTCCGAGAAGGGCCAATAGCGGTAAGGCTAGAGAAAGCCGGCTTGCGGGAAGCCCTAGAAGGCTGAGTGAAGCCAGGTCTTTTTCTGCCTCTCTCACCGCTTGTCCTGTCGCGTACCCTTTTTGCGAAAAGTGAGTATGTATTTAAAAATATGGAAAATGAGGCTCTCGCTGCAGCTTGTTCTTGGAGGGTGAGCGAACTGTGTCAACCAAAATTCTTGGAATGCCAAGATTTGGTCAGAGGCGAGGGAAAGCTTTCTTGCCACGCGGTTTGCACGCCCCGGCGTCGCAGTCTCGAGCTACAAACTGAGAGTCCTCTCCGAAGGGGACCATTTCGGCTGAGGGTTAACTAGGCAGAAACCGCAAGTTCTGTGCCCTTATCGAGGCTGGTCAGACTTGGGTCCCAAACTGCAGCTTCAGGAGCGAGTGACAAGGCGGGTACAGCTCGCTTTTCCGAGCTTCAGGATGTGGCAGATCCTTGAAGAGCATGATAAGTTGTGTTGCAGGGGTCTTTCTGCGAATGTTGTCGCCTCAGGCTGTGCTGCCTGGTTTTGTTTCTCATGATCCTTTGGCCAGACTGAAATTTTAGTTTCTCTCCCTTGACATGAGGGAACCCATTTTGTCTGTTAGCTGTTGCTGTGTAATTATCGGGGTCTTTTGTTCTTGGCTGTTCAAATCTATTTTACACGTTTTTGAATTTTTAAAAAATTAGGTCTAAATGTCGTAACCTGTAAAAGACGTATTTTTAACTGACATTCACATTGGGTTAAAAAAAAAAGCATAAACCCAGCATTTCCTTTTTCACGACACTCATCACTTCTTTTAAAATGGCGCCTCTGAAGGCGCCTGGGTGACTCAGTCGGCTAAGTGTCTGCCTCGGGTTCAGGTCATGATCCCAGGGTCCTGGGGTCGAGTACCCCATCAGGCTCTCCGCTCAGCGGGGAGTCTGCTTCTCCCTATTCTGCTTCCTCCTTTCCCCCTGCTTGTGCATTCTCTCTCAAATAAATAAAGTCTTTAAATAAATAACTAAATAAATAGTGAAATGGCTCCTTTGAATTGTAAAGTTTGTCTTCTAGCATTGACTATAATCCCTTTCCAAACTGCATCCTCAGTGACTGGTATTGTACAAACCAAAGAATATGTGCTCCGTGATCTTTTCGAATGATCTTTTTTTTTTTTAATAACTAAAACTGAAGGGCACTTGAGGATAGAAAACAAAGAGATTAACTAAAAGATGCTAGGAAAATAATATGAAAAAAAATCTGGGATCACGCAGTGTTACGTCAAACAAAAATTGCAAAAAGGATGCAAGGCAAACAACTTATTTGGGGTCTTAGGAATTGCAATTTGAGAGACACAGGTATTTGGGAGAAAACTCAAATAGTGCTCTGCCTTGGAGGGGGTGGGGGAGCAGAGGGTTTTTAAAGGCAAAAAAAAGAATTCCAAGAAGTCTTACATAAATTGTTTTGCAAAATTATGATTGCCTGAAAGAGTCTAATTTCTGTTGAATTCACAGCTTGCTATCTGGGCTGCAAAAAGCAGGATATTTCAGTTTCAGTGAGCTATATTTAAAGTACATGTTTTGTGTGGAGGTGGAAGTGGATAGGCCCCATGTCCTTAATGGCCCCCTGGTTCCATTTTCCATGGGCTGTCCTGACAGGAGTGACTCTGTTTCAGGTTTTTCCTTTCACAATTATAACATGACAAAGATCATTTCAAAATAAAATAATTAAATCGGACAAAATGAGTTGTTTCGTATTGATAAAAGATAATCCATATTCCTAACCGTTAGGGAAATGCAAATCAAAACTGCGTTGAGATAGCAGTTCACATCCATTAGTATGTCTGCTATCAAAACAAAACAGGACAGTACAATGCAGCAAATGAGCATTGGTGAGGACATAGAGAAATTGGAATCCATTGCCAGTGGAAATATAAAATGGTGCAGCAGCTGTGGAAAATAGTATTTTCCTCAAAAAATTAAACATAGGATTACTATATGACCCAGCGATTTGTCTTCTGGGTATATTCCCAATGGAATTGAAAGTGATGACTTAAACTGGTATTTGTACAGTACAATGTTAATAGCGGCATTATTCACAGTAGCAAAAAGATGGAAACAAGCCAGTGTCAATGGACAGATGAGTGGACAAACATAATGTGGTGTGTGCGTACAATGGAAAATCATTCAGTTGTACAAAGGAAAGAAATTTGGACACATGCTCCAACATGGATGGATCTTGAAGACATGCCAAGTAAAATAAGGCAGACTTAAAGCAGACAAATATTCTATGATTCCACTTATATGAGGTATTTAGAATAGATTCTTAGATAGAAAGAGGAAAAATGGTTACCAGGGGTTTGGGGAAGAGGGGAATGAGAATTTATTGTTTAATGGGTATAGAGTTTCAGTTTGGATGATGAAAACTGGAAATGGATGGTGGTGATGGTTGTACAACAATACAAATGTACTTAGTTCTCCTGAACTGTACACTTAAAAATGACTAAAATGGAAAATTTTGTGTTATGTGACCTTTATCATGATAAAAATAATAGCAATACAAAGTAAAGATGTAACAATTATGAACTGTTACTGGCAAAAAACATAACATTGAGATTTACAAAGTATAAATAAAGTGACAGAGTACACGTGATTGCCTCCTTTTTTCTCTTAATATTCCTTAAAATACAAAAACACATACATATTTAATTTTCAAAGGAATAGATCCCTTACAGCCCCAGAAAATACCATCAGAACCCCAGAAATTGAGAGAAAATTTTGAAGGCATGCAGCAGTGTGCCCTGAGATCCAAAATCCATCTAATAGAAAGATTCAGAAGAAGTAACCATGAATGAAGAGGAGGAAAAATTATAAATAGATTACAGATAAAGATATGGAACCGTTCAAGCTGAAGAAGGCTTGGGTCTTCAGATTGAATAGAATATAAGGTATTGAACATAATGACAGGGTTGGGCCGGGGGAGGCCTACAAAAAATATATGCTGGATGAAATTTCAGAACTCTTTAGGATAAACAGAAAATCCTAGGAGCTACCAGGATATAAAAATGAAATAAAAGATTACCTATGTGTGCCTTGCTACAAGTAATAGAAGATGGACTGCTTCCATTGTCTTAAATGATAAAGGCAGAACAAGAAATTCTTGGGTCGGACTCTAGCTCCAGCAGAATGAGTAGTTGAGTGAGGTCATCAAAAAACCAAGTTTCTTCCCTCCCTCCTCTCTGCTGCTCTGGAGTTGGGTGCGATGTGGACATAGACACAAAATTAAGATTCTGTTGGGAAATAGGAAGAGGGTGTTGAATGGATGTTGGGTGATCAAGAATGCCCACTATTCCCGGCAAAGGAAAGAGGGTGAGGCTGATATCAGACTCTCAGCAGCAGCACTGGATTCTAGAAGACAGTGTGGAGTAAAAACCTCAGATTTCTAAAGTAAAATGACTTAGAACTTGTAATTCTATAACCCTTTAATCTAGCATTCAATTGTAAGTGAAGTAAAGGCATTTGGAAGACGAAAGTATTTGCATAGATTGTAATCCCTAAAATATCTCTGATAGATATACTCCATTAAAAAAATCAAAGAGGAGTGCCTAGGTGGTTCAAGTCAGTTGAGGATCTGACTCTTGATTTCAGCTGAGGTCATGATCTCTGGGTTGTGAGATCAAGCCCCATGTTAGTCTCCACGCTGGGCATGGAGCCTGCTTGGGATTCTCTCTCCTCTCTGCCCCTCCCCCACGCTTGCATGCTCTCTCTCCTCTCTCTCTCAAAAAAAAAAAATCAAAGAAGGTATAACTTGTATAGATTAGAGGAGAATGTAGTAAGTACATTACTAAAACATCGGGGTTCAGAATGATTCTTGGGGCATATCGTGAAGATAATTTAGTAATAGGATTAAAAGCACAGGTGATAACAGAAGGGAATGGCAGAGAGGATATGATGACAGGCTAAGGTTCTTGTCTTTGTCAGGGGGATGACACAGATACCAACTGACTTCAGATGTAAATTTTTTAAATGTTTAAATATGTATATTAAATTTTTAATAGAGACCAGTAGGCACATGGAAACATGGTATATGACTTCCTAACCAGCCACAGAGTAATCTTAAACTATATTCTTTTATTTTATTTATTTATATATTTATTTTTTTAAAAGATTTTATTTATTTATTCGACAGAGATAGAGACAGCCAGCGAGAGAGGGGACACAAGCAGGGGGAGCGGGAGAGGAAGAAGCAGGCTCATAGCGGAGGAGCCTGATGTGGGGCTCGATCCCATAACGCCGGGACCACGCCCTGAGCCGAAGGCAGACGCTTAACCGCTGTGCCACCCAGGCGCCCCGAAACTATATTCTTTTAAGTCAACATTCTTTTTTAAATATGAATTATTTGATTTATTTTTGCAATTAGATCTTCACAAAGTTGTCTTTTCACTGTGTTTTGTTAACATGAAATTATACTTTTGCGTAGTACACCAAAGTTGGTCACCTGGGGAACAATAGTTGTATATTCAGTTTAACAGAAATAAAAGGATTTTGTCTTAAAATGCAAGATTTTATCTGCTGCAGAAGCTTTCATCATGTGATCACATTATAAAAGTTTTGAAGTAACATTTTAAAATTCTTAATAAGATTGTTGTGTAGGTACAGCTCCCCATCAGGGTAGTGGAGAGCGATCTGCAGCCCTGCTCTACATCAGCCAGCTCTGGATATTTCTTCCTTTCCCGCACATCTAGCCTGTGTCCTGAGCCTCGGCATCAGCCCCTGCACTAGGCAGGAGTGTGGACCCAGGGCACCGGGCTGCTCTAGGTGGGGAGGAGAGCGGGGCTTGCACCAAGCTGCCTCATTCCCCAGGGTGTGAGCACCCACTCACTAGCACTTTCCGCACCTTCCAGCCCACCAGGCCATCAGTGTTCGGAGTCTTGGACCTGACACATCAGGAGGTAATGCTGGCTCAGCTTTGAGTGTTTTGGGGAGAATGAAGACACCCACCAAAAGGAAGGCTTTTCTACCAGGACCTAACTCACCGGTGGTCTGGACCACAGACCTCCTTTCAGAGAGACACTGGCCAAGGATGGAATCACCGCTTTAGCTGTTGGCAGTTTACCTTCCAAATTGTCGAGTATATTTTTTGCTGTCTGCATCTCTTGGAATAGAGTTACTGCCTACTTGTCCACTGGTATCAACAAGGAGACTTAGAACCAAAATTTAGAAATCTAGCTTACTGTATTTTATTTTCTATCATGTATATGTGGGAACCTGTACTTCCATGACGTTGCCAAGCAGAGAGACCTACGAGGTCTCTGCAAAGCTACATATTGGACTTCATCAAAATGAATAATTTTCCACTCATCAAGTGACAGTTTTAGGAGTGTGAAAAGACAAGACACAGATGGGGAGAAGCATTTGAAAAGCATGTATCTGGGGGCACCTGGGTGGCACAGCGGTTAAGTGTCTGCCTTCGGCTCAGGGCGTGATCCCGGCGTTATGGGATTGAGCCCCACATCAGGCTCCTCCGCTATGAGCCTGCTTCTTCCTCTCCCACTCCCCCTGCTTGTGTTCCCTCTCTCGCTGGCTGTCTCTATCTCTGTCGAAAAAATAAATAAAATCTAAAAAAAAAAAAAAAAAAAGAAAAGCATGTATCTGGTAGATCTGTATCCAGAATATATAAAGAACTTTCAAAAAACTCTGTTGTGCTACGCCAAACACCCTAATTTTTAAATGGGCAAAAGATTTGATCAGATACTTCACTAAAAAGATATAAGAATGGCAATTAAACTGAGACAGTGTTGCACAACATCATTAATCATTAGGGAAATACCAATTCAGACTATAGGGAGATACCACTACATACCTACTGCAGGAGAAGGGACCACAGCCCCTCAAATATGTCTGCCTCTTAATCCCCTGAATGTGTGACTGTTACCTTATATGGCAGAAGGGACCATACCCGTGTGATCAAGTTAAGGATCCTGAGATGGGGCAATTTTCCTGGATTATCTAGGTGTGCTTGGCATAATCACATTGGTCCTTACAAAAGGGGGGCAGGAAGTCAGAACGGAGGTTATATGATCATGGGAGCAGGGGGACAGAAAGAAAGAACTGAAGATACCACACTGCTGCCTTTGAAGATGGAGGAAAGAGGCTGTAAGCCAAGGAATACCAGTACCTACCACAGGCTGGAAAAGGCAAGGAAATGGATTGTCCCTTAGAGCCCCAAAAGGAAGCAGCCATGCTGTCACGTCAACTTGGGCTCAGTGAAATTGATTTTGGACTTCTGGCCTCCAGAACTGCAAGAGAATAAATGCATGTTTTAAGCCACTGAATTTGTGGCAGTTTGTTACAGCAGCAATAAGAAACTAATACACCTCCTAAAATGATTTAATAATTTTTTAAAAGATAATACAAAATGCTGGTGAAAATGTGAAAAGAGCAGAACTCTCACACTTTGGAAAACATTTTGTCAGTTTCTTTTAAAGTTAAACATGCACTTCCCGTGTGACCCAGCAATCTCACTTCTAGGTATCTACTCAAGGGTAAATGAAAATGTATGTCCACACAAAAACCCGTATGAACATCTTTTTTTAAAAAAGATTTTATTTATTTGACACAGAGAGAGAGTGAATGAGAGAGAACAGCAGAAGGAAAGGGAGAAGCAGACTCCCTGCTGAGCAGAGAGCCCGATGCAGGACTCAATCCCAGGACCCTGTGGGGGCCTGTGGGGGCCCTGTGAGCCAAAGGCAAGCACTTAACCGAGGCACTCTGTATGAAAATCCTTAAAGCAGCTTTATTCATAATAGCCAATGCCTAGGAACTGAAATGTCTACCCACTGGTAAATAGATCAATAGATTTTGATACATTCATGCAATAAAAAGAAACAAATTGCTAACATTTGTCAACATAGATTAATTTTTTTAAAAAAATATTTTATTTATTTGAGAGAGACATAGCGAAAGATAGAGCATGAGCAGAGGAGAGAGGGAGAAGCAGGCTCCCGGCTGAGTAGGGAGCCCAATGTGGGGCTCGATCCCAGGATCCTGGGATCATGACCTGAGCTGAAGGCAGATGCTTAACCAACTGAGCCACCCAGGCATCCCAACAAATTAATCTTAAAAGCATTATGCTAAGTAAGAGAAGCAGTACACAAAAGGTTACATATTGTGTGCTCCTTTATACATAATATACAAGAAAAGGCAAAGCTAGAAGGGACAGAAGTCAAATCAGTGGATCCCTAGTGCTGGGGATAATGAGGGGGAAGAAATTGACTCTAAAGGAGCATAAGAGATAGGGAATTCAGGGCTGAAGAGACTGTATAAACAAACCTTATTCTTTACTAATTTAGTACCCAAGCCCAAACTTCTTTGTGTTGTCCATTTTTCACAAATTTATTGTCGCTTTGTCTAAAAGCTGCCTGCTTTGGTCACTTCTCCGAGTCCTATATTTCTATGAGCTCCTGTATATACAAATTAATGTCTTACGTCAATTTAATATTTAGTTTTTATTTATTTTAAGATTTGTTTATTTTAGAGGGGAGAAGGAGAAGGAGAGGGAGAGAGAGTCTTTAAGCAGACTCTGCATTCAACACGGAGCCTGACATGGGGTTCAGGCTCATGACCCATATATGAAATCATGACCTGAGCTGAAACCAAGAGTTGGATGCCCAACTGACTGTGCCACTAAGGCACCCCATGGTCAATTTAGTTTTTCCAGCCAAAAGAATGTAGAAGGGTAGAGGAAATTTTTTTCCTCCCTACAGTATGACAATTCTATATTTAATTTGAGGAAACTCCATACTTGTTTTCCACAGTGGCTGCACCAGTTTGCATTCCCAGTGACAGTGCACAAGGGTTCCCTCTTTTCCACATCCTGGCCAACATTTGTTATTTCTTGTCTTTTCGATAATAGCCATTCTAACAGGTGTGAGGTGATATCTCATTGTGGTTTTGACTTGCATTTCCCTGATGATGAGTGATGTTGAATACTTTGTCATCTACCTGTTGGCCATCCGAATATCTCCTTTGGAAAAATGTCTATTCAGGTCCTCTGCCCATTTTTTAATCAGACTGTTTTTGAGAGGGGGGTTGCTGTTGAATTATATGAGTTCTTTATCTATTGGGGATATTAATCCGTTATCGGATAGATGATTTATAAATATTTTCTCCCGTTCAGTAAGTTGCCTTTTCATTTGTTGATAGTTCCCTTTGCTGTGTAGAAGCATTTATTATTTTTTTAAAATTAGGAAATACTTGATAGAAGGGTTGGGAGTTATAACTCAGTTTCCTTCTTTGTAGTGTTAAAAAGAAGACAGCAGGCCCAGGATGGAGTCACTAATGTTAAACTCCACATCAGCAAACCAAGACTTAACGCCCAATCTGATTAGTTTCATGTAACCTTTAACCAGTGAACCCGAAGTTACCTGGTCAGCACTGGTTAGGTGGTCCACCTGGCCTGGAACAATGTATTCATTCTCTGTTAATCATTTCCCTTCTCTGCCTTTACAGACCTTCCCTTTTCTGCAGCATTTTGGAGCTCCTCTGTATTTGTTAGATTGGATGCTGCCCGAATCATGAATTAATAAGGCCAATTAGACCTTCAAACTTACTTGGTTGCATTTTTATTGTTTAACAGATTCGGTGGCAGTGGTGGGACCGAAGGCGGCTTCCGATGGCTTCAGGAACAACCAGAAACATAGGTGCGGTGTCCCTTTTGAGTTTGCAGTCTTTCTCATGGTTTTCTGGCAGATGGAGTGAGTTAAAGCCACCTGCTCGGATGGCTAAAGCTAAGTTTCAAATGAGTGTTCCCCCACTTATTTTTCTTGTGATAAGAACGACCTTCTGAAGTTTGTGCTTTAACCTTTGCCTCCCAAAGGCACAGAGAGAGAATGCAAGTTACAAACATTTTAAGAGAACTAGGGGAGGTTTGGGGATGGGTGGAAAGGAATAAGTGAACTTTGAACTGCCTCTGGAGCCGCATCTCTAGCTTTGCAAGGATTTGTGAGGTAAAGACAGTTGCTCTCCACTCCGCAGAGAGTGGCGCGATAGCCTAAATGACTGAAGTTGATTCACCCGCCCAACCGCATTATCTTCTGCTTGCTTGGGGGAGGGGGGAGCAATGGCCTAAAAAATTTTCTATCAGGCTCTGAATGTTATCTTTCAATTTGGCCAAATTTCTGATCATAGAGTTATTAGATCCTTTTAAATACCTTGCCAAGTTTCAGCGTGGCCAAGCAGTAAATATTTCGGGCAGCATTAAACAGCCCCGTGGCCCCGGGAGGCACCCTCAAAGAGGGTGCAAGGGATATTATCTTCACAAGATCCGGAACCATTCCCAAAAATCAATAACCAATGCCCTGGATTTGGAAAGGTAAAGGACAATGTGAAATTTGATTTGTCTCTCCCTACCAGGTACTACAGACGGAGATCCAGGCGGGAGAGCTGATTCTGGTCCGAAGTCTCACTTTAGCTGGCTTCTGCCAGTTTCGCCAGGACCCCATCTGCAGGCTCTGAATGGGGTTTAAAGAAGAAGATGTAACTCTGCTATTGACTAGAATTTGGCAAGGTATTTCCTTAATGTTCATTTTATTTTTCCTTGGCTCCAGAAGAATCCCCGAGTCCTGTCAACTCTGAGAGGTACCCACACAGGGGCCCTCCTTTGGGGATAGATGTAGGGATAGATGTCCGTTAGGCCACGAACTGGGTGGACTTCTCTTTACAGTCTCATATAGGCAATTCAGACCAAGGATTACTAGAGCTGGGTATTCAAATAAAGGAGGGTGAAGGGGAGCAGGAGGAGGGATGTCAGGCTTAGGGTCTTTTTGTTTTAGGTACCTCTTATATCTTCAGTTTTTCATTAGCCTTTGCAACAAATCTTCCAATGAAGCTACTTAGGAATTTCGAAGCCCTTTGGAGGCTTCTGCATGCCAATTAAAATAGTTATCCCATTCTGTCTGTTGATTTGGGACCCCTTGCTTTCAAGTGCACCTCCTAAATGATCTTGTCTGATTGGATCATTGCTCGTAATAGCTGTTGTAATTTTCTCTGAGGGCTAGCAGCAGTTTGGTGGGACCCTTAGCCACAAACAGAGTTCACCCCATGTTTCTGTCTAGTCCTATCTGCCTGTAAAGGGAGTGCAACCCACATTTCTGTCCAGCCACATTTTGCCCCGCCCCCACTCTGACAGTTGCCAAGCCAAGTTCTCAGGACACAAAATTCTAGGCTTTCTTTAGTCAGATTGTGGCAATTTCTGTCAATCTTTATAGCTTCTGGGAGCATAGTTCTTAAGCAGGTGTGCTGGAAGGGGGCATCCTGAACTCTTTATAATTTTCAGGATCCCATTTCTCTGACTAAGCCTTTGGGTCTCTGGGAGCCAAACTGATCCCTAAGAGGGATGTGCTGTGGGGTCGGAGACTGCATGGTGTTTTACAACATATCTCGTTGCACGGAAATTTTCTCGAGGTCGGTGGGTGACCTAGTATTAATCTAACCGACTCCAACAAACAGTGCTATTGCCCCTGTAGCCAGGATCGGAGGACCCAGGACTCAAGGGGTAGAAATAGGGGCACCAGTCGGTATTACCCCTAGAGACCCAGAGCAAAACGTTTGCTTCCGGTTCCCACAACCTCATGTTCTCCTGGCCCAGTGGTCTTGAGTTCCACAGTGTGGAACGCTTCCGCCTGGAGACGCAGCAATAATTACACTGAACCGGAAGTTAGGATGGTCACTTTGGACTCCTCGTGCCTCTGAATTGACAGGCAAAGCCAGGAGTTACTGTGCTGGCTGAGGTGATTGATCCCGAGTACCACCTAGGGGAAAGTAGACAGCTACTCCGCAGTGGAATACAGGAGACCCCTTTGGATGTCTGTAGTATCACCACGCCCTGTGATTAAGGTCAAGGTCAATGGAAAAGTGCAACCACCCAGTCCAGGCAGGACCACTAATGGCTTATAGTGTTTATGTTGCAGGATATCAAGGAGAAGCATAAACATCACTCAAAAACATTACCTCCTTCTTGGGGAAGGGGTTAGTTTTTGGTTGTATGCAGGATAGTTGTATCACGTTAATTGAAGTATGACCTTGTTATTACCTTTATTTGAAGCTTAAGTGTGGCTTAAGAAGACGCATATGGGTGCCAAGTAGACGAGGGGTGCTGTGATGTTTAATTTTATATATCAACTTGACAAGGGCCCAGGGTGCCCAGGTATCTGATCAAACATAATTTTGGCTATGTCTGTGAAAGTGTTTCCAGAGGAGATTCACATTTGAGTTGGCAGACTGAATAAAGCAGATTGCCGCCCATAACATAGGTGGGCCTCATCCAATCAGTGGAAGGCCTAGACAGAACAAAAGGCCTACCCTCCCAGGAAGGAACTTCTGACTTCCTGGAGTTGGGTCTTCTTCTGCTGTTGAACTCGAACTGAAACATCAGCTCTTTTTGGATCTCAAGCCTCCTAGCCTTCTGTCTGGAACTTACACCATGGGCTCTCCTGGTTCTGAGGCCTCAGACTGAAACTACATGTCTGTCTATCTATCTATCTATCTATCTATCTATCTATCTATCTATCTATCTATCATTGGTCCATATTCTGTTTCTCTGGACGCTGAATACAGTAGCTAATCACATCTGTAAATGATGAGATTGCATATCTTTAATTCAATCATGCTTATTTTTTTCTTGCACTCTCGTTCTGAGTTTAAAGGAAATAAATACCTGAAATGACTTCATCAGTAAGTATAATATTTTCTGTATGCTTTTGGTAGCTAACTTCATCAGACTAAAGAAGATCCCTAGATTACCGAGTTTTTAAAATCATGAATGAATATTAGATGTTATCAAATGCTTTCCCTGCATCCATTTAGATAATCATGTTTTTTTCCCTTTAATCTGCTAATGCAGTGGATTACGTTAATAAATTTTAAGTCATTAATCTGCTAAAGTGCATTTCTGGGACAAACCAGGCTTACTTATGAGGTTTTTAAGTATTTCAGGTTGCAAATGTTTTGACTAGGATTTTGGTCTCTATGTTC
This sequence comes from Ursus maritimus, assembly GCF_017311325.1. NCBI lineage: Eukaryota > Metazoa > Chordata > Mammalia > Carnivora > Ursidae > Ursus > Ursus maritimus. The sequence continues at coordinate 77,292,966 of NW_024426663.1, read as the reverse complement.
CTTAGTTTGGCTGAAAATTTTATTTCTTGTTCTCGCTGTGTTTTGGCTTCATAAAATGAATGACAAAATATTTTCTTTTTTCTACTCTGAAAATGTTTTTGTGAAGAAATGTGTTCCGCAATAATGCTTCTGTATTGTGGATTAATGTGGTGTTATATGGAAGGTTTCTTGGTTCGTATGCAATTTTTCCCCAGAACATTCATATTTTACACTTCAGGCAAGAGGGTCTAAATGCAAGCAGACCAGCACAGCTGAGAGCAGTCCGACTAGGGAGAACAGGACTCTTCCTGACATCACTGTCTCTCGTAGCTCAGTGTGGCCACCTGCTTTCAGCCTGAAACACTTTTGTGTGGTCTTCATAGCTCAGTGACACAAAATTTCCATCATATTCCCTTTTTCCAAGGTCCTTTTACCTTTCTTAATAAGTGACGTGCGCGCTCTCTCTCTCGTGTGTGTACTTAGATATCTAATAACTTACAACATCTTTTTAACTAGGCAATTCGTTTTTATTAGGATTGTGGTTTTGGGGGTGCCTGGGTGTTTCAGTCGGTTAAGCATTTGCCTTTGGCTCAGGTCATGATTTCTGGGTCCTAGGATCAAGCCCCCAGTAGGGCTTCCTGCTCAGCAGGGAGTCTGCTTCTCTCTCACTCTCTCTCCCTCTGCCCCTCCACACCACTCGTTCTCCCTCTCAAATAAATAAATAAAATCTTTTAAAATAAAGGATGATGGTGGGACACCTGGGTGGCTCAGTCGGTTAAGCACCTGGCTTCTGCTCGGGTCATGATCCCAGGGTACTGGGCTGGAGTTCCACGCATCAGGCTCCTTGCTCAGTGGGGAGCCTGCCTCTCCCTCTTCCTGCCTCTCCCCCTGCTTGTGCTCACTCTCTCTCTGACAAATAAATAAAATCTTTAAAAAAAAAAAAAAAGGATGGTGGTTTTTGTTAGTGGTCTGGTTCTAAACATGCTTATGGTTTGAGTGGTCTGTTCCAATCCCATTCTTCCCATAATAACTCATTATCTTTTGTTGGCATTTTTACGTGACACCGAAGTTATCAGGAATACTTACACTGTGTTCCAGCAGAAACACCTGCAGGCATTCCTTCGTTCATTTGTGCCACCTGACTGTATCTGGAATCACCCATGGCTCTTCCCTCTGCCTGGGAGGTGACAACATTGCTCTGTCACACCCTTCATCCAGGTCCAGGTCTCTGCCCACATATGACCTAGAGGACATCTACGCATCCATCTGAATGGCCACGTGCAAAGGGATGCAGTTGGACCCCTACCCACACATCATATACAAAAATTCACTCCACGTGGATCAAAGTCCTAAATGTGAGAACTAAAACTATCAAAATCTTACAATAGAACGTAGGTGTAAGTCATCATGTCTCAAATTTGCCAACGGATTCTTAGGACACCAGAAACACGAGGAATAAAGCATACATATTATTTGAGCTTCATCAACATTGAAAACTTTTGTGTATCAAAGGAGACCTTCAATAAAGTGAAAGACAACCTAGTGAATGGAACAAAATATTTGCAAATCATATCTCTAATAAGGTTGTGGTATCCAGAATATATAAAGAACTCTTACCACTCTTAAAACCACAAAAAGATCAAAACAAAACAAAACAAAAACCAACATAATACAAAAGGGTCAAAGTATTTAAATAGCCATTTCTCTTAAGAAGATCTACAAACAAAAAGCCCATGAAAAGATGCTGAAGATCATTAGTCACTAGGGAAACGTAAACGAAAATCACAGTCTCACTTCACATACACTAGGACAATAATCAAAAATATGGAAAATAACAAGTGTTGGTGAAGATGTGGAGAAATTGAAATCCTTGTGCATTGTGGGTGGGAATGTGAAATGGCTCAGACACTGTGGAAAACATTTTTATAATTCCTTGAAAAGTTAAATATGGAATTATCATATGGTCCAACAGTTCTACTCTTAGGTTTATGCCCAAGAAAATTGAAAACATATTGTATTAGTCAGGGATCTCCACAGAAACCAGAACTGTGTGTGTGGGGGGGTGGTCTACAGAGAGAGACTGAGAGAGAAAGATTTACTTTAAGGAATGGCTCACACAGTTATGCAGACTGGCAGGTCCAAAATCTGTAGAGTGGTTCAGAAGGCTGGACTCCAAGAGTGAAGGCCGTCTGCCGGTAGAACTCCCTCTTGCTTGAGTGAGGCCAGCCTTTGGTTCTATTCAAGCCTTCAGTTGATGGGATGAAGGCCACCCACATTATGGAGGAGAATGTGTTTTACTGAAAATCCACCAGTTTGAATCTCATCCAAAAAATATGCTTACAGGGGCACCTGGGTGGCACAACGGTTAAGCGTCTGCCTTCTGCTCAGGGCGTGATCCCGGCGTTCTGGGATCGAGCCCCACATCGGGCTCCTCTGCTATGAGCCTGCTTCTTCCTCTCCCACTCCCCCTGCTTGTGTTCCCTCTCTCGCTGGCTGTCTCTATCTCTGTCAAATAAATAAATAAAATCTTTAAAAAAAAATATGCTTACAGAAACATCCAGAATATTGCTTGACCCAGCCAAGTGACATATAAAGTTACCCATCACAAATCCACCCCTTGTCAAGTTGGCACCCATTTGGGTCTCCTTAAACCATACTTAATCTTCAAATGAAGGTAATAATAAGATCATACTTCCGGGGCGCCTGGGTAGCGCAGTGGTTAAGCATCTGCCTTCGGCTCAGGGCGTGATCCCGGCGTTCTGGGATCGAGCCCCACATCAGGCTCCTCCGCTAAGAGCCTGCTTCTTCCTCTCCCACTCCCCCTGCTTGTGTTCCCTCTCTCGCTGGCTGTCTCTCTCTATCAAATAAATAAATAAAATCTTTAAAAAAAATAATAAGATCATACTTCCACCTAACGTGACACAACTGTCCTGCATACAACCAAAAATGTGCTAATCTCTCCCCCAGAAGAGGAGGTGAAGTCCTTAAGTGATGTTCAGTCTTCTTCTTCTTGATAGCCATAACTTCAATATAATGATATAAAGTAAAAAATACTTAAATACGATATAAAGTCAACAAATCTTCTGTTACATGATAAGGGAATAAGAGAAAAAAACAAAGCTTGTATAAACATGTTCATGTCACAAAAAATGAACTCATGATAATCACAATCCTTGTTTGTATAACTGCTCATGTGGTCGTAGCTGGTATGTATAATTACCTTCTTCCACTGCCCACTTTATATTCCCTTTGCCCTCAGCACGTTGCTCTTAACCCGGTGAACTTCAAGGGTCTGGGCCATTAGTAGTCTTGTCTGGATTGAGTTCTTTTCCACTGATGATAGTCACACGTCATTCACAATGTTGAGGAACCTCTACCTCTATATCATTTCAAAACATCTGACTCGTCCCCAAAGAAAACTCTTTGTCCATTAAGCAGTTACTCCCCAGTCCTTCCCCCCACCCAGCCGTGGCAACCACGAATCTGCTTTCTGTCTCTCTGAATTTACCTATCTTGGATAGCTCACGTATATGTCGTCTGTCCCCTTTTGGGGCTAGCTTCTTTCATTTAGCATAACGTCTTTGAAGTTTATACACATTGTAGACTGTGTCAGTACTTCATTCCCTTTACGACCAAATAATATTCCATTGCATGAAGCTATCTTAATTGTTTCATTCAGTCATCCGCCAATGGACACTTGGGTTGTTTCTAACTTTTGTCTATTATGAATAATGCCGCCATGAACATTTGTGTAGAAGGATTCGTGAGAGGGTCCAGTGGGTGGGGGCAGGCCTGGCAGGGCAGCAACAGAACAGGTGGCTTCTGAAGGCACACGTAGCTCCCATTTGTCAGCACAGGGTGTTCAGGGAGGGCTCAGGGGATGGCCTCCGGTACAGACAACCAGGTGTTTCAACGACCTCATGCCAGAGACCACGCCATTCCTCTCACAAACCATGTGCCCCCCTCTCAACAAACGAGAAGGTGGACTGTGGGTAGCAACCCCATCAGGGATCAGAATCCCTAAATCCTCGAAGCTAACCATGAAGTGAACCCCAAGAACACAGAGTTTTAAGTGAATTTTGCAATAAAAATCATCTGGTGGTTCAGTCAGCAGGCTAGTCTAAAAATACAGATATATTTAACCTTCCAGCTTTGGGGTTAGAAATGTGAAAACAGGGGCGCCTGGGTGGCACAGCGGTTAAGCGCCTGCCTTCGGCTCAGGCGTGATCCTGGCGTTACGGGATCAAGCCCCACGTCAGGCTCCTCCACTATGAGCCTGCTTCTTCCTCTCCCACTCCCCCTGCTTGTGTTCCCTCTCTCGCTGGCTGTCTCTATCTCTGTCAAATAAATAAATAAAATCTTAAAAAAAAAAAAAAAAGAAAGAAATGTGAAAACATACTGAGAGCAGCGGCCCCAAGCCTTAAATTTCATTTAATCTTGTCAGCTGAACTAGCTGGAGCTGAAATTATGGACTCAGAAGTAAAAGTTGCTGAGCTTTACAATGGGTTGTATGAGCAGCCCCTAGTCTCCTGTGCTGTGTGGACTTGGGGGAGTCACTCTCTGGCTAGGTTGTGTCGTCTGTTTAAGGTGAACAATGACCCCTTTGCCACTGCACGGGGCTGAATCAGTTATAATGAATTTTCCTTTCTTCGTCAATCCCTGTTTCTTGGCCTCTGTGCCGCCCATTCTCCCACCCCTCCTCACCTCCTTGGCCACCCCCTCCCAGCCTCTTCTCTTCCGTTTTACCTCCTGCTGTTGGGGGACCCGGGGCTTGGTCCTCACCCTCTGGCCACATCTCTGCCCGGGTGAGCTCATCCATCCATGGCTTTAAATGCCACACACTTGCTGATGCCGTCCCAGCTTCATCTCCCACCCTGGCCTCCTCCCTCAATTCCAGACTCATGAATCCAACCACTTGAATGAGATTCTCGGCTTTCCTGTGTCCCAAACTGAGCTCCTGATTTCTGCCCTCCATGGACCTGCTCTGCCCTGGTCCTGGTCCAGGCGTTCTCATGGAATGTTCCCCCTTCCTCTCACATGCCCCAGCCGTGACACCTTCCTCTTCCTCACCCTCAGAGATAGTCCTTCCCATTCCAGACTCATGAATCCAACCACTTGAATGAGATTCTCGGCTTTCCTGTGTCCCAAACTGAGCTCCTGATTTCTGCCCTCCATGGACCTGCTCTGCCCTGGTCCTGGTCCGGGCGTTCTCATGGAATGTTCCCCCTTCCTCTCACATGCCCCAGCCGTGACACCTTCCTCTTCCTCACCCTCAGAGATAGTCCTTCCCCATGCCTGGAGCCCACCCACTTCCCTTCCTCCCCCCCC
>NW_024426663.1:77200110-77287652 GCF_017311325.1 Ursus maritimus | reverse complement strand
AGCAGCCTGATCACAAACCCTCTTGCCTTCCTCTGCACCATTGTCAGGGCTCTGCCCCAGTCGCTGATGGTCTGTCTTGCATTCAGGAGCCAGTGGGATTCTGGAACCTGCTTTGTGACATCGGCGGTGGCCTCATCTGACCCATTTGGAGCAGGGGAGGGCTGTGAGGAGCTGTGTGAGCCCAGCCCACCCACCTCCAACACCCAGTTTGTATGGACCTTCGTAATGTCAAGCTCGGGGCCTAGCGCCAGCTAAGTGCTCCATCCTTCCCAGGTTGTAAATGGGTAAAGGCAGAGCTGGATCCCGTTCTCCTGGCTCCCAGCCTCTGCCAGAGGGAGGTGCCTGGCCAGCTCTGGGAGCAAGACTGGCGGGGCCCTTGGAGCTGGTGGGGAAGGAGAGAAGGGTGACATGGCTTCTGCTCATTCCCTCTGCCTGCTTTGCCCAAATCCCTGTGGCCACCCTAATCCACCCTGTCTAATGGAGCGCAAGCCGGCTCAAGCCCCTGTGGGATGAGTCTGCAAATCCCTGGGGCTGGGAGCTCACCATCTGTCCCCAGGATGCCCTTTGCTCTCTCTCTTTGCATTGGAGAGCCAAATGATGGTAAAAGCGTATCATGGCGAAAGCCCCCTCACCATAGCCCTCAGTGATGAGATGGAGAAACTCAAGTCCAGAGCCTCAAACCGTGAAAGTCACTGCTTCAGACCCCAGAGCCCAGGAAGGCTTTCTACATGACCAGAAAGAACAGTTCTTTAGGGTTCCATCATCAGATGTGAGAGGTCGGGGCGGGAGCTGCAGGGTGAACTGGCCCTGTCCCGTTTTCTCCCTCAAACGCAGTGCGGGCTGGTGGTTTCACACCAGCCGGAGTGCAAATCCTGACGCTGACCCTATGGGACCTTAAATGAGTCACTTCATTCCTTGAGGTCTCTATTTTCCCATCTGCAAAACGAGGCTCAGGGTAAACGTCTCCTCTTTGTAGGGTTATTGTGTGTGTATTAAGCAGAGTCCTTGCTAATGTTAAAGGTCTGCTTGCTGGTGCTTCCTTCCTGGCCAGCCCTGTTCTCCCTCCTGCTGCTCAGGTGTACTGGGCTCATTCAGCCTGACCTCCTTTCTCCCTCCATTCTGGGGGGGGGTGGGTACGGCAGGGTTTTGCAAGGACAAAGTTGGGGAGTACCTTGGGCAGCTGGAACCAAGGTCCTGGTGGCTAGGAGAGAGAGGAAGAGAGGGACAGAGAGAGAAAGAGAAATTGACAGAGACAGAGAAGAGAGACAGAGATGGGCAGGGGGCAGAGATAGAGAAACAAACAGAGAGACAGAGAAGGACAGTGTGGGTGTCAGAGACAGCCAGAGAGAGTTGGGGTCAGATACACTGCCAGAGAGGAAAGAAACAGCCCCAGGAAGTAGGGCTCCCTCCTCTCCTAAGAGGGAGGGAAAGGAGTTATAGGAGAGCCAGTTCTGGGCACGCTCCATGTTCAGGAGGGGTCTCTACCCTCAGGGCGGCCTCTCATCCCTTCCCCAGAATCCCTAAATCCTCTCTGGGCCCTGCACATCTGTCACATCCGTGAGCTGACCGACAGCGGCTGGCGCAGGTGAGTGTGGCTAGGGAGTGCGTTTGGTTGTGCGCTGAGGAGGAGGGGCCCAGGGCTGTCGGGGAGAGGCAGGCTGGCGCGGTGGAGACAGTGGTCGGGCCGGAGACCCGAGTGATAAGACTGAGAGGGTGTGAGAGCCCGCTGGAGGCCTGGGAGGGCAGGGCGAATTGAAAACCCATCTCTTCCCCAGCCGGCTCAGCCAACATTTATTGCGCGCCTCCCCCTCTCCCCAGGATCCGGGGCTCCTTCCCCTTCCCCGCGCGACCCGGGGTTCTGCCTCTGCCAGGTGCTCAGAGCGTCCCCGCGTTCTGTTCCCCTCCCGGCCCTGTCTTCCTCCCGCAGCGGGACAGCGGATGGCCTGGCCCCGGAGCCCCCGAGAGCCGCGGCTCCCGGCGCTGCTGCCGCCGCTGCTAGTGCTAGTGCTGGTCCTGGTGCTGGTGCTGGCGCAGGCGGGCGCGGCGGGCGCGGCGGGCTCCGTGCGCCTGGCGGGCGGCCTCACGCTGGGCGGCCTGTTCCCGGTGCACGCGCGGGGCGCGGCGGGCCGGGCGTGCGGGCAGCTGAAGAAGGAGCAGGGCGTGCACCGGCTGGAGGCCATGCTGTACGCGCTGGACCGCGTGAACGCCGACCCGGATCTGCTGCCCGGCGTGCGCCTGGGCGCGCGGCTGCTCGACACCTGCTCGCGGGACACGTACGCGCTGGAGCAGGCGCTGAGCTTCGTGCAGGCGCTGATCCGCCGCCGCGGCGACGGCGACGAGGGGGCCGTGCGCTGCCCCGGGGGCGTCCCCCCGCTGCGCACCGCGCCCCCCGAGCGCGTCGTGGCTGTCGTCGGCGCCTCGGCCAGCTCCGTCTCCATCATGGTCGCCAACGTGCTGCGCCTGTTTGCGGTGAGGGCACTCTCTCCCCGTCCTCGTCCGGTCCTCGCCCTCCGGTCTCCTGGCAGAAATCCTCAAATCCACCAAGATCAGCGGCTGCTTCAAAGAAACCCCATCCCGTGGGCCAGATGCAAGCCCGAGCCAGATCAACCCAACCGGTCCACCCTTCCTTGTCCTCCCTGGTGCGCTGCCAGAGCGGCCGTCTGCACACACAGCCCTCTGTGAGAATTAAGGAACCCTACCTTCTGGAAGGTCAAGGGGGCCCCCTCCCAGACGAGGCTGCAGCCTGCGCCCGCCCGGGGCCTGATTGACTAGAACAGGGCAGCCTCTAGTTTAGCCTGTACTTGGGCGCTTGCTTGGGTGTCCTTGTTTGGGGCACACACGGCACCGTGGGGTGGTCTTGCCCCGGGCCCCGGGGAGAGCTCTGGGTAATGAGGTGCAAGTTTTTCCTGGAACCCGGGCCCTCCTTCCCATGGGGCACCTAGGACATACCCCTGACTGCTGGGGTTAGTTCCCTCATCTTTAGGGAATCATCTCAAATGAAGGGCAGCCCCCTCCTTGCACCCTGGGGAGCAGTGACTGGGGGATGGCATAGGAATCAGGGATTAGGGGCCTTTGCATTAGAGTTGGGGGGTTTTCCATAGTAGTCATTCACTGGGGTTCCACTGGGGTTCGGTAGGGGGAGGAGGCGTTTCTGTCCTTCAGTCTTTCTGTGGAGAGAGGACGGCTTTGCTTCCATCTGGCTAGGGAAGGGGACTTCTGTTTGAGAGTTTCTCTGATTCTTCTAGGCAGGGCGTCTGTTTCTACCATGCTGGCTAGGGGTTTTTTCTGGGCCCCCCTCCATCATCTGCATCCATGTAATTCCCCCCACCCCTGTTCCCACTGGATAGCAGCTTGTCATACAAACACACCTTCTAGTTGGGACAGGGAGAGCTTATGTGTGTTTGCGGGGGCGGGGGGGGAGTCCTCATCTCATCCACCTGCCCATGTCTGTCTGCATTTGTACTTCTGTCCCCTGCCTCGAGCTCTGGTTTCTGTCCCTTTTCCTGTGTCTGCCCCTCTAGGCTGAGTGCAGAGATCTCAACCTCAAGGGCCTTCAGGGGCCAGGTCTGGGGTGTAGGTGAGTGAAGCAGGACCCCGCGAGTCCAGGGCCCACTGCTGCCAGCTCCACCCAAGACTGAGGTCACGCCCCACTCCCACATTTTAGACACTGACTGCCAATTCAAAAATGACAGAAATGAAGACATTGGTGCATGAAAGGCAACCAGGGGCCAGATTTGGTTCCCTGGGGCCCGTTTTGCAGTTCCTGGTCTAGGAGCAGAGTTGAGGGTTTCCGAATTCATGCATCACTGTGATCGCAGGCGTTTTAGATGAACTTCTCGGAGGAGGTTCGAACTGCACAGGAAGGCGGTTCTGAAGATCAGACTTCAGCGTCTAGACCACCCGGAGTAGCTATAGCGTCCATTACCTGTGCCGGGCCTTTCTCTGACCTTCCCTCCTCCTTCGTGGTTCTTCTTGTTTTTCTGTCTCTCCCCGTCTCTCTTTCTCTCTCCCCTCTCCCTCTTGCTCTTCCCATCATGTCTCCACACTCCACACTTTCTTTCTGCCTTGCTTCAGACATCCCTGTCTCCCCTAGACCAGCTCAGCCCACTCCTTCCAGAACCTTCCTTCTCTTCTGCCCTTCACACCAGGTCCCATCTCACCCCTCTTCTCTGCCAGCCTCCCTTTTCCCTTCTTTCTCAGCCTTCTGCTACCCCTCTCCACTCTCCTTTCACACTTGCCCTTCCTGTCGGCCATTCTCCAGGATCAGCTCAGCCCGTAATCCCAGCTGTCAGTCACTCTAATGGACACAGATGAACCCATTTCCATGCAGGCCCCTCCATTAGGCCAGAAAGAGCTTTGAATCAAATAATGTCTTCCCAGCTCCCCTGCCCGCTCTGACCCTGCCTGGGGCTGCCGCTCCCCTACGCAGACTTGTCCCTTGGTGTGAATTAGGAAAATATGTTGTCTCCTGGGGCTGACAAGGAGTCCCATTCCCCTTGCTGATGCAGCCTGTGCCCAGCAGCTGGATTGGCTGCAGGCTGGACTTGAGCCTCCACTTCCCCTTTGCCTGGACACACTCAGACATCTCAAATACAGAATGCTCCCCACACCCTTGGGCCTCTCTATGTGGCTCTCCCACGTTGATGCCTGGCGCCCTAATCCCAGACTTCTGTGCCGCAACCTGTGTCCTGGATCCCCGCTGCCCTACCTCCCCCTGGGGTCACTGACCGTCCATCCATAGCCCAGTTGTCCTTCCCCATTCCAGATACCCCAGATCAGCTACGCCTCCACAGCCCCTGAGCTCAGCGACTCCACGCGCTACGACTTCTTCTCCCGAGTGGTGCCGCCAGACTCCTACCAGGCCCAGGCCATGGTGGACATCGTGAGGGCACTGGGATGGAACTACGTGTCCACGCTGGCCTCTGAGGGCAACTATGGCGAGAGCGGGGTTGAGGCCTTTGTGCAGATCTCCCGGGAGGCTGGTGAGCTGGGAGCAGGGTCCAAGGCATCAAGGAGCCTACAGAGGGGGAGCCAGGGGCCATCAGACAGGACCCTGAGATGGGGCGCCAGGTCCATGGTGGAGAGCCTGGATGGTGCCCCTGTGGGCAGGCGTCCCTTTCCTTTGGAGCACTCGGCCCTGCCCCAGTCATGCACGGTGGTGGCCCCGGTGGGTGGGCGGCTGGGTTGAAAAAGAGGTGACTCTGGCATCCCTGACACCCAGGGGGCGTCTGCATTGCTCAGTCCATCAAGATTCCCAGGGAACCAAAGCCGGGAGAATTCAACAAGCTGATCAAGAGGCTCATGGAGACGCCCAACGCCCGGGGCATCATCATCTTTGCCAACGAGGACGACATCAGGTGGGACGGCGGGCACATTCAATCACCGTGGTTATCAGAGGCTCTCCTTGAAGGCCCTGCGCCCTCTTCTTACACATTCCCCAGCCATACACATCCTCCCTTCCTCCTCCTCCCTCTTCTTGACCCCCCTCGCCCTCCTGCCCTTACACGCTTTTCCTGCTGTCATCTGTCTGGTGCCCCCGGAAACGCACCAGGCCCCGTCAGGATGGAGGTGCTCCAGGACAAGCCAAGGGGAACACGAAGGAATCCCTGTCTGTTCTTACCATTCACAGTGGGGGAGAGACCTGTGGGCAGATCTAAGTGCCGAAAATAAGCTGTCAGGGAAGGAGCCCCAGCGGCAGTTCGGGGGTATCCGCAGGTGGCCGTGGCCCCTGGCTTGAGGCCTGTGTGGCTCCGAGCCAGCAGGAGCCTCTGCAAAAGGAAGGCCCTTCCTCCAGGCAAGTGAGGTGGGCTGCAGTGCACAGAACAAGAGACAAGAGGGCAGGCCTAGGGCCCGAGCCTGGCTGGAACCCCCAGAAGCCCGGGGCAAGTGCCCAAAACTCCCTTTGCCCCACTTTTCCTGATAAATGAGGGTCTGATGAGTGGTTTGGAATGGGATGGAAGGAGAGAGATGAGCAGGAAGTGGCCAGAGGTAAGTTGGAGGAGGCTCTCAGGCCCTCACTCACCCCTTGCCCTATTCCCACCAGGAGGGTCCTGGAGGCCGCACGCCAGGCCAACCTGACAGGTCACTTCTTATGGGTTGGCTCAGACAGCTGGGGAGCCAAGACCTCCCCCATCCTGAACCTGGAGGACGTGGCCGTGGGGGCCATCACCATCTTGCCCAAAAGAGCTTCCATAGATGGTGAGTGCAGGGAGGTCCCCACCCCCACCATGTCCCAGGCCGCTGCTCGTCCTTCCCCACGATCCCCTCTTGGGGGCGCTCGTTCTCCCTATCTGTAAAATTGTATCCTGCTCCATGTCCCTTCCTCCCAAATTCTAGGATTCTGAAATTCTGTGAATACATCCCTGCAAGCAATGTTTGAGTTGGGAAAGGAGGAAAAGCCCACCCCACTGTACAGGGTCAAAAATTAGTTGTGCCTTTTCTGTTTTTGTTTTTATTTTAATTCAATGCCTGTCTTCCTCATGTTCCTGGTTCTGCAAGACACACTAATTTGAGGTTTGGGGGAGAGGGAGCAAAACCGAGGGTGGGGACATACTGTCCTGTTGATCAAATCACGAAACCTGCCTCCCCTCCCTTCCTCCACCGTCCTACCTGTGAATATCTGGAAGAATCCAGCAGAGAGGTTCACTTTACAACAGGATTGATCGTTTTCCCAAAGTCTGAACTGAAGTTGCCTTGACGAGGTACTTCAGGGCTATTTTATGAAACACAGAACCTTGTAAAGACTGAGAACCCTGGAGCGCCTGGGTGGCACAGCGGTTAAGCGTCTGCCTTCAGCTCAGGGCATGATCCCGGCGTTATGGGATCGAGCCCCACATCGGGCTCCTCCGCTGTGAGCCTGCTTCTTCCTCTCCCACTCCCCCTGCTTGTGTTCCCTCTCTCACTGGCTGTCTCTATCTCTGTCAAATAAATAAATAAAATCCTTTAAAAAAAAAAAGACTGAGAACCCTGACTTTCAGGGACTCCCCGCCTCTTGGAGGTACACACCGGCCCTCACGCTCTTTCCTTCCCTTAGAGTGCACCTGGTTGCATTTGACAAATTAGAATGAGAGTTGTTTTAGCAATAAAGGCATTTCATCACCAGATAAGATGTCAGAAAGTAGGCCACTTCAGGTCTGGACAGAGAGTTAATGATGTTCTCAAAGTCCTGAGCTCTGTCCCCACTTCTGTTCCACCATTCTCCGTGGTTGTTCTGTGCCTTCATGACTCAGGTGTCTTATTCACAAAGTGGCTGCTGAAGCTCCAGCCATTACATCTTCACCACAGCATCCTAACCAGGAAAGAAGGAGCAGCATAAGTCTTCGATGTGGCGAGGCTCTGAGTTTACAACAGGATGCACATTCTACCCTGAAGCCACTGGACGGCTTTGAAATCAATGGGCCAGAAGCTGGTCACGTGGCCAGTCCTGGCTGCAAAGTGAGCAAGTGGTGAAGGGACACAGAGGAGTCGATAGTTCAGACGGTTGCTGTCCTCTCTCCTCCTTCTCAGGATTTGACCAGTACTTCATGACCCGCTCCCTGGAGAACAACCGTCGGAACATCTGGTTTGCTGAGTTCTGGGAAGAGAATTTTAACTGCAAACTGACCAGCTCAGGTACCCAGTCAGATGACGTCACCCGCAAATGCACAGGTGAGAGCTGCCCAGGGTGGCACGGGAGGTCAGGGAGAAGGCGGGAGGCCGGGCGGGGCACCAGCGGGGCCGGGCACACTTCTTCCGGGCATCCCTAGGACAGGCGAGGAACGCATCGGCCGGGACTCGACCTACGAGCAGGAGGGGAAGGTGCAGTTCGTGATCGACGCCGTGTACGCCATTGCCCACGCCCTCCACAGCATGCACCAGGCGCTCTGCCCCGGGCTTACTGGCCTGTGCCCTGCGATGGAGACCACCGATGGGCGGATGCTGTTGCAGTATATTCGAGCCGTCCGCTTCAATGGTGAGCAGGAGCCAGATCCCCTCCCACAGGGAAGGGACGCCCCTGGCATGGATTTCTCTGCCGGACCTGGGGTGACTAGGATCAAAGGGATGGGGGAGGCAGAATGGTATCATGTCCCCTGGTACCAGCAGAGGGCCTGGCACGTAGGCAGGCTCAGACCAAGGTCTGGAAAAGGCCCAAATGGACTCAAGCCACACTCACGGTTTGTGCGGAGAGATCCACTTCTTGTTCACTGACTATCCTTTATAAAATTAGAAAGTGTTCCCCCACCAAATACTGAGCCCCTTCTCTCTACCGAGCTCGCTGTTAAATAGCACAGCTTAACATCACCCCAGACCAGCTCAACGAGCAGGTAGGACGAGCCTCTGAAAGAAATAGCCTGATTGTTCAGATGGGTGCAAATCTTTGTACAAGTCTGAACCCACCGTCTCGCCTGGCCAGCTAAGCTCTTTCTCTTTTCTTATTAAATTATGGTGACATACATATGACATGTAGCGTCATATTTACCATCGCAACCATTTGTAAGCGTACAGTTTGGTCGTGTGCACTGTTGTGCAACCATTCTCCAGAACTCTCTTTATCTCCCAAGACTGAAATTCCGTCGCCATTAAACACCAACTCCCCATTCCCCCTCCTGCAGCTTCTGGCAACTTCCATCCTACTTTCTGTCCCTATGATTTTGCCTGCTCTACACATCTCCTACGAGAGGGATCATACAGTACGTGTCCTTTTGTGACTGGCTCATTTCCCTCAGTTTAACGTCCTCAACGTTCATCCATGTTGCGGCTTGTGTCATAATGTTTTTCCTCTTTAAGACTGAAGAATAACCTTCCGTGAATAGGCAACGCTTTGTTTGTCCATTCAGCCCCCAGTGAACACGCACTAGGTTGCATCCACCCTTTGGCTGTTGTGAATGATGCCGCCGTGAACATGGGCGACTCACCTTTGAGTCCCTGAGCTGAGTCCTGGAAGTGGGGTTGCTGGGTCAGGGGTAATCCTACCTTCAGTTTTTGGAGGACCTGCCACACTGTTTTCCATGGTGACGGCACCATTTTGCACCCTCAACCAGCCACGTATCGGGGTTCCACTTTCTATTTCCCGGGGTGCTAACAGTGCCGGGTCCTGATGGGTGGGAGGTTTTTGCCCTGATGACACGGGGCGTCTCTGCGCGTGCGCGTTACGCTCTTCCTTGACCCTGGCGGGGCCTTGTGCCTCTCCGGGAGGGGCTGGAGAGCCCGCTGAGGATGCGGGGCTCTCGCTCCAGGCAGCGCGGGGACCCCCGTGATGTTCAACGAGAACGGGGACGCGCCCGGGCGGTACGACATCTTCCAGTACCAGGCGGCCAACGGCAGCGCGGGCAGCGGCGGCTACCAGGCGGTGGGCCAGTGGGCGGAGACCCTCAGGCTGGACGTGAGTGGGCGCGGACGCGCTGAGCTCGGGCGGCGGGGCGCGGGGCGCAGCGGCCGCCGGACGCAGGTCCCAGGCCCGCGCGTCTCCCGTGCCGTAGGTGGAAGCCCTCCAGTGGTCGGGGGAGCCCCGCGAGGTGCCCGCGTCCCAGTGCAGCCTCCCCTGTGGGCCGGGAGAGCGGAAGAAGATGGTGAAGGGCGTGCCCTGCTGCTGGCACTGCGAGCCGTGCGACGGGTACCGCTTCCAGGCGGACGAGTTCACGTGCGAGGCCTGCCCCGGGGACATGCGGCCCACGCGCAACCACACGGGCTGCCGGCCCACGCCCGTCGTGCGCCTCACCTGGTCCTCGCCCTGGGCCGCGCCGCCGCTGCTGCTGGCCGTGCTGGGCAGCATGGCCACCACCACCGTGGTGGCCACCTTCGTGCGCCACAACAACACGCCCATCGTGCGGGCCTCGGGCCGCGAGCTCAGCTACGTGCTGCTCACCGGCATCTTCCTCATCTACGCCATCACCTTCCTCATGGTGGCCGAGCCTGGGGCGGCCGTGTGCGCCGCCCGCCGCCTCTTCCTCGGCCTGGGCACCACGCTCAGCTACTCGGCCCTGCTCACCAAGACCAACCGCATCTACCGCATCTTCGAGCAGGGCAAGCGCTCCGTCACGCCCCCGCCCTTCATCAGCCCGACCTCGCAGCTCGCCATCACCTTCAGCCTCACCTCGGTGCAGGTGGGCCGCGGGCTCCGGGGGCCACGCTGGGGGCGGGGGGACGGGGGAGATGGACCGCGGCTGGGCTGGGGGTTGTCCTCCCCTCTGAAAATCAGAGGAGCCCTCTTCTATTTTGATTCCTAGGTTAAAAAAAAAAAAGGCTGCAGGAGACAGGGCCCCACTGTTTTGCTATAAGCAGAACTCCCCCCCCCCTCCCCCGCCTCCATCCTGCTCCATCTCGAGAGAACTGGGTCAGTAAGCTGGGGAGCGTCAGCATCCAGCTCCATTTCTGTAAACACAATGACATTATTTTCCTACACGGAACAGGTTCCTCTACAATTTGGCTCCCATATAAAAAATAAGGCAAAGAGCTATCTAGCAGTTTTTCTCAAGCCAGAAAAAGAATGTTTCCATAAAGGGAGTTCCTGCTGCCCGATCACTGCGGTAACCTGGATGGGAGGCAGGGGCTCCAGCGACCTTACTGTGGAGGGGGGCATCCAGCTCCATAAATGGCCAGGATTTCATGACCTACGTGCAGCAAAAGCAAGAGTTCCTTCAGGGGTTTCTCTAAGGTGGTAACATTATGGCATTGGAAGTTATTCTCATGGCCTGGAAAGTACCGGATGTTTTCTGTGCAAAGGGTACGACTCACGGGCATGTGTGGGTGACATGGTGGCATCGTAGAGCCAGGCCAGTTCTCAGGGCTACGTGGAGGGCCTGTGCTCAGCCTGTTTTGGACATGGCACACTCTGCACTCCAGGCAAGCCCTTCCCCCTGCCTAGCTCTGCGTCTGCCACGTTCATTCCCACCTTCAGGCCTCTGACCCTGCGATTCTCCACAGCTGAAAGGTGTTGCCATCTTCCTGCAGATAGCATGGCCCGAGCTGTCCCTGTGAGGGCCAGAACACCAATGCCCAGTGCATCCCGACTTCTTACCTCCCTGCTTCCCTGCCCGAAATCCCTGTGCTGCCCCTGCCCCTGTCCCACAGGACAGAGATACTTAGATGACAGTCAGTATTTCCGGCCTCGTCTATGGACTCCCCACATTATACCCTTCTTTCCAGAAATCCCAGACCCCTGCAAAGAGGCACACCTGCATTTTACTAGGTTATTCATCAATATGGTGGACATGAAATGGCATCTTGTTATTTTAATTGCATCTACTTAATTACTAGTGCAGCTGGCCTTTGACGTTTCCTCTTCTGCAATGTGCCTGTTCCTATGCTTTGCTCATTTTCTATTATTTTGTAGTTTTTTGTTTTGTGTTTGTTTTTGTTTTACATGTATTGGATGCTAGTTCCTTATCAGTTACAGGGGTTGTGAAGTTGGTGGGTCTGTTTTGGTTGCTATTCCTGTGTATCTCAGGCCTTGGATAAGAGTTTCTCATAGGCAACTCTTTCCCTACCTAGAAGCTTGTTCTAGGAGGAGCCTCCATAACTGCTTTCCTGGACGGTGGGTGGGGTGTTATTAGTCCCTTGTCTGTGGAGCTACTGCCTCTGGAAGAATCACATAAAGGTTCTCCTTCCAGGTCCACAAATTATTAAAAAGCATCCCTTCCTCCAGGATCACACGGCCCCACTCTAGGTACATAGCATGGCACTCAAGTGTTAGCTAAATTTCAGCCCTACCTGCCCCCACAGCACACACACACGCACACACCAGGCAGTCTTGTGCAGTGAACAACCTGCATAAATGAACGGGGCAGCCCCTCCAAGGTCCCACCTTTATGCAGGAATCTTACTTCCTGCTCCCCAGCTCCCCTTGGCTCAAAGTCATGTCTCCTGTCACTGTGAGGGAACTGCTACTCCATCTCCTCCCTGTTAGTGCTTGCATTTGACTTTTAAAAAAAAAAAACATTTTATTTATTTATTTGTCAGAGAGAGAGAGAGCACAAGCAGGGAGAGCTACAGGCAGAGGGAGAAGCAGACTCCCCACTGAACAAGGAGCCTGATTCAGGACTCGATCCCAGGACCCTGGCATTAAGTCAGATGCTTAACCGACTAAGCCACCCAGGGTCCCTGTGTTTGATTTTGATAACCTCCCAGGCCAGCTGGCATCAGCTCACATCCTTACTTCTCTCTGTTTTGTGCCTCATTCTGAGCTTCACTCTGCATTCCTACACGATTTCATTACATTATGTCCAAAAGTTCTCTGGATCTGAAGAAGGATGGGGTCCCTAGGAACTAGGTTTGCCATGTTGCTTGATGGGATCAAGCTAGCATTTTCATGTCTACAGAATGGAGATGGTACCGCCGACACTGGGGGTTGTGAGGAGAGAGAATCTCTGCTGAGTCTGGCTCTTAATCGGTGGGGCAGGCACAGGCTCCTTCCCCAAGCTGGCATGGAGAAGCTATGTTTAGGCAGTCACTATATCTTGCTGGGCTTGGTGATGGTTGGAATACAGGAAGAGGACATCCAGGGCCCCTTACCCAGCCAGCCCTGACATTGCCAGCATGGACAGTCCCCTCCTGGATGGCCCTCCCCTCTCCATGGGGGAATCTCAGGCCTAAACATCCCACTCAGTAGGCCAAGAGCCTCGAGGCGACGCTAACCTGCCAGAGACATTGGTGGGTGGCCAGGCTGGGTGTGTCCCTGATCGGGTGTTGGCTCCCGCAGGTGGTGGGAGTGATGGCGTGGCTGGGGGCCCAGCCCCCACACAGCGTGATCGACTATGAAGAGCAACGGACAGTGGACCCAGAGCAGGCCAGGGGGGTGCTCAAGTGTGACATGTCGGACCTGTCCCTCATCGGCTGCCTGGGCTACAGCCTCCTGCTCATGGTCACATGCACGGTGTATGCCATCAAAGCCCGTGGCGTGCCCGAGACCTTCAACGAAGCCAAGCCCATCGGTTTCACCATGTACACCACCTGCATCATCTGGCTGGCTTTTGTGCCTATCTTCTTTGGCACCGCCCAGTCGGCTGAAAAGGTAATCTGGGGTCCCTCCGTTGGTTCCACTGCCTCCTTTGTTTCCTGCTTGTCTGTGGAAGGGCTCAATTGTCCCAAGAGCTGGGCCACCCACATGCAGGATTGCTTGTTTGTTAATTCATTCATGTACTTAAAAACCCATTCACTCATTCGTCAGTCTCCTTTGCTGCTTCAGTCAGTCCCATTTCCCTTCGTTCATTCGTGTGTTCATCCATGCTTCTAACCATCCATTAACTTGGGTTTTTTTAAAAGATTTATTTTTCTTGGAGAGAGAGAGTGTGTGTGTGAGTGGGGGGAGGGGCAGAGGAAGAGGGTGGGGGAGAATCTCAAGCAGATTCCGTGCTGAGCACGGGACCCAACATGAGGCTCAATCCCATGACCCCGAGATCATGACCTGAGCTGAAACCAAGAGTTGGACACTTAACCCACTGAGCCACCCAGGTACCCCTCCATTAACTTAATTTTATTCAGTTACTTCTTTATATACTTTATACCCATCAATCCATGAATCTGTTGGTCCATTCACTTGCTCATTATTCCGTCATTTATTTGTGTGTATAGCAGAACATGTTTATTCACCCTTGTCGTTCATGTGTTTGCCCACTTGCTCTTTTATTCAATGTGTTCACTCATTTGTAGATTTGAAAACATATCCATCCATTCATTAACATGCTCTAGCCTGTTTTAGGCATGAGGACCATTTCCCCAGGTGTCACTCGCTGCGAATGAGCCCTTCGCTTCCCTGGGTCACTTGTCCACTCGGTCCCGTGTTATTCATCCTCCTTCCTGCCCACATCAGAGCCACACGATGACCATCACTTCTTCATGCCACAGCGCCTTTGCTTATATGGTTGCCCTTTCCATTCACCCAATGGACACAGACTCGTGGGGGTGGGGGTGGGGGAGAACAGGGATAAGTCCAACCCAGTGCCTTCCTCCATGGCTCAGATCTACATCCAAACCACCACACTGACTGTGTCCTTGAGCCTGAGCGCGTCGGTGTCCCTCGGCATGCTCTACGTGCCCAAAACCTACGTCATCCTGTTCCACCCGGAGCAGAACGTGCAGAAGCGCAAGAGGAGCCTCAAGGCGACCTCGACAGTGGCAGCCCCACCCAAGAGCGAGGACACAGAGGAGCCCAAGTAGCGAGTGCGGCAGGAGCGGGGATGGTTGCTCCCTCTCTTCTGTTCTTTTCTTTCTCTTGCTTCACGGTGAAAGCCCAGGTCTGCAGTGAACAGTCAGAAGCAGGAGTCCACGAAGCCCATGCCCGCCAGGATCCACACTTCATCCCTGCTCTTCCGTGCCTGTTGGCATCATACGTACTTACTGCAGACCAGACTTTCTACTCGTGGTGGGAGACAGCTACTGAGAGGATCCTAGGGAGGGACTGAACTTACACACTCCCTGCTCTGGGTTCAGAGAGCGTCATGAAGCCCCCGGGCTTGGCCCAGCGTGGGTGACATTTCTACCCAACTTGCCACCAGAACCTGGGGATTGGGCAGCATGCAAGAATGTGTAGATCTCACTCTGGAAATACAGGGCTGGATTCGGGGAGGGGCGGTTTCCACAAGAGACCTGGGGTTCTGTCTTCTGGACTGAGTAACTCAGGCTTGGCACTGAAGGATCAAACCTTGGGTGAGACAGCCCTGTGAGCAAGGGTGGACCTGAGACAGGATGTGGGAGCCAGCAGAGGTTCTGGGATGTACTCCCATGGGGTTACTTGTGTTGAGGTCTTTTTCTCAGGACCTTCGACCCTGGGACCTGGGGCATGTCGCACTTAGACTATAGCTTTTTGCCTTTCCCATGCACACCCCCAAACATGTGTGTGGTGTTAGTGGTGTAAGAATAAAGCAACAGGGCAGCGGTTGCCCTTTTCTGATGCCCGTGAGGGATTATGGTCAGGAGTTTCAGGTTGGGGCCAGTGACAGAGAGTTGTGTCCATGGTGACGATTAATTCCAAGTAGACATCTTAGGACGAATATCAAAACTTTCCTCTCCCAATACTTACTGAGAGGTCCCCTTTGAAAGGCAAGCACGAGGCATGAGGAGGAAGATACTTGGACTTCAGATGCATAGACATTTATTTTTCAGGGTTTTTTTCCTCCCCAAAAGCTTGGTTTCAGTCATGGAATTGTATTCCCCTGTGGTATGATTGACATTTGTTAAATTGACTCTTTTCATTTATCAGTTTGAATTCTCTAGTATCTAATGTCTGGAACTGATTCTGAAAGTCAACCACACTTCATACAACATACAGACTCTTTCCTCTTCCTCTGTTGTGTAAATAGATTTTGACCCTGGGCCCAGGTGTTTCTGTGTTCCTTAAGTTAATAGGGCTTCTCCTCAGAATAGCATTTTTGGTGTACAAACTCTCCTTCCTCATGTTTTTTGCATTCTTATGGTTTCTCCACAGCGTGAATTATGAAGTTTAATTTATCGCTCGGTGCTTTCCAAAATTCATTATTTCGTAGGGCTTCTTTCCTTTGTGAGTTTTCTGATGTGTAATGTGATGAGGTGTGTTTTTTTGCTGAAGGCTTTTCCACATTAGTGCTTTGATAGGATTTTTGTCCTCTATGAATTCTCGGAGAGTCAGTGAGCTCTGATATCCAAAGGAAGGTGTTCCTATGGTTTTTTGTTTTTGTTTTTGTTTTTGTTTTGTTGTTGTTGTTGTTTTCTTGGTGTTTCTCCCAGGGTGAATTCCCTGTTGTGCAACAAGTGTTGACTTCTAGTTGAAAACTTTCCCACTTTTTTTTTTTTTACATATTTGTGATTTTCCCCACTTTGAACTCCGTGACTTAGAATTTGGATGGTTTCTCAGTAGAACTTTTCTACATTTAGAGGATTTCTCCCCAGTGTGAGGTTTCTACCTTAGAGTCCTGTCTTCCTCCTGAAGACTCTCACACACTCCCCACATTCGTTCATACCGGTCTCTCTGATGTGAACGCTTTGCCACAAGCAGGTCCTGGCTCCTTCTTATGGGCGTCTCATATTCAGTCCACTTGTAATGATTCCCACAGCATGCGCCATTTTGTGTGCAGTGGAGAACACTCTGTTACTAACGTGTTATCAGACGTAGCACATGTTCTCCAATGTACTCAAAGTTTGGACTCCCAGAAGGCTTTTCTATGATCGGTGTGTACAAAGGATCGTTTGGTGTTCAGTGTGGGGTTGACAATTTCCTGAAGGTCTTCCCATGCTATTTACATACATAGTTTGCCTTCTCTGAGGTTCAATCAATTTGAACCCCTGAATAAAGGTGTTTTTTTTTTTTTTCAAATTTGTGGAATTTACAAGGCATTCTGCCTGTGTGGTTTCTTTTATGCTGAATAAGAACTGGGCTATGCTTGTCAGCTTTCTCACATTTGTTGCCCCTGAAGGATTTCTCCCCAGTATGAATTCTGTGTTCCCGTGAAAATGGGGCTCTGGATTGGAGGCTTTCTCACAGTACGATCACAGTGTTTCTCTCCAGTATGAGTTCTCTAAAGCGGGGGAAGATTACATTTTGATATAAACTTTTATTCACCTCTTCGTAAGAGTGCCATCTGTGTCCAGTGTGAGGAGAGTCGTATAAGGAGGGCGTCTCTCATATTAACTTTATGCTATGTCTTTTCACTAGTGTGAATTTTTCGACACCTCTATTACATTTGCTATAGCTTTGTCACATCTATTGCATTTTGTGGTCTTCGGAAATTTCCCCCCAATTCATTACTTTCATTGTCTCTCACTCAGTGACTTCTTGTTGAATAAATGTAACTTTTCCCAGAAGTTTGACTTGCATTTTCTGCTGCTTTTTTATGTAGTCACCAATTTGCAAGACTCCTTCTGAACTGGAATAAAGTGAACAATTTCAGGTGAATCTTTCCACCGTCGTTTTCTAGAATCAAACCTCTTCAGAAATCCTCCATTATGTTGATACCTTTTTTTCTAAATATGAAAAATTCCCAAGTGTAAATATTTTCAATTTCCTGGGCTTTGAGGAGGGAAGCCTGCTGCCGTGTGGACAGAGTACTGACAGCTATAGGGGGCTGGGAGTTTCAGAGATGACCTTTCAGCCTGTGGAGCAAAGGGTAGGAACAAAGATGGGGTGTAGTTCTGAAGGCAGAGACCCTGAGGGGAGGCTTGGATGAAAGGCAGTCGAGGGTGTGGAGAGGCAGATTAGTGAAGGGACTGGGTTTGGACACTGAGCCTCATCGCTTCCTTCGTGGATTATTGTGGCAGGATACTCACTAGTCTGTGCTTCCTGTGTCTTTCCCCTCCATCCCACACACCAATGTCAAAATCACCATTCTGGGGCACCAGCTCCCCGCTCTTACAGGGACGCTGCTGTGGGCCCTGCCCTCTCCCAGCACCTGTATCTGGCTGCAATTCATTCTCATATTTGCTTGCAGACTCAGACATAGCAGGAAGGGCACACGGGTCAGGTTCCACATGCTGTTCACTGATATAATCTGTCCGATGAAGTATATTATTAGCTTATTCTATCAGGGCTCTTGAATGTTGAACTCACCCATACTATCAACTTCTGAGTTATTTTTTTTTTCCCGTCCCAATCTGCCAGACATGGAAATTTCCAGGGGCCACAGACTTTGTCTTGCCCCTGACACTGCAGACTTCTTCAGTTGGCTTTTGTATCTAGAAATTATACAGTGTCGAGGTTAAGACTTCTTGAGATCAATGCCAGCTCTGCCACGTTAGTAAGTGACCTTGGCCAAGATGATTAGCCTCTCCCATAGTCACTGACAGCTAGAGTCACCTTGATCCCTGCAGATACCCACATCATTGACCCCATTTCTCAACATCCACCTTCCCAGTCCTACCAGTCAATGCTCATGCAGACCCCACTCATTACACAAACCCCTCAGCTGACTGATCCCAAGACCCCATCTCAGACCCCCCACCCCCAAATAGCATTCCTTCCTCAAAACTGCTCTCTAGAGAAAGCTGTACTGTATTTCCCTCATCAAAATATGAATTCTACATGGGTCTGGCTGTGAAGGGTCTTGAAGGCTTTGCTTCCCATGGTTGGCCCAGGGGAGCCATGGAAGGGTTTACACAGGTGAGTGCCGGGTCTGGATCTATGGGGTGGACAAAGTCACTAATGTCTGGAGTGGGAGGTGGCTCTGGGGGGGGGGGACCAGAGAGATTGGTGAGGAGCCTGAGGCAATGCACTAGGGGGAATCTGGTATATCCCCCCCTTTATTTATAACCCCATTTCCCCCCATCACAATGGCTAGAAATGATAACATTAGGTGTGTGTGAGCAATGCTATACCTTGGTTGAAGTATATTGCTGAAATAAATTAGCAGTTGAGCCTTATGTGGTTAAGTTTTTAAGTTTCTGTATTTAAGTCCTTCCAGTTTTGGAATTTCTTATTCAGTGCAAGGACAATTAATTGGGAAAGAACAAACTAATCGGAAAATTTCCCAATATTTAGGCTCTGGTAAAATTTATTCATCCACAGCAACCACCTGTAGCTTAGAAGTTTGGAGCGTGAAACCTGACACCTGGCCACAGCTTGTGTTTAGAGCACCAGCCAAGCTCGCTGCAGTGGCTGATCGGGCCGTGGTCCCGCCTCTTCCTGTGGAACCCCATCTTGCTAATGCAAGTCCTGACTCTGGGCTCCACCCTCACCTTTTTAATGGCACTTAACCAGCCTCTGCCAGTTCCTGCCTCGTGTGTCCAAACCTCTTCCCCTGTCTCACTCAACTGTGCTTTGTCTGTTGTCAATTAATTCTAGTGAAGCCCAATGCAACCACACAATCTATAGCTGGGCATCTCACAGGCTCTTTTGTGCTACCCCATCTGTGTAAATACGCATCCCACAAACTACAATTATTTTGCTAATTATTTGTGTTTCATTCTGGAGTACATATCTTTTGTATTTAAGTCCCATGAAAGCAGTACTTAGATGCATGCATATGCTCTGCGTATGTACCATGATTGGCAGAAACTATTAATGGCTATCGCTCACTTTCTGTTTCTCTAGCTCTTAGCTTTCGCTTTCTGCTTTTGTGGGTTTTGGTTTTTTTTTTTTTAAAGATTTTATTTATTTTAGAGAGAGTGGGTGAGGGGTAGGGGAAGAAGCAGACTCCCCACTGAGCAGGGAGCCTGATGTGGGGCTCAATCCCAAGACTCTAGGATTGTGACCTGAGCAGAAGGCAGATGCTTAACTGACTGAGCCACCCCGGCGCCCCAGCTTTCTGCTTTTGGAATACCTCCAGAAGGGCACTCCTAGTAATTACTGTCATTTGGCCTGCCTTGAGGACCCAACCTCGTTATCAGGCTGTGCCCACGAGGTATGCCAGGGCTGATAGGTGTTTGTGAACCCACGGTTCTTGTACTCTCAGGTTCGAGTAGCACCCGAGCCCTTTCTACCTTGCCAACCCAGGAAAGGTCTTTTTGTGGAGGAAGTGGGTCTGGAAAACCACGTCTGGAACACAGTTGCAAGACTGGGGACTTAATACAATACCGTCCCCCTCCCATCAATAGGCACATCAGCTCCACTCCAATGTCTGCAGTCAAGTGACCCTCCAGGGTGACCTAGAATGTGTCCATGAAGGAGGGGCTGAGTGCAGCAGGGAGGCATGTGTGCCCTAGGGCTACAGTGCCTGGGTCACGTCCTCAGATCATGCATGTTACCAGCTGTGCAACTTCTGAAATGCTCTGAAACCCCTCAACTTTCAAGTGGGGACGGGACAGTCTCACATAATTGTGAGGATTAAGTGAGTTAGTATGTGCAGAGCACTTACAACAGTGCCTGGTCTGAGGGATGTCCTCACAGGTTAACTGCTGTCCCCAGCGACTAGGGATACAACTCTTTCTGTTCCACAGCCTGAACTATGGTTTCTGGGGCTGGGTAAGTTTGGATGCTCATTGTGGGCAGGATATAAAGACAAAAACACTTGGAAGCACTACTTTTGGCTATGTCTTAAAAGATGACCAGGTAACACAAATGCAGCTTGTACCTCTTAGAACACTGTGTACTTTTCTCATTTATTTTCAGAAAGACACACTGATGGATCATTCTGTGGCAACAAATTTTAAGAACAGCGATGAGTGGTAGACAGGGTAGCACACAGGATGAGGAGGAACATGCCCGAGTGACCAAACCCTGGCACTGGCAGAGAATGGCCATTAGCACAACTGAGAAGTTCATGAGGGATGGGAAACGATTAAACCTTGTATTTTTCCCCCCTTCACAAACTGGTATAAAAATACTAAAAGTAAAAATATTACCAAAAAAATATATTTAGCAGGAGTTGAGGTGGGGCCGGAAGCTGGGACCCCTCCCGCTGCAGGCAGGAATAGGGTGGGAGTGTTTTATGTGTCCACATCGCCTTGCTGGCTAATCCAGTAAAGGGCAGAAGAGGGCAAAGTGCAAAGGGAAGAGGAGTCAGACAGCTGGAGGCTATGCACTTAGACTAAATTCACGTTCAAGGAAATTGTTGTCTCAACCAAAGATGCATGCAGTTTAGGGCTGTTTTGTTCCAAGACTCTGAGGCTCAGGCACTGTAACCGGGAAGCCCCAGTCTGCTGAGGGTCAAGGTGCCATTCTAAAAGCTGTTGCTGAATATGGAGGAAGGCAACGTCTTGGGCAGACACTGCTGGCAGAGCTCGGCAAGGTCAGGTGGCGAGGGAGAACGCAGGTGCCCGATCTATCAGCTGGAGATGGGAGGGCCTGACATGAGAGCATTAGAGGTATGTGAAAGGGGAAACTGGAGAAATTATTTCCCCCCCCAAGAGCTGGCAGTTTCAGGGGCATTCACGGGAGCCCACAGACAATGATGAATTTAACAAAGTCTAGGGGCTAATCCTCCTCTCAAACCCTTCCCCCGGGCACAGCGAAATTGGCACTCCCACTGGGTTTGCCCACTGGGTGATTCCACAGGCCAGGGGAGCTCTGATGTGTCTGATGTGGGAGACGGGGTCTAGGTCTGCTTCTCTGCCCCCCACCTCTGGTCCCGTCGAGGGGGTGGGGAGGCTGGCTCATTCATTATCTTGTGATGGCGTAGTCGCAGGTGTGCTGGGAACTCTGTGCACTGACAGGGCAGGGAGCAATCCCAGACTGAGGGCCTTCGGCTGCACGGATTCCAGTGCAGGAACAGCTGCTGGATTTGCCCCAGGGATGGAGGAGGCTCTCAGAGGGCAGCCGGTCTCCAACACAAAGTGAACAATGAACTCAGCTGAGCACTGTTCCATGGGGATTCAAGGTAAGAGGGTGATTTTTAGGACCAAGCCATATGGCTAGTCCTGAAGGCATCAATCTGTAGCAGCAAGCAGGATTCCATGCTTCTTGTGGCATCTGGGTTGCCAGCCCTGTGAGGCTGCAGATGAACATGTGTGGGTCCAGCTCCAAAGAGTCCAGTACAAAGAGCTCCAAGTCACCCCTTGAAATGCTGTTTCCCCTGCAGCTTAATAGGGGAGAAAGTATGAGCTGCTGATCACCTCCCAGGAGATGCCTGCCCACACTGGCAGCCTTTATTCCACAGAAGCAGAGTTTAGAGAACTTAGGCTTTAGAGCTGCTGGAAGCTTCCAAGTCTGTGTTCAACCTGGAGTCTACGGGTTCCACCAGAATACAGACTATCCTCTTCTGTAACTGGGAGTCAAGGTGCAGCATTTGTGGGGCCAGTGGGCTGCCCGACTTGACAGCGAGCACTTCCACAGACTAAGAACTCGCCACTCCGTTTCGCAGAACAACGGCTGACTTGCTCTTCCATCTTCATGACGTGGTTCCAGTTTGCAGTCCTGTGGGCTCCCCATCCTTTGTGGTGGGGAAGGGGACAGTGCTACCAGAGGCTGTGCGTGTGAAGGCACACATGTTATTTTCTCTCTGTGATTTCTACTGAGAGCAGTGAAGGACCAAAGATGGAGAAGGAACTGTACCTGCAGGAATAGAATATCGCTAAAACTTTTGGGCATGGACAGTGTCCTCCCAGAGAACGTCACGATGCTGATGACCACTTCTTGACCCGTGGAATTACTCCAGAGGTAGCTCACCACTGTCAGAATGGGACAGTCTTTAAATAGTAGAATACCCAGATGGAGGAGAGGAAATGTCCCCTTTCAAATGCAAAAGCAGAAATTCAAAGCTGTTTGTCCTGTGAACACAGTCAAGACCTTCAGAAAATTGGACAGAAGGAAGGCAGGGCAGGCAGGGACCAGGATACAGTTCCTATTCTGGGGGTAAGAGAGATATACTCTAGTGCAGGGGACACAGAGGACTGCCAGCCAGGGAAAGAGAGTGGAGCAGAGCCTTTGAGAACTGGCTTTGGGGCTCTAACTTGCATCAGCTGGTTAGGAAATGGCAAGTCACAGAAGTGGAGGGGGCCTAGAACACCGCTAGGTGGTTGGATTGTCACACCTGAAGTGAGCAGGCCCCTGACTGCTGTGTGTGGGGTAAGTACAGTGCGGAACAATTGGAGGTAATGTCTACACAAACTAAGCCCCTACTCTAAGGTACCATCCCAGTGTCAGAGTCAAGGTGGGGCCCAGAGGAACTGGGTAACCCAAGAAATTTGATCGCCCTCTGCCTCCCGGGGGTCCCGAGTTCTGAATGCTGGGTCTGGGTGAGATATCCAAAATCACGGACTGTGTATGAGGCCAGATCCCCACATTCCCCAAGGGCAAATGGGGTGGTGATAAGTGACACGATGTCACCAGTTAGGAGGTGCTAAATCAAGAGGGACACACCATTCAAATGAGTTGTCCCAGAAAGAGAATATGGGTAAGCAGCCAGTGGACAGTTAAGTCAGGGAAATCTGACAAGATGGATTCAAGCAGAAGGTGGACAACACAATTTAAGTAACTCCGGGGCCAATGCATGGGTGACTGCACTTTCCCTACACTGGCAAAGTGGGTGGATGAGAACAAAGGGTTCCATTAAAAGTAGAAACCCTCTTATATAAAAGTGAACGAAATGCTTATAGATCATTTTCTTACTTTTTTGTTCCTTTGCTTCTCGACCTGGTCTTTTACCATTTTATACTTTCTCTTAATAGTCAAAATGTAAATTTGATTATCTAATTTCTATGTTATCAATGAAGCTTCATTTTGGTTATGATACTTGATAATCCAGAGTAGTTAAACATTACTGGTATTCAACTGAGGCCGTTCGGAACTAGGAGCGCAGCCATTCTTAAATTCTCAAACCCACAATACTGTGAAGCTTGACTCTCCGTAAATAAAAATTCCATCTTCAGGTAAGATTTCATGGCTATTCTCTGGAATGGATTCTCTTACATTCAATAATTAACATACTTAGTCTCAAAGCTCTGCCATATAAACTATAATGCTATCACTTTTCTCCAATATGATGTCTCTGATGCTGAATGAGGTTTGCAGTCTGGTTGAAAGCTTTCCCACATTTATTACATTTATAGGGCTTCTCTCCTGTGTGAATCCTCTGATGTTGAGTAAGGTGTGTGCTTCGAATAAAGGCTTTCTCACAGACTTTACATTTGTAAGGTTTTTCTCTGGTGTGAATTCTCTTATGTTGAGTGAGGGCTGAATGGTCGCTGAAGGCTTTCTCACATATATTACACGTATAAGGTTTTTCCCCAGTATGAATTCTCTGATGTTGGGCTAGGGCTGATTGGTCCCTGAAGGCTTTCTCACACAAACCACATCTGTAAGGTTTCTCTCCTGTGTGAATTTTCCGATGTCGAGCGAAGGATGAATTATCCCTGAAGGCTTTCCCACATTCACTGCATTTATAAGGTTTCTCTCCAGTATGAATTCTCTGGTGCTCAGTAAGGGAGGAGTTCACCCTGAAGGCCTTTCCACATTCATTACATTCAAAGGGCTTCTCTCCAGTGTGAATTCTTTGATGCTGAAGAAAACTTGTACTCTGATTAAAGGCTTTCCCACATTCATTACACTTATAGGGTTTTTCTCCACTGTGAATATTCTGGTGTTTGGTAAGATGTGCCCTGCACACAAAGGCTTTGTCACATATGTTGCATTTAAAAGGCTTCTCTCCGGTGTGTATTCTATGATGGTGGGCAAGGTGTATGTTTCGGATAAAAGCTTTTCCACATAAGTTGCATTCGAAAGGTTTCTCTCCGGTGTGAATTTTCTGATGGTAAGTGAGTGAGGAGCTCACGGAGAAGGCCTTGCCACATTCCTTACATTCGTACGGTTTCTCGCCAGTGTGAATTCTTTGGTGGTGGATGAGGTGTGTGCTCTGGTGAAAGGCTTTCCCACATTCTCTACATTCATATCGTTTCTCTTTAATAACAGTTTTCCGATTTGCATTCAGTTTTTCAGTATGAACTTTCTGATGTTTATTAAGGGTTGAACTCTTAGTGAAGACTTTTCCACACTCACTACACTCGAAGGATTTTTGGCTAGACTGAAATCCCTGACTCTGATCAAAAGATGAGCTCACAGTGCAGTGCCTCCCAGGTTTTTCCCTGGCCTGGGTGCTGAGCACAGAGGGGGTTCTCTGGTGAGCAAGTACCACCTGGCCTCCATGCTGCCATTCTAAAAGGCCACCGTATTTCCAGTGACCATCTCTAGTGAAGCCTTCCTTTATCATCCAGTGATCCAAGTCTTCGTCAGGAATATCCGCCTTGGGAGTAGAGTTCTTACTCACAAGCATAGTCATCCAGTCTGAAAGACATCAAGCATAAACATGTTTTATCTAGTTGGGGTAAGAAGATGAGCCTGTTTATAATGCTAACAAAGAGTCTGCAGTTTTAAGGGCTTCTTGAAGTGAAGGTAGGAAAGGAAAGGGGAAGAGAGGTGAACAGAGGACGTGCCAGGAAGGGGTTGATTTAATGTAAGATCTATGAAGCAGGACAGCTTGGGAGCTTGAGTTCAGAAGTCAGAGGCCTGGGGTGGGATTCTCAGTACAATACTCATTTTCTTTGTGATTACAGAGAAGTTACCTGACTTTCTCAGCCTCAAAAAGCCTACACAGACCCTAATATGCTAACAGATAAGAAAAAAAATGTACTTTGTCTATTTTAGTGGTATGGTCTTAAAAATAAGCTAGATGTGGCCTTAAGAAACCAGGGAAACTAGAGGTCAACACTTGGTAGAAAAGTAATTCAACTCCCATAACTACTAAAAGCAACATTTTTATGTTTTATAGACTCATTTTAGCATTCAGATGGCTAATAAAAAGGCCACTATAAAGGTTGTGTAAAACACTCGTATCTACTAATAAAATTAGGACCTCCTACTATTGGTGAGGAAGTGTTTAGACCATATGAATAATGTCACATCTGTGTGAGGAAAATGTACCATAAGGATGTATATGTGAGGACAGAAAATTAGGAACAAAGCAGCAAATCTGCCTGGATACACCCAGTACATCTTAGAGGGTGAGGCCCTGACTGGGGAAAGCGGTATACGAGTCATGAGAAATGGGACTCTGCTACTGGGATACGAGCCATAGTCTCATGCATTATCTGACAGAATCATTTCTCTCCCCACAGACCAATTCTGCACTTACTCAACAATCGTCTCACTTGGTTTCACGGGACAGGCGTACCTCAGAGATACTGCAGGTTTGGTTCCAGACTGCTGCAATACGGCGAATATTACAATAAAGTGAGCTGAATGAATGTTTTGGTTTCCCAGTGCATGTAAAAGTTATGTTTACACTATACTGTAGTCTGTTAAGTAGCACAGCATCGTGACTAGAAAAACACTGTATATACCACAATTAAAAAATACTTTATTGCAAAAAAGTGCTAACCAGCATCTGAGCTTTTAGCAAAATCTTTTTTGCTGGAGGAGGGTCTGGTCTCAGTGTTGATGGCTGCTGAAGGACGGTTGTCGAAGGCGGGGGTGGCTGTGGGATTTCGTAAAATAAGACAACAATGAAGTCTGCTGCATCGATGGACTCTTCCCTTTCAAGAATGAGTTCTCTGTAGCATGAGGTGCTGTTCTGATAGTATTTTACCCACAGTAGAACTTCTTTCAAAAATGGAGTCAATCTCTCAAACCTTGCCTCAGCTTTATCAACGAACTTTATGTCCTATTCTAAATCCTGTGTTGTCATGTCTACCACCTTCACAGCATCCTCCTCAGGAGGAGATTCCATGCCAAGAAACCACTCTCTCTGCTCATCTGCAAGAAGCAATTCCTCATCCATTCATGTTGTCTTATAAGCTTGCAGCAATTCAGTCCCATGTTCAGGCTCCACTTCTAATGCTAGTCCTCTTGCTCCTTCTACCACATCTGCAGTGACTTCCTGCACTGGAGTCTTGAACTCCTCCAAGTCATCCATGGGCGCTGGAATCAACTTCCAAACTCCTATTAATATTGCTATTTTGACCTCTGACCATCACTTATGAATGTTCTTAATGGTATTTAAAAGGAATCCTTTCCGGCCATTTTCAATTTTATTGCAAGAATTACCAAAATGTGACACAGACACAGGAAGTGAGCCAGCCAACACTGTGGGGAAAATGGCGCCAACAGATCTGCTTGATGTTGCCACAAACCTTCAATCTGCAAGAAATGCATATCTGCACAGCACAACAGAATGAGGTATGTCCGTATTAACAAGCAGAGTTCTGGACTGCATACTAGTTCTTCCTACGTATTGGTGAATATCTGCCTTTTATGTTAAGTCTATTTAAGACTTTGCACTAAGAAATGAAATAATAAGAGCTAGATACTACTTTGCAATTATGCAAAGCTTTCTGGAAAATCCTATCAAGAACAGCCTTCCTCATCCCTTTTTTTTCCTACACACTCCAGAAAATCTACAAAGAGATATAATCAACAAAACCAAACTAAACTAAACTAACCCCTTTACTTATCTGGAAAAGAAAGTTAAACAAGTACATTTCAAAGCTAACATCCTGGGGAGTTCAGAATAATGTTGCTCAAAACAAAAATGGTCAGTTAAATGCCAGGACTGTCAAATCTAACACAATACGGGCTGACTTTCACTTCTGGACCTTATGAAGTAGGCTGTGGCAGACGTTCCTGCAGAAAACAACTGGAAAATCTAAACTGAGAAACAAAAGTTCTGTCTAAAGGCATCAGATATCCCTTGAGGCCAACCTGATAGTCCAATATTTGGTAGAGAAGAGAAATACAGAAAGGTAATCCCAATACTTGCTGGTTTTTTTTTTTTTCCTTATAGAATTTGCTGAATTCTAAAACTTCTCAGGGCAAGAGACCAAAGCTAAGCAGAATTTCAAAATTTTCTAGTCTTAAGAAAATATGGAGCCAAAAACTGAGAGCAGGATCTTCCAAAGAAGGCGGTAGTGCTCAGAGTAAACATGTAATGCTCTCAGTAGGCACTCCTGGAGGGCTACAACCTAGTAGCAAGGGCAAACAAGAGATAGGCAAAGCTTTATAAACACCACACCCCAAGCTCCAAATAACATGTCCTCGGTTGGATTAAGGTGCTTCCCTTACACTCACTATCTGCCAGAAGAAAAGGCAAATCTTCTCTGGAGGAATATAACATCACCCAGAGCCTCTTCACTTCTTCAAATACAATATCAGGGATTCAGTCAAAATGTACCAGGAGTACTAAGAAATTAAGTCAAGAGAAAAAACAGAAAGTAGACAAAGAGCCACAGAACTCAGATATGAAAGTTATCAGACATGGATTTTGAGATAAGTGTGATTAATATGTTCAATAAAACAGATAAGGATGAGAATTTCAACAGAATATTAGAACCAAAGAATCAAATGAAAATTCTAGAAAAGAATATAATAATTGAAATTAAGAACTGAACAGATATGGGGCGCCTGGGTGGCTCAGTTGTTAAGCGTCTGCCTTTGGCTCAGGTCACGATCCCAGGGTCCTGGGATAGAGCTCCCTGCTCAGCGGGAAGCCTGCTTCTCCCTCTCCCACTCCCCCTGCTGGTGTTCCCTCTGTCGCTGTGTCTCTCTCTGTCAAATAAATAAAATCTTAAAAAAAAAAATAAAAGAACTGAACAGATAGATTTAATACTAGTATACTGAACATGGCAGAAAGGAGCAATAGTGCACTGGAAAAATACATAAGCAGAAAACATCTATGGTGAAACTTGCTGAAAAAAATTAAAAAGAGACATAGAAGACATGATGAAGAGACAACATATATGTGATGAATTCTGGAATGGGAGAAGAAAACAAATAGGACAAAAGTGTTATTTGAAAAAAATAAAGGCTGAAAAATGAATTTGAGAAGCACTAAGAGATTCCAGCCAGGATAAATACAAAGAAAACACACCTAAGCACAAAACTACTGAAAACTCAAGTTTATCTTGACAGTTGCTTGAGAGGAAAACAAATACATTACTTTTAAAGAAGAAAAAAATAAGAGTGACAGCCATCTTTTCAACAAAAATAATGGAAGCCAGAAGACAATGAGACAACATCCGGTAGTGTTAAAAGAACATAATTGCCAAACAGAATTCAATAGAAAGAAAATATCCTTAAAAGTGAATATGAAATGGGTATTTCTACACAAATAAAAACAGAGACTGTGTCACCAGCAGACCCATATTAAAAAAAAACAATAACAAGAATGTTCTAGGCATAAGAAAATCCCAGGTGGAAACATGGAAATGTAAAAAGGAATGAAAAGCAATAGGAAAAGTAAATATGTGAATACATGTAAGATTGCACACGATAATTATGTCTCGAGAGGCTGAAAACATTTATGTAATGAAATATACATAGTAAAAATAACATGAAAGGTGGAAGAAAATGGAGTTAATATTTTAAGGTAGGAGCAATAAAGTCTAATAGTTAAAGAAGATATAATAACAAGCTAATACAGGATGAAAATAAAGCAAGAGAAGGCGAAATGGAAGACAAAAGATAATTTAAAGCAGGTGAGTAAAACACAAAATAAATATTAAGATAACAGATATCCAATTCCATACATATTAGTAACTGGTTTAAATATCCTATTAAAAAACTAAGACTGTAAGACTAGATTAAATCCAACTAAATGCTTATTAGAAGAGAAATACCAAAATATAGACACAGAAATATAGAAAAGAAAGAAAAGGATTTATCATGCAAGCACTAACCACAAGGAAGCTGGTTGTATATATTAGACAAATCTTACAATATTAAAAAAATAGACTTTCAGATATTTCACAATGACAGAGGGACAGTTCCCCAGGAACATATAACGAATCTACATTTGCACATAACTTCACAATGTATAAAGTAGAAACCAAGAAAATGAAAAGCAAAACTAGAGAAATCTTAACAATCCTAATAACATATGTTCACACACCACCCTCAATAACTCAGAAATCACACCTTTAAGAATGGAGATGATCTCAACAATCTGATAAACAAATCTGACTCAATTAGTAGACTTGAAAACAGCACACCCAACAACGACAGAGTACATATTATTAATGCATACAGAACATTTACCAAAACTGACCTTATATTGAGCTGTAAATGAATACATTTCACAGGACTGAGAGCATTCAGAATATGTTCTCTCAACTCGGTAGAATTAAGCTGGAAATGAACACCAAAATACCAAAAAGATACTTAAAAAATCCATAGATATTTCTAAATTAAGCAATACATTTCTAAATAACTGATAGGTGAAAGAAAAAAAATCACAACAAAAATTAGAAAATAATTTAAATGATGATAAAAATATGAAACGAAACTGATAGGATGTAGCTAGAGTCATGTACAGAACGAAATGTACACCTCAAGAAATCAGAGAAATAGCAAATGAAACACAAAGGAGAAGGAAAGAATAATAAAGACAAATCAATCAAGAACTTAATAAAAATCGACAGACTTCTAGCAACACTAATCAAGAATAGAGAGAAGGCACATATTACTAATATCAATAATAATAAAGATGACATCAGGATAGATTCCACAGAGACTTATAAGACAATAACGTAATAAGGAAACTTTATGCTAAGAAGTGTGGCCACTTAGACCAAACGCTCAAATTCCTTGAAAGGTACAAAAAAAGAAAGAGAAAATTTGAATGGTCCTACATCTAATAAATAAATTGAATCTTCATCTTAAAACCTTCTCACAGGGGCGCCTGGGTGGCTCAGTTGTTAAGCGTCTGCCCTCGGCTCAGGGCTGATCCCAGGGTCCTGGGATCGAGCCCCGCATTGGGCTCCCTTCCCCGCTGGGAGCCTGCTTCTTCCTCTCCTGCTTCCCCAGCTTGTGTTCCCTCTCTCACTGGCTGTCTAGCTCTCTGTCAAATAAATAGAATCTTTAAAATAAATAAATAAACCCTTCTCACAGGGGCACCTGGGGTGGCTCAGTAGGTTAAGTGGCTGATTTTTTTTTTTTTTTAAAGATTTTATATATTTATTGGACAGAGAGAGAGACAGCGAGAGAAGGAACACCAGCAGGGGGAGTGGGAGAGGGAGAAGCAGGCTTCCCGCTGACAGGGAGCCCAATGCGGGGCTTGATCCCAGGATCCTGGGATCATGACCTGAGCCAAAGGCAGACATTTAACAAACTGAGCCACCCAGGTGGCCCTAAGCGGCTGACTTTTGATTTCGGTGCAGGTCATGATCTCAGGGTCCTGGGATCAAGCCCCGCGTCGGGCTCTGTGCTTAGTGGGGAGTCTGCTTGAGGATTCTCTCTCTCCGTCTCCCTTTGCCCCTCCCCCCATTTGTGCTCACACACACACTCTCTCTCAGATAAATAAATCTTTAAAAAATAAATAAAACCTTCTCACAATGAAACTGCCAGGCAGAGATGGTTTCACTAGTGAATCTCTCTAAACATTTAAGGAAGAAATAACACCATTCTTATACAAGCTCTTTCAGAGCACTGAAGAGAACAAACGTTTCTAATTGGTTTTATGAGCTTAGCACAACCTGCCAGAATTTGATGAGGACAATTTAAAAAAAAATTGCAGACCATTCTTTCTCATCAACACAGATGCAAAATTCCTAAAAGAAATACTCAGCAAAAGGAACATAAAAAAGTGATATAAAAAAGGATAATGGATCAGAAATAAGTTGAAATTCAATGTTGTTTTGACATTTCAATCTCTCAGTGTCATTCACCATATTAACAAAATACAGGAGAAAAATGACATCATTCTTTCAATAGATGCTGAAAAGCATCTGACCCAATTCAATACCCAATCGTGATAAAAACTCAGTAAAGTAGGAGTAGAATATAACTTCCTTAAGCTGGTAAAGAGTACCTACAAAAAAATCTACACAAAACATCACAGTTAATTGAAAATATTGAAAACATTCCCCTGAGACTGCAATAAAAAAAAAAAAAGTCTGTTTTTTTGTTAATTGTCCTTATTGTTAAATAATATTGCTAAATATTGTTAAAATAATATTGTTATTTTTGAAGTTGCTACCACAATTTCTTTTTTTTTAAGTTTATTTAAATAATCTCTACACCCAAAGTGGGGCTTGAACTTATGACCCTGAGGATCAAGAGTCACGTGCTCTTTGACCGAGTCAGCCAGGCGCTCCATTATTACAATTTCTATTTAACATTGTACTAGAAGTCTTAATGGGTACAAGGTAAAGAAAGAAAAAAATAAAAATATCATTATTCTCAGATAACATGATTATATTCATATAAAACAAAAAATAATCTACAATCTTTTAGAATTAACAAGGGAACTTAGTAAAGGTGCTGGACATAAGAACGATATATAAAAACCAGTAGTCTATCAGCAACAAATAACTGGAAAATAAAACTTTCAAAAGATTTTATAACTGTATCAAAAACAAAAATACTCAGAAATAAATATAATGGGGGCGCCTGGGTGGCACAGCGGTTAAGCGTCTGCCTTCGGCTCAGGGCGTGATCCCGGCGTTATGGGATCGAGCCCCACGTCAGGCTCCTCTGCTGTGAGCCTGCTTCTTCCTCTCCCACTCCCCCTGCTTGTGTTCCCTCTCTCGCTGGCTGTCTCTCTCTCTGTCAAATAAATAAATAAAATCTTTAAAAAAAAAAAAAAGAAATAAATATAATGAAAGCTGTGCAAGAACCATACACATAAAATGGCAAAAAATTTCGGAGAAATTATAAAGAAAACCTAAAGAAATATAGGGATATAACATGTTCACAGAATGGAGTACTACCAATTCTCCCCATTTAAGCTACAGGCTCAGGCCAATTCTTATTAAAATCCCAGCAGAAATTTTGTGGAAGCTGAATAGTCAATTCAAAAATTCTAAAAGCAAAGAAAAGAACAAAGCTTGAAGACTTATATCATCAATTGTGAGACTCATTATAATGTTAGAGTAATCAAAACAGTATTGTATTGCACAACATTAGACAAAAAGAAAGAGAATAGAGTCTAGAAACAGACCCACATACCAACAGACCAATGCAAGAGATTAAAGAACCCCGAATCAGACTCATGCACATGTAGTCGCCATATGACAAAGGAGATACTGCAATACAGTGGGGAGAGAGACAGTCTTTTCAATAAACCATCCTGGGTCAACTGAAGACCCATATGGAAAACAATGAATGATAAATCTTTCACGTTGATTTCAGACTGAAGTATGAAAGACAAAAAAATAAAGCTGCTACAGGAAAACAAAGATCCTCATGGCCTTAAAGTTCTTATGTAGGACACAAAAAGCATTAACTACAAGGGGCAAAAAGAAAAAACAAAACAAAACCACAAAAACCCACACACTAACTGGACTATCTTGTTTATCAAATGACACTATTATTCAGAGTAGGAAACAACATTTGCAACACACACACGCACACACACACGCGCGCACACACACACACACGACAGCTGAGGATGCAAATCCCAAATTGCAACCCTATCAATCAGTAAGAGACGACCAGACAACTACACAGAAAATAAGGGAAAGACCTATAGGTACTTTTACAAAAGAGGATTCTAGGGGCACCTAGGTGGCGCAGTTGGTTAAGCATCTCTACTCTTGGCGTCAGCTCAGGTCATGATCTCAGGGTTGCGGGATCAAGACCCGAGTCAGCCCCGTGCTCAGCGAGGAGTCTGCTTGAGATTCTCTCTCCCTCTTCCTCTGCCCCTCCCGCTTGTGCGCTCTCTCTCTACAATAAACAAATAAATCTTTAAAACTCCATAAATCCTCAGAGTGGTTGGAAAAAAATTACAATGGTAATACTAGGTCCGTAGGAGGCTATGGAACCCGCACATAGTGCTGGTATACCCACTTCGGAGAACTACTTGGCAGTGTCGACTAAAGCGGGAATACTCATGAACACAGTACTCCTAGCTACACACCCAAGAGAAATGTACATGTATATTCTCTAAGACGTATAGGCCCATTCAAAGCAGTACACTTCATCACAGCTCCAAGCTAGGAATGAATCAAATGCCTAGCAGCAGTAGAAAGTAGAAATGTTGGCAGGTTTACGGAGTGAAATACTGAACATCAGTGAGAATGAACTATTGTCATACGTGGCTAAATCGCAAACATACTGTATGCGCCGAGTAGATACTGGATGATTCCATTTATATAAACTTTAAAGACACGCAAAACAAACCTATGGTCAGGGTAGTAGTATCTTCAGAACAAAAGAAATAGAGGGGATGGGAGGTTTCTGACGTGCTGGTGGCATTCTATTTCTTGTTATAGGTGCCAGTTATACAGTATTTACACTGCAAAAATGTGTTGAGTTTTACCCTTATAATTTGTGTATTTTTCTGGGTTAGTATTACTATGAAACATTTTTACTTAAAAAAAATCCAGCAGATGGCTTTCAAAAAGGATACTGTAGCTCGATAACAAGAACCAACTGCTGGCTTTTTTTTTTTTTTTAAAGATTTTATTTATTTATTTGACAGAGAGAGAGACAGCCAGCGAGAGAGGGAACACAGCAGGGGGAGTGGGAGAGGAAGAAGCAGGCTCATAGCGGAGGAGCCTGATGTGGGGCTCGATCCCATAACGCCGGGATCACGCCCTGAGCGGAAGGCAGGCGCTCAACCGCTGTGCCACCCAGGCGCCCCTGGCTTTCTTTTCTAGCAGCTGCTGGTCAGTTATATCTATTAAAGCCCTTTCTTGATTGTGATAATACAATCCCATCATCTACATTTAAGAGAACATTTGTCTTCTGAATGTTTAGTGTTCCATGAGAACACTCATGTAGTCAAGAGGGGAGTCAAATGCACCCCAGTTTTGCCACATTGAAGACGAACTAAGGGTAGGAGACTGTACCCCCGGGAGCACACAGAGTCTGCTCTCCCCAGGGCCCAGGTCACTTCAGGGTGGGCTGAACTAAGGAGCAATACCCCTAGCTGCATTGTCCCACGTTACAAAAAACAAAGTACGGTCTTAACTATGGAACTCCAGGGTTTCATACAAGGCATGCAAGCCGCCTTTACAATGTACTCAAAAGGTCCCCCCCAGGGAGGGACCAGAACTAACCCAATTTACTTCCAAATCACCACGAGTTTCAGGAACTGGCCCCATCAGGTACATCCGGAAGTGGGGAGTGGATTATGCAGCACTGGTTTAAGATCAGTTTACAAAGCCTTTAGGCACCCCCCATCCCTTCCCCAACCCAGAGGAGCTCAGGGACTCCCCTCTCCCAACTTGGCAGAGGACCGGAGGCCTTTTCTCTTTGAGGGAGTAAACCAAAGGTGCTCTGGACTGAAGACACCAGGGCAGCTGGCGGCAGGAGAGCCGTGTTAAAGACTCAGGCCCCACTCACCCACGTAGAGCTTCCAAAAAGGACCTTGATCCTCCCACTGTTTCCCTGGGCAGACAATCAAGGACTACCAGATAGTGGAGGAAAGCTTCTAACAGGAAAGAGATACCAAAATAATCAAAGAGAAATTTACGAGAACACAGAGCTTATGAAGGGAGAAGAAAATGTTTTTAAAAAATCATTTATGTTTAGACGTAAAATATTTTAACTACAAAATGTGAGTACGAGCATACAGATAAAGCAATATCCAGAGGCACGAGAGTTCTTAGAAATTAAAAATGATGGCAGGATTTGAAAACTCTGAGAATTTCCATTGTAAAACAATTAGAAAATCAGGGGAAAAAGAGAGAGAGAGAGAGAAAGAGAAAGAAACAACTTTTTAGGCAATGGACAAATGACAGGGAAAGATGGAGATCCCTGGAAAAAAAGAAACAGACAAGGGAAGGCCTAGGGATTTAGGCCCTGGGGACAGTGTCCAGGTCACAGCACAGGGACCAAAACAGCCCAGGAGGTTCCATGAATTGAACTGACAGGGCTCAGGGTTTGGGGAGGCTGAGGCAGCTCACATTTGTGGCCCACTGAAGAGAAGCTGTGGAAACTGAACGTGCAGTTGAATACCTTTCCGTGAGGAAAGTTCCTGGCCCAGAAAACGTCACTGGGTTGATCAAGCGTTTAATGAAGAAATAACACCAATTCTATCCAGATTTTCCCTCAAAATAATAGAGAAGCGAAACGTCCAAATTCATTTTGTGAGGTTAACGTTACTCTGGTACCAAAAACAAAGATATTATGAGGCACAGATCAGACTACCTCTCATGAATACGGGTGCAAAAATTCTTTTTTTTTTTTTTTTTAAAGATTTTATTTATTTATTTGACAGAGATAGAGACAGTCAGTGAGAGAGGGAACACAAGCAGGGGGAGTGGGAGAGGAAGAAGCAGGCTCACAGCAGAGGAGCCTGATGTGGGGCTCGATCCCATAACGCCGGGATCACGCCCTGAGCCGAAGGCAGGCGCTTAACCGCTGTGCCACCCAGGCGCCCCCGGGTGCAAAAATTCTTAACAAAATGTTAGCCAATGTAGTCCAGCAATATTTCAAAAACAATAAAGCAAAACTAAGTTGGGTTTTCCGGGAATGCAAGTTTGATTTGATATTTTATTTTATTATTATTTTTTAAAGATTTTATTTATTCGACAGAGATAGAGACAGCCAGCGAGAGAAGGAACACAAGCAGGGGGAGTGGGAGAGGAAGAAGCAGGCTGTAGCGGAGGAGCCTGATGTGGGGCTCGATCCCATAACGCCGGGATCACGCCCTGAGCCGAAGGCAGATGCTTAACCGCTGTGCCACCCAGGCTCCCCTGATTTGATATTTTAAAACCAATCAGTGTAATTGATTGACCACAGCAGCATCTTAAGGATTCAGAAAAGCATTTGAGAGAAATGCCATATCCAGTCACGATAAAACTCTCATCAGATGTGCCAACTTCTTCAACCTGACGTCAGAAGGGCATCTACAAAATAATCCACACCTGACGTAATCGTGAAAGATCCAGTGCTTTCCCCCAAGACGGGGGAACAAGGAGGGATGGCCCCTCGCACAGCTGCTGCTCGGCGGGGTGCTGGAGTCCTACCCAGTACAGAAAGGAGCACCCGGACTCGTGTCCACTGAAAACAGTTTCCCAGTTTAAACACACAACTAGTACACAACCCGCGATTCCTGCTTCTAGACACATACCTTAGTGAACACATATGTCCGCAAAGAGCATACGAACTAAAATATATCCACACGAAGAAGCCTTGTACCGGAATGTTCATAGCGGCTTTAGCCAAACCTGAAAATAGCCCAAATGCTCGTTAACGATGACTGAACAGAGCTATGGCCATATGACAGGGCGCTGACTCGGCAACAGCAAAGGATTTCTGACACGTGAAACGGCAAGGAGAAGTCTCGGAGATACCGTGCTAAGTGACAGAAGTCAGACACGGAAGCCTACGTGTCCATTCCTATGAAATCCTGGCAGATCCCGGGGCTGCCTGGGACTAGGGATGGGGGGGATTAACTGCAAAGAGGTCAGAGGGAACTCTTAGGTTAGGGATAGAAAAACATCATTATTTGGCAGAAGTACATTAAATAATCAG
Organism: Ursus maritimus; assembly: GCF_017311325.1. NCBI lineage: Eukaryota > Metazoa > Chordata > Mammalia > Carnivora > Ursidae > Ursus > Ursus maritimus. The sequence goes on along the minus strand of NW_024426663.1, from coordinate 77,250,925 downwards.
CTAAAAGAAAAGTGGCTATTTCTCCAGCAGGGAGAAGGGGGAAAAGGGGGGACAAAAGGGCCACTCGTTTTTTGTAATAAATACCACAGTTTCATGAAATGCATGTATTACTGTGATAAAACTTAATACTAAAAATAAAAAGAACAGAATAAACTCCAAGAGAGTCAAAGGTAAGAAATAAAGGGCAAAAAAACCCCAAAAAACCCAATGAACTAGATCAAGATAAAATAGAAAGGATCAGCAGAGTCAAACATTCCTTAAAAAGTCTATTAACAGGGCGCCTGGGTGGCTCAGTTCATTAAGCGACTGACTCTTGATCTCGGCTCGGGTCTTGATCTCAGGGTTGCAAGTTCGAGCCCCATGTTAGGCTACTCAAAAAGAAAGTCTATTAAAAATAAACCTCTGACAAGATTTTACAGGAAAAAAAAAGACAAAAGTTAAGTACTATTAGAAATTCATGCTTCCGCTCCACAAATACACACTGGGACCCGGTGTGCTGAGGATGTAAGAATAAATAAGACCAAGTCCTTCCCTCGTGGATCTAAGGGTAGAAAGGATCATTTCAACACAACAGCAAAAGCATGAAGATAAAGATCATTAAGGCAAAAGACTGATATATTTTACTTCATTAAGAACTTCTGTTTGTAAAGAGAAAAGAGAAACTATAGGGTGACACACATATTAACCAATAAAATACTGGATTCCTGAATAAGGAGGACTTTTTACAAACGACTAAGAAAAAGAAAAACTATAATAGAAAACGGGCAAAGAACATGAACACGTAAGTCACAGAACACAAATCAGCAACACACGAAGATGTTCGATTTCACTACGAAACAAGGAAATGTAAATTAAAACCACAGGGAGATACCATTTCGCAGGAATGGGCCTGGGAGAATTTTTAAAAGTCCCACAGTTCCCAATTTCGGCAAGAATGTAAAGTAACAAGAACTTGCATCAACTATCCGTGTAATTTGGAGCTAATTTAATCAGTAATCGGGGAAACTCTAGCAGAGTGGAAGAAGCATACGCCCTTAATCCCAGTATTTCTACACCTAGACATCACGCCTAAAAAAGAATCCCAAAGAAGGCGTGTATAAGAATATTGAGTCAGGGATGCCTGGGTGGCTCAGTCATTAAGCTCAGGGCGTGATCCCAGCATTACGGGATCGAGCCCCACATCAGGCTCCTTCGCTGGAAGCCTGCTTCTTCCTCTCCCACTCCCCCTGCTTGTGTTCCCTCTCTCGCTGGCTGTCTCCATCTCTGTCCAATAAATAAATAAATAAATCTTTAAAAAAAAATATTGAGTCAGCATTATCCTGTACAGCAAAGTCTGGAAACGACTTACAGGTCTACCAGCAACAGCATGGAAAAACTGAGGGAATATCAAAGCGCAGGGCTACGCAACTCAACAAGGCTTTAAAAAGCGCAACCTGGGGAAAGGTATCAACTGTGCCCTGCATGTATCAAACTTGAAAGCGCTGCAAAGCTGAACACGACTGCTCAGAGCCACAGATAAATGTGGTAAGACCATGACGAGCAGCGCAGGGCTGCTGGTGTCACATTCGAGCTAGCGGCTCTGGCTGGCACGGAGAGGAGGAAAAGGGCAGTGACGCGGGGCGCACCGGACTCCACGGGTGCCCCTACATTTTGTTTCTTCAGCTGGTGCTGTTTCCTTACTCTTCAAACTGCCAAAAAATACAACAGATTCTCTTTTGTATACAGAACGTACAGCCATCAAAATACGTGAAACAAGGAAATGACCACATGCGTAGAAATAAAATTACAACTTATAAGAGATATAAATAAGAGCTGGGTCTCCGAAAAAGAAATTCCCAACAAATGTAAGAGGGGAAAAAAAAAAAAGCAGATAAAATTGGAAATGAGGACGAAGACACAATATAAAGTGTTAAATTTTCAGATGAATGCTATCTATGCTCGGTTGTGAACAAATACACTTCATGGCTCAAAGAAAACAAAAACAAAAACCCCACCAGTTTAAAGCTAATTGGTAAAATGTACAACTGATGTAACGGAAAGAAACCTCCACAGATTAATAAATACGAAAGAACTAAAAAAGTTAGTAGCACACAACCCAAATTAAGGGACCAGCTGGCTATCGGTAGGTTTACTGAGTACACAATTTCTGGGTGACAAGCTGTTTTGGAGGAGGGGAGAAAATGAGCTTGAGGGTCAGATGGGTTTCAATGCTGGCTTCACCCCAATCCTGACTTGCCGGGAAATAGCAACATTAAATCTGTCCAAATTTGTTAACCGTGCTGAGGCCTGGTTTTCTGTAAGTGGGGTTGATGTGACTTGCCTCACAGGCTGTAAGGCCTGAATGAGGCAGTTCGCATAAATGCCCTCGGAAAACACCCGGCAGGATGATGGTCTCCAGGTGCTCGAATGCCAACTCTCTGCTCCCTCCGCAAGCACATGGCCCAGAGAAGAGAAAACCAATGAGAAAGACTTTTTTCTTCCTACGACTGAAAATAAGTGTCTGTTCTAAACCAAGGGTAATTGGTGCAACAATGGAGAAGTTCTAGATGGTTTTTTGAAGTCCTAGTCAGTCATTATGAAGTGAAACAGAAATAAGAAAAAAACCAAAACTAAAAATGATCTAATGAATGCTTTAATAATAATAATTAGAGAGAGACAAGAGGGCAATACATATTTGGAAAGGACTACCATTTCTCTATAACAGCAATTTCTGGCTAAAAAAAAAAAACAAAAAAGATGGTTCCATTCAAAAGTAAAAATGTATCTTCAATAGACAATGAGAGGAACAGCTATAAAACTTTACTGGGAAGTATAAAATAAGACTTTTGGGACGCCTGGGGGGCTCAGTCGGTTAACCGTCTATCACCAGCTCAGGTCATGATCCCGGGGTCCTGGGACTGAACCCCACATGGGGCTCCCTGCTCAGCGAGGAGTCTGCTTCTCCCTCTCCCTCTCCCCCTGCTTGTGCTCTCTCTGTCCCTCTCTCTCAAATGTATTCATTTCTTAATGTATTCATTTCTTAATGAACTCAAATCTTTAAAAAAAAAAAGGACTTCTTTCCATGCCTGATCGGTGCTAACCACTGATCATCCCTCAAGAATCGGCTCAAGGTTTGGGGTGTCCAGGCAACTCAGGAATATGAGGTGCTGGGCCCTGAGGGTCGGGAAAGGCACCTGGGAGGGCCTGAACCACGACCGCCTGGTTTTCCATGTCATTACCCACACCTGAGTGTCAAATGCTTCTAGGAGTATATAAAACTCCTTCATCTTCATACTCCCCCCACCCAAGTACAAGAAAGGACGAGCGGTAATGACGAGTGATGGGGGAATGGATGACGTTATGCTAGAGTGGTAGGACAGTGGATGAATTTCTTTTGCTTAATTCCCCCACCCCCCCTTCTTTTATTAGGACACTGCGTGTATAATACAGAACGAAATACTAAAAAACGCCCTAGCTTGGGTATGGCAGAAATGCAAATTCAGAACGCTACTGGGGTAAGTTAGAAGATCCTTTTTTTTTGCATAACTGAGTTTTCGAGTTAAGACATTTAAATTCCGTAACAGATTGGATCCTAGACATCCCGGGTATAGAGTTATTTATTGTAGGATATAAATCCCTGCCTGTTTTGCTGGGTGAAAAATCAGTACCAAAAGGTTTGAGAAAATACTTTTCCAGCCTACGAAATGCCAGCTCAAAGGGAAATGTCCTAACGTCTTAGACGAGGCAACACGCTCTCTAGAATATTCGGGAGCAAAGGAAGGGGCACCCCTGCTCCCGCACTTAAGCTACCAGACCCACAGCGCTCCTAAAGACAAGTAACCACCGCCCACTGTCACGTTCTCTGTATCCTCAGGCTACAAGTCTGTGCCAGCCACCAGGTGCCAAGTGAGCAACCCGGCAAAGCATAAACCTGGCTGGCCTCGCCTGGTGCTTCCGGCACAGTGTGGTGCTGACAACGGGCAGGGAATAATTAAATGCCGGCGGATCTAGGTACACACGGACAAACCAACATGAAGGCCATGGTGAAGAAGTGTGCCCTGTGCGCTGGGAGGGCTGCCTCAGAAGGCAGATGGCGAGCCGGCCCATCGCACCTGCTGTGCGCAACCTGGCGCGGTTCCTCGTCCCCGAGAACCGTGAGCAGAGATCGCTAGATGCTAAACGAGACATGGGGTGCTGGGAGCAGCCCGGATTACACCGGAGGCCTTTTCCACACTGGAGACTATGAATCTATGCCAAAGAAGGGAGAAGAAAATCCGGGGAGAGGAGGGCCCACGTGCACACGGGGACCAGTGTGGCCATCAGATACTGCGGTGAACGAGAAGGGAAAAGATGTTGTTTCGCAGTCCACGGGCCTGGAGTATTTGTGGAGTCCCTCCCCGTGCCTCCCACACGCAGGGCTCTTACCAAGACAGAGGCCTCCCGACGCGTCCTCCAGCATCCAGTCTTCTCCTTTTCCCAGCTGGGAAAACACATCTGGTTGGGATCCTAACAGTCCTGTTTGTGAGGGGGGAAATGGACCACATCTGTTCATACCAGCGGTAAAATCATTGCAAGGAGGAGACCCAGTCCTTGGGACTTCCTGGAAAAGGTGACCTGATAGGAAGGCCAGAGGACAGGAGAGTTCCCAGAAGGAAGAACAGATGGCTGGGGCCTGACACAGACCATCTGTTCCCACGTCCTCCTCCCTGCTGAAACGGAGAGAGGATTCAACCTCGGCACCTTCGAAGCATCTGCACTTCGACTCCAAAGGGGTCACGTCCCCAGGATACCAGGGGTAGGCATGCAGCAGCCCTGAAGAGAACATCCTCGATCAGCCCACTCCCAGCCCAGTCTTCTGTATGGAACCAGTTTAAGAGTTTACAAGGGTCCCACAGGGATCCCCGGCTGCGAGATCAGCCTTCGGAGGACCCCCGCTTACCCAGAGAGACCAGGTGGCTGTAGTTCTCCAGCATTACATCCCTGTAAAGGGCCCTCTGAGCGGCGCTCAGCTGCGCCCACTCGTCCCGGGTGAAGAGCACGACCACGTCCTTGAAGGTCACGGATTCCTGTAACAGCAAACCCGTCCCTGGTGACCCGCCGCGACCCCCTCCCATGGCTCTCTGGGAGTCCCCAGGAGCCAGCTGAGAGGTGCGGGACTGTTAGCATAGTGTGGGGCTGGTGTCCTGTGACAACGTAAGCATTTCCTCAGGGTGTCCTAGCGGCCGAGCTTTTATCAGACTTTCCTTCCGGCCTTGAAGAAACACGTATTGTGGAGAAGATACGACTCCTCAGCACCGAGACTTCATACTTGCTGTTCATTTTGCCCCAAACATTTTCTCCCGTCTCCCTCAATCTGCCCAGCCCTGCCTCTACCCCACCCCATGACCAAATCCTACCCAGGCCTCGGTCTCCACATTTCCTCCCGGGCACAGCCTTCCTCAACTCCCTTCTCACCTGCGCAGGCCCAGCAAAGCACTGTCCCACTTTGTTGTGAGTTCTCATTTACTTTTGGATTCCCCCCACTGGGCTGTTAACTCCAAGAAAGTAGGGACAGTTTCCACATCTCTCATCTTTCCAGCATGTCTTAGAGAACATGGCCCATGTACCCAGCGCCTATTACTTGAAGCTTAGCAACTCCGGCTTGTCTTCGGCTGCTCACCTGCTCACCCCCAACACATATACACGGTTCCCATAGGAATTGTCATTCTGGACAATATGACCTTGTCCCCTCTGATCACAATTAGTGCCTTCCTTGGAAACTTCTTGGCTGAGAAGCCGAGAGAGCTGGTGTGCCCTGAGAAGGAGTTAAGGAGAAGCCCAGAGAAGAAAGCCAAGGGTCTCTCTCTCTATATATATACATATAGGAGCAACGGGGTCAGGCCTCCAGCTGAGACTGGATTAAGAAAAAAGCTCTTGGTCAGGGTAAAAAAACAAGCCCACCCTCTTCAACCTCTACTTTCAAAACTTTTAAGGCAACTTAGGGGGGAACACTGCAGCAACTCCCCACTCACCTGGACCATGGTTGGCAGGTGCCTGACGGCCATTCCTTCTTTCATAAGCCCTTTCAGGGACCGGCAGAGCGGGACTTAGGCTAGAAACTTCTACACACCTGTTATGAGGAGAACTGGGTTAAAAGAGATCACAGGACAGTCCAGACTGAGGCTGTGAGCAGTCACATCCTGGCAGTCCTCCAATACCCTGAAGCAGTAGATTTTTGTTCCTATTTGCTCCCAATTCTCTCTCCTCTTTCTGAGGATAGTTTTGCTGGCCTCCACTGTAAAAAGAATCCCTCCCAGCCATTCCCAGCCCTCACACCTTCCCCCAGCATCTGAGTCAAATCCTCTACATCTTCCCTTCTGTATCTTAAATATGTGGGATTTTCCTTGCAGAAAGCACCCTTCAGCCCCAGATCCCAGGCTTTCTACCCACCCTCTGGTCTTTACCCTTAAGTTACCCTGACAGGTCTCAACAGAAGTTTCTCCCCTGCCTGGGAGGGGAATGGAAGAAGTGGGGAAGGATGGTCTTCTTTCTCCTCCAGAGGCAAGCTAGGACGGCTGGATCTTCACTGTCAAGGCCTCTCAGGCCAAGCCCTTCTCTGACCTCAGGCCTATGCCGCTCAGGGGCCCAGTCTGGGTGACAAAGAGCCAGAGGTGGGCAAGAGGCAGTGCATTTGTGCGGCTGGGTGGCGGGGAGGGTGCTGGGAGTCTCATTCATACAACCCACCCTCCGGCCCCCGGCCCGGTCCCCGCGGGAGCTGCTGCTGCGAAGGCTGCTGCCCCGGCCTCAGCGAGGTCCGCAGACAGGGCTCCGACCCAGCCCGGAGCATCCATGCGTGGAGCGTCCACCGGCTTCCCGGAGTCGGCTCCTCCGAGACACACGCAGAGGCCCGGACCGCATCCTCCTCCACAAGCACACTCACATTCGGACCCTAAAACCAACAGCCCGCACCTGGCCGTCCTCCCCTTTCCTCTTTAGAATCAAACCTCAGCCATACGTCCCGGCAAGTTCAGGGCATCCTGATCAGCGTCCTCCAGAACGGACTACGACCCGTACTTACTCGTCCTTTCCCTCCGCCCTTGCCCCCCGGGCCCGACCACCCCACGGCCGCTCCCACTCTCCCGACGCGGCTCTGGCCACCGTGCCTGGTCACCACCGGATTGCCCTTCGAGGAGCCTCTGCCCGCGGCGAGAAACCGCAACCGCCACATCGCAGGCGGAACACAATGAGCTGGAGTCGGCAGCCCGGGTCGTAACTGCGCTTGCGCGTTGCCCGGGGAGCCGCTGAGCCGAATACCCACGAGTCCGAGGACTGCAACCCTTCGGCTTCCCAGACTCCACTTCCCAGAGGGCGAAGCGCTGGCCTGCGCCAAGCGGAGAAAGTGATATCGCGCGCTTGCGCAGATAGGGCCTCGCCCTTCACGACTCCGGGCAGCTTTGCGTACTGAAACTACATTTCCCAGAGGCCACGGCAGGGTCGTCGTGGTGCCCCTAGTGCAGCTCTTCCCCGTGCGCTAATCGGCACTTGCAGCTTTCGTTCCGTTCTAGTCAGACTCGGAGTCCACCTCAGCCCTGAAGTAACGCCCGGGTAAGGTAGAGACCAGCGAGAAGTTGACGACGGGATAAAGTCTGTCGCTCGCCGTGGGGAGCGGTTCCGAGGACGGAGTAAGAGGTGAGAAGCCGCAAAAGGCGCCTTCCTGAAGGAGGACCGCATGGGGACGACCACCTTTGTAGCGGTGTGGCCCGGGGGCCGGGTATTCATTTCTGCGGGGGCGGGCGGGGATGGGGTGACCTGTGGGAAATCCCACTGGGGATGTTAAGTTGCCTCTGAATACACGTTTTCGCGGAGCTCGGGGAGGGAAGAGGAGGTTTTAATTTTGTCGGTGGTGACTTGAAAAAAAAAAAGTCAAAAATGTGACCTGAGGCTTGTCAGGGAACTGTCGGCTTAGGAAGCAGGGTCAGTGACTTAGGTCACACGACAGCCTTCTGTTTAGGGTTTTATGGAAGATTTCATCCTCTGGACACTTTGGGAGCACGTGTGTGTCAGGCACTGTTCTAGGGGCTGGGGAGAGAGCAGTGGAACCTAAGCTTGGACAGTATTTGTCAGGAAACCTGGGACAGTGGGCGGGGGTGGGGAGGATGTTAAGTCGTGTTTGGGGAAATCCTCTTTGAAGAGGGAGGCAACCGTGTGAATACGTGGGGGAAGAGCCATCTAAGGGGAGGGGACGGCGAGGTCCCGAGACAGAAGTGTGTGCTTGCTGAGCCTGAGGCTTTGCAAGGCTGGAGGCACTGGAGAGGGCACAGTGAACAAGAGAGCGTTGGACGGGAGGTTTGAAGGGGACCGGGGGGGTCTTGAAGGCCATCGGAAGACCTTTGGATTCGTTCCATGCGGGATGGGCAACCACTGAAGGAGTCTGCGCGAGAGTGACGTGGCGAGCACATTTTGACATTTTGCGAGGGGAGGGGGGAGACCCTCTGGTGGGGCCAGAGGCAATACAGGGAAACTCGGCAGGAGGCTGTTACAACAGTCCGGGGGAGGGACCGCCTCCCACAGTGACATAATCTTGCTGTGTACACGGCACTGGTTTTGAGGGTCTAGTGATTCTAAGACAATTTTCTGGATGCCATGCTAAGGAACCTGAATGTTATTTTGTTTCCAGGTAATTGAGGATGATAGTAACATATTTATGGAGCACTAACTCTGTGTTGGGCACTTTTATAAGCACTTTACATGGGTATCTACCGTAATCCGAAGCAACGCGGTTTGCGCTACTAAGAATAAGAAAAGTGAAGCACCGAGATGTTAAGTGTCTTGCCCGAGGCTTCATGTCTACTAAGTGGACCCCGGGGTCCTGGCCCTGGTGATAGAGGAGAGGTACAGAGACTGTCCTTCTTACTTGTTGCCCAGAATGACTGACAACTGACATACAAGGGCCTAAGGCATCCAAAACTGAAAAAGTAGTGCAGCCTCCATGTAGCTGACCCATTTCTCCAGCTGTTTCCTCTAAAGGTTAATATTTCACCAAGTTTGAGTTATTGCGTCGTCTTAGGCTTCATTGTTTCATTCTTCCTCTCCCCCTTGTCCTGTGCCTTCCTTCTGACCCTTTATTTTGCTGCTGTCTTTATCATTTTCATCTACTTTCTATCCATGTCTTCTCTCTGCCTCCTCTAGAAAGAATATGTGAAGGTAAAGGAGGAAACTAGGTGTAAGGGACAAATATAAAAGATCTAATTTTCCAAGGATACAGTTGTTTCATTCCCCCTCTGTCTTTGTTCCAGCTCCCAAGAGTTAGAGCTTAGAGGTCACATAGCCCAAAGAGACTGACCTGCCCGGGGACCCAGCGTCCATAGGGATCCTCTTCCATTGCCACCCACAAACATCTTCTGTACCCATCGCTTCCTGAGTCCCACCTCTCCCCGTGAAAAATTCCCTTCCTTTGAAAAAGTTTCCTTTAGCTTCTGCCTCTGTCCCAATCCTGTTTTCCCACTTTTGAGCTCCCCATCCCCTCCATCCTGCACCTTCGACTCTCGCACACCTCTTCTTTTCAGTGGCCATGTAAACATACTCTCGCCAGACTGTTCGTTGGCCATAACAACACCTTGCTCAAACCTCCTTTTCTTTGCCTGCCTCCACTTTAGAGGCTGGAAGAGTATTTCTTTTCTCAGCCTCCTTTTGTTCCTGGCCTCCATATAGCACAGCTGTGCTCAATGAGATGTAAGGCAAAGTCTGCTGAGGGGCTTCTAGGACAACCTTTTTTGAGAAAAGGCACAGATGTTGCTAGTGCTTCCCACCCCGTTCTTCCTGCCTTGAATGAAGATACTTTAGCTGAAGCAGAGCGGCCATGATATGACCGTGATAGAAAAGCCATAAAACTAAAGACATTGAATTAATTTTGTCTCTGAAACAATGCCACCCACCTCCAGATTTGTTATGTGAGAAAAAAAAAAATCCTGCTTACTTGTAAGCCTTGTTAACTGGGCTTTCCAGTATTTGTAGCCATAAAGCTCTTCTGATAGATACACCCATTCTCAACGCCAGTCTCCTTCTAGTTGTCTTTCTCAGTGTCTCCTTTTTCAGGCAAGCTAATGAGTCCTTTTCAACCTTTAATTCACTCTTCAACCCACTAATATTTAACAAAGGTTATCAGTAACCAAAACCAAAGGCCATTTTTAATTTTTATCTTACTTTAACCCTCTATGGCATATGAAAATATTAACTATTCTTACCTTATGTGAAATTCTTTTACCTTTGTGCCACCGTCTTCTAATTTTTCCTTCTGTTTTTCATTTTCCTTTTGGTTGCTGTTTCCTCCCAGCTCCTACTGGCTTCACTTCCTCCACTTCCCCTGGTCAATGACAGTGCTCTGAGAGTACCCTTCGTAACTGTCTTGCCAGTCATTCTAGTGTCTATCAGGAATCTTCACTTGGATACTCAGAGACTCATTCAAATGACCCCAGACTGAACTTACCATTGCCCCCCAAAGTCGGTCAACTTTATGTATTCTTAAATATGGCACTCCATCCACCCAAATAAATTCGAGTTCCTACATTTAATCAGTTACCACATTATCTAGATTCTGCCTCATTATTGCTTGAATTCTTCCTTTCCTCTCCCATCCCATGGCCAGTTTTTTAGGTTAGCCCTTGAAAAGCAAAGACTGTATCTTATCCATTTTGATCTTCTAATCATGTCTATTACATATTTAGCACTTAATAAGTATGTATGAATAAATGAAACTGTTTTAACCACTGTCATCACTAGAGATATCTAAAACCTACGATTGTTTTGAATATGTTTTGAATTGCAAAGATGTTGTTCATGTGTCACATTTTTGTGTCCATTAGTGTTTAGCCTTTTCTCCTTTCCCTTTGGTAGAATATGGCACAAAGATACATATCTGAATCCTATGTACTTAGAGACTATATTTAAGTTATACTGTTTTCTAAATAATTAGGTTACTTAACAGTAGTTTAATGCCTGTTATTTGAGAACTCAGAATAGCATGCTGTTGCATTAAGATCTGTACAGTTATTCCATCACCTGGGTAGCAACCAGCCTATGTTTTAGGGGAGAAAATAACAGTGCAGGGGGAAGGGAGGGACATGGATGGATAATAACAGGATTTGGTAGACATAGAGAATTTTGACTCAAAACATCCAGGGAAACCAGATTGTGGAATAGGAGCATCTAGATAACATATATAACAGGGTAAAAGATCAAGGATTTCCCAGTATTGCCTATATTTATAGGTTTATAGCATTTTAGAGCTAATAGGGATCCTGGAGACCTTCTAAGCTCAAAATCCCTCATTTACCAAATAAGGACACTTTGACCTGGTGAAAGTAGGTGACTTGTCCAAGTTAGTGGCAGATCAGGACTACATACCAGGTCTTTGGGCTGTCCAGTTTAGCACTCTCACCTTTTCTCTCCAGTGTGAAGTCTCTGCTATCCAAAGGCAATCTACAGTATGACACAATAGAACTTATCTTTAGCACAAATCTCCATCGTTTAGAACATTAGCTATTTAAACCTTCTGGTGTAAAGGAGTGTTTTACATTCTGAATTACGATTTCTCTATTTTATATGGTTTCTTTGCAATGGTATTATCTGATATAGTAACTTATACTTCAACTAAAAGATTCCTACAATCATTACATTTATTAGGTTTCTATGTTACATGACTTATCTGATTACCACCAAAGAGTTAATCCTGGTGAAGGGCTCAGTGAAAACTCACGTATGAGTCCTCTGATGTCGCGTAAGGTTTGTACTCCGACTGAAGGCTTTTCCACATTCGTTACACTGATAGGGTTTCTCTCCTGTATGAGTTCTCTGATGCACTATAAGGGATGAGTTCTTAATGAAGGCTTTTCCACACTGATCACATTCATAGGGTTTCTCACCAGTATGAATTCTTTGATGTTCAATAAGGTATGCACTCTGGCTGAAAGCCTTTCCACATTCATTGCATTCATAAGGTTTCTCTCCAGTATGAATGACCTGATGTACAGTAAGGGAAGATCGCCCAGTGAAATGTTTTCCACATACCATACATTCATAAGGTTTCTCTCCAGTATGAATTCTCCGATGTTGAGTAAGAGATGAATTCTTGCTGAAAGCTTTTCCACACTGATTACATTCAAAAGGTTTTACTCCAGAATGAAGTCTCTGGTGTTCTATAAGGTATGTACTTTGGCTAAAGGATTTCCCACATTTGTTACACTTGTAGGGTTTTTCTCCAGTGTGATTTCGTTGATGGAGAGTAAGGGTTGAGCTTTTACTGAAGGCTTTTCCACATTCACTACACTCATAGGGTTTTTCTCCAGTATGACTTCTCTGATGTACGGTAAGGTGCATGCTCTGACTGAAGGCTTTCCCACATTCATTGCATTCATAGGGTTTTTCTCCTGTGTGAGTTCTCTGATGCACTGTAAGATTCATGCTTTGGGTAAAAGCTTTCCCACATTCGTTACATTTGTACGGTTTCTCTCCAGTATGAATCCTTTCATGTTGAATAAGGGATGAATTCTTACGGAAAGCTTTTCCACACTCTTTACACTGATAGGGTTTCTCTCCAGTGTGAGTTCTTTGATGAACAGTAAGGTTCATGCTCTGGCTGAATGTTTTCCCGCATTCGTTACATTTGTAGGGTTTCTCTCCAGTATGAATTCTTTGATGTACAGTAAGGGAGGAGCGTTCAATGAAGTGCTTCCCACATACATTACACTTATAGGGTTTCTCCCCGGTGTGAATCCTCTGGTGCTTAAGAAGAGATGAGCTCTGGCTGAAGGTTTTCCCGCATTCATTACATTCATAGATTTTCTTTCCTACAAACATACTTTGCATTTTAATTAATTCAGAATTCTGTTTAGTGTCTTCTCCGTGTGAATTCTGATTATGGGGCCTTTGTCCCACAGGAATACTTTGTTGTATATCAAGGATTGACCCCTGACTAGAACGATGTTCAAATTCATGACCTTCACATGCCCTCCTCTCAGGGAGGGTTTCCTTATGAGTAACGGCCACTTGGTGCAGATGTCTGTCCTGGGTTTTCTGTTGCCCATCTAACCAATTATCAGGTTCCCAGGCTTCCCCTAAAGAAGAAGGCCAGAGACCTTCCCTTTCCATTATTACCCCATAGGATAAATCTTCAGTAATGCTGGGCTTTGTAGTTGATTCTTTGGTTTCAAGTCTTGTCTCCCAGTCTGAAAAAAATAAAAAATTCAAATACACATTGGTTTCTGTGCTGAGAGACAAAAAAAACTGTATAAGGTGGGAATGAGAGAAAGAAACAGAATAACTGTGGGGCACATGTGAGAGCCTTAAAAGATGTCCCTACAATTAGGAAGAAAACCAGAAGGGAGGGAAAGAACAGTGAACCAGTCCATAAATAACAGGAGAACTAGAGGAGATAGTAAACAGAGAAAAGAGTAAGCCTATGTATGCAGGAGGGATGGACACTGAAATCACTGACCTCTGGACAAGGCTGAATAATGGAGATGGAATGAAGGGAAAATATACAGACAAGCTGGGATCAGGGGGAGGCCGATCAGGAAGCCCTGCCACATTGTACCTGATATTCCCACCAGCAGTTTCTTCCCCCCTGCAATGCTGCCTCTAATTCTGACACTAAATCTTTGTACAACACTGCAGTGTGACACTGCGAAAGATTATTGGCTCTGGAGTCAGACACACTTGGGCTTAAACTCTGGCTGTTAACTTAACCCCTGGGTTAGTTTTCACAGATATAAAATAAAGATAAAAATAATCTGATGAGGATTAAGTAAGACAATGCATATAAACTACCCTTCAGGAATATGCTTATTTGGAACATAAAATACCACAGCCTACTTGAAACTTAAGGGAGGATGACACAATCTAAAGGTTCCCCCCACCACCAACTTTCAACAGGCTACAAGTTTCTTATTCTCTTTAGGTAAGAGGGTCTGACAGGGCCCTACCGTTTCCTAAATAGCCATTCGTTAGAGATGTGAACTGGTGGCAGGGAGGCAAAGCAGGATCTGTTGAGCTGCTTGAGATGGTGCTAAAGGAAGGACCTTGTGGCCACTCAGACTTTATTTTCTCAGATTCCACTTCTTATCCTTGACAAAATGGCCGGGGGGGGGGCAATGAGAGGCAGAGGACAGAAAACTACAATCTGAGAATCAGCTGTCAGCTTGATCAAAATTACCAGAGCCGAGATCAACCCTGAACCAACAAACCAAAGGCCTGTGGGCAGGAGGCTTTACTATGAAGCATGAAGGATGCATTAACTGGACCGCCTCCTTGCAACCTGAGCTGCTTATGTAAAATAAGAGAAAAAGTGGAAAGCCACGCAGGCTCCACTTCTAAAACACACACACCACCAGGTAACCCCAGAAAGGACCCATCCAATCAAGTGTGAATATCAACGGGCAACACATGAACTGAGGCCGCCTCCTGCCCCATCACCGTATCACTTCCAACTGTGCAATCAAAGCTCTACCCGGTAAACAACAAAAGGGCAAAGGAGGAGCCGTTCACACTGCTAGACAGATACAGACTCCAGACAGTACTGCCCTCATTCAAAGATAAGTGATACACAGAAAATTACAAATGTGGAAATTATGTAGAGGTTCAAGAAATAAGATTTTAAAATAATAAAAACAGGAGAATGAGGAAAAAACATAAAAACCACCTGGAAAATAAACACTGGAAGAAAAATGAAATGCTTCCAGTCATCAAAAAGGAAGCAAACAAAAACAGTGACATACTGGGAGGAGATCTTTGCAATACATGGCCCATACAGGACTAGAAACTAGATCTGGAAAACAGTGTCCATGGAACACTAAGCCCACCAGAAGAATGGGCAAAAGACTTAAATAGGCACTTAAGAAAAGGAAACGGTGGTGGTGAGTAAACAAGCAAAGATACCCAATCTCAACAGTAACCAGGAGAAGCAAGATTAAAGCTCCAATGAGTAACAGCCACCTGAGTAAAAAAATTTAAAAAGTGCAGACTGGTAGCTTCAGATTTTGGAAGGATGAGCTGTAATGGGAACTTTTACATTACTGCTGGTGGAAATGTAATTTGGTTCAGGTGTCTGAAAAAGTTTAACACAACCTAGTAATGTAGGACAGGCACACAGACTGGGATTTAACAAACCCACCAGTAGGTACATACGCTTAGGGAATCTGCTTTGCAAAGGTACACCACAATTCATAATTTTTAAGGTAACATTGTGCACAAGAGCAAAGAACTGGAAATCACCCAAATGTTACCAACAATAGAATGGATAACTAAATTGTGAAGTATTTATGACAACAGGATAACTGAAAACAGTGAATGTTAAGGATGTCATGTTTGTGTCTCTCCAAAACTCATGTGTTGAAGCCTAATTCCCAATGAGATAAGTTTAGGAGGGGGAGGACCTTCGGAAGTCATTAAGTCACGAAGGTAAAGCCTTGTAAGAAGTGACACACAAAACAGAGCTTGCTTCCCCTCCCTCTGCTCTCTGTCATGTGCAGATGCAGTGTGAGGGCAGCTGTCTATGAAGCAGGAGGAGGGCCCTCACCAGAAAGCCAACCATGCTGGCCTCCCATCTTAGACTTCCCGCCTCCAGGAACTATGAGAAACAGATGGCTGATGTTAGAGCTACCAAGTCTACGGTGTTCTGTTATAGCAGCCCGAACCAACAGAGAACGTTAACCAAAGCTACATAGGATAATCAGAATGAATAAATAATTTAAGCAAAGTCACACAAAAATATATATAGTAAGAGTCCATTCAGATAAAGTTTAAAAACAGACTAAAACTAAATGTATTGTTTAGAGATCCCTTTATGGATGGCAATACTGTAAGGAAAAGCAAGGAAAGGGAATTATCACAAATACGAGAAGAATGGTTACGTCTTGGGTAAGAGGATGTGAATGAGGAGGCTCACACAAAGCACGTCTGAGATAGTAGCAATGTTCTGTTTCCGAACCTGGGTTCTAGTGCCAGGGTGTTTGCTTTCCTTATTATTCGTTCATCTGTATTGTCATGAACTATAAAGAGAAGCAGTATGGCATAATGGTTAAGACAACAACTTTGGAGCCAGGCTACCTGCCTCCACTTAGCTGTGTGACCTTGGGCAGGTTACTTAACCTGTCTGTGCTCCTGTTTCCTCATCTGTTAAACGGCACCTATTATAGAGTGTTCATATAACAAAAATTAGTTAATATTTATAAAGAACTTAGAAGAATATGTAGATTTTTGCTAAATAGTACATGTATTTTACATATTCTTCTGTATGTATGACATTTCTAAAAATGAGAACAACAAAATATTTGCTATTTTGAAAATATTAATAATTTTAAGCTGAAACATCACTATATACTGAAGAAAACGTAATAGTAAGACTCAGTATACCTTCATGGAATTTGGAGATCTAATTTAAGAAGTTAATTCTGGAGATTTGCTGTGGGAAAAGAAAAATGGATTACCAACAACTTTTTGAAAAACTGACTGAAGCAACTGCTCCAAGAACATGGAATACCAAAGACAGTGAAGCCATGTCTACAAGGGACTGCGTGCTGAGCCTGGAGTCTGCTTAAGATTCTGTCTCTCTCCCTCTGCCCCTCCCTGCCCCGCACAAGCTCACACACACTCTCTCTCTCTTTAAAAATAAAGGAAAGAAAAGAAAGAAAACAATCATCTAAAAGAAAAATTGGGCCGTGACCTAGAGGTTCTATTTTTGCTAGCTGTACTTGGAAATAAGAAGCCACAGCAAGGCAGGGCAAGAAAGTTACAACTTTTCTGTTTCAGAATTAGCATTAAACTCGAAGGCAGAAACAAAACAAAACAAGAAACCTGTGTTCAACTTCCTGCATGTCATTCCCCCTCTGAACCCGCCTCTCCCACTGAGAGGAGGGCTGGCAGTACCTACCCCACAGGATGGTTATGAGGAGTGAGTCATGATGGCTGGAGAAGAGCCGAGCACAGCACTCAGTCCTCTACGCTTTCTTGTCTTGGTTTTTGAACAGAAGAAGACTAAATGGTAGCTTAATCTGGCAGTAACATTGAAGAAAATCTGGAAAAAACAAGACCCAGAATTAGCACACCACCCATTTTTCGGGCTTCATCCTATGGCTCCACTTTTCTGGGTCTTTAGTTTCTCCTCTCTGCTCCCGTAAATACACTTGAGTGTCTTTGCTGGTAAACAAAGCAGAGGCACTTGACCTCTGACTTGTCTCAGCTCTTGCCCTTTCTTCCTTTTCCTCTAAAATGAACCCTGTTGAAAAAACTGTCTGTAATGTCTTTACTTGTTTGCTTCTTTGCTCATCTACCCACAGCACATTTCCCTCTGCACCAAGAGTGCTCTTCTCCAGGCCAGATCCTTAATGCCCTTCTAGCTAAGGCCAACAGCACCCTCCAGTTCTCAGTTGGCATGCTGTACTCTCCCACTGCTTCTCTCTTCCCTTGGCTCTCCCTACATTCTCTCCTCCTCCTTTGACGACTCTTTCTGTCCCCTTCACTGTGGCATCTTTGGCCCCAAGTCAATCTTATGGCCCTTTAGGGTTCCGTCCTTGCTGCCTTGACCTTCTCATTCCCTCTCCCTGATAATTAATAGTACTCATTCATATGAATGCCACAGATAGGATTATAACTTTCAAATCTGTATTTTCACTTATTTTCTAAAAATTCTACTTGATGCCATTCAGTATTCACTTAACAAACATATATTAAATACCTACTCTGGCAGGCAACGTGCCAGGCAGGGGACATAAAGTTAGCTCAATCATGACAATTCAGTGAGCCTGCATACTAGTGGCTAGACAGACATTCAGAGAGACAAGGCAAATATAATGTGAAATGGATTCATAAACAAATGAAGAATATTTAGGATTTAGCCCAGTGGAGAAGCCTGAAAGACCAATAAAGAAGAGAGAAGAAAACCCAGGATCAAGAATACATGTGTTTGCCTCTGCTGCCTCCAGAAAACCCACCAAAATGACAGTGGGATAATGAAAAAGGCATCTATAAACCTACCAAAGTAATCTAGAGAACAAAGGAAAAATGCTGTATACATATACTAAAAAATGAAACAAACCAAAAAAATAACTTAAATATTCTTGTATAGACAAAAGAAATTCATGTATGCATTAAAAAAGATTGCTATTAAGAAAGAAGGAACACTCAGAATGAGAAGAAGGCCCATAGAAATTTAATAAAAAATAGAAATAAATTTTTTTCAGAGAAGGATGGAAAGACTAAGTTTAAGGAAATCTTTACATCTCCTGGCAGTCTTCCCTTCAAACAAGGCCATGCAGTCAACCACAGGGTCTTTGCACCTGTTCCCTGGGCCCAGAATGGTCTACATGGCCCATCACTTTGTGAGTTATCTATCCAACGGCCACCTTCAAGGAGAGGCCCTCTCTCTGATCACTCCGTCTAAAATAAAGCTTCTGTTAACTGATCTAGTTCCCTTATGCTGCTTGCTTTTTCCACACAGCACTAGGACTCTGCGCTATTCATTTCCTTCCTTTCCTTTCCCTTCACCCTCCATGCTTTCTTTCTTTATTAATTTACTATCTCCCCCACTAGACTATAAGCTCCACGGGGAAACTGCCTGTCTTGTTTATTGCTATAGCCACAGTGCGAGGAACAGGGCCTCGTGCTCACAAAATGTTTGTTGAATGAAAAAATTATTTACATAAGAATAAATACATATAGCAATAGTAATCAAACCACAGAATCTATAGTAAAGGCAATTAAAGCCACCATAAGGGATCATTTTATATCTAATAAATTAGCATTAAAAGGCATAAAATATCCAAAGTTGTGCAATATGTAGCAAGAGCCATAAAAAAATCATCTTTTGACCCAGTGATTCTTGTAAAATCCCATCCTTTAGAAAGCTTACCGGAAACTAGCTGCAATGTTCATAAGATTCTTTTTTTCCTGTCAGTACGTTCTTTTATTGATTTCTTTTATTGCTTTATACTTCGGTAACCATACACTATTCAGAGATTAAAAAAAATATGTGTCTATCTCTTTAATTTAAAAAATGTATAAGAAGAAATGGTGATCAATGCTTTCATATTGAGTAGAGAATATAAGACTGTAAAATGTATTTTTTCAGAGGAAAGTCAGCAATAACTTCTAACAGAAATTTCATTTGTGAGGGGGATTAGAAACAGTTAACAAAGATTGAGAGGCATTAAGTGCTTAGAGGAGAATGGGGTGCAGTTGAAAATTTAGGAATCAGAAAGGGAATGTATAAAACGTGAGGTTACTAGTGAAAATAACAAGGCTAAAGTCATCTTCATTTGTTTTTAAATGAAGACTATAGAACACATATACAAGTTTGCAACTGAGGAGGAAAAACATTAGTTTCCTTTAAGAAAGCTGACAAAGGTTTAAATGAATAAGGGAAAGAAAGCCGTGGATACAGGTTATGGCCAATAGGAAAGACGCATGAAATAGGAAAGAGAGTATAAAATGGAGGAAGATAGAAAGACAGGGATTCAAAATACAGATGAAGACAGCAAAGCAATAATAATCGGCAAAATTTACTGATGTTCACCGCAATTAATGTGTGCTACAAGTGTAGTAACTCATTTAACCCTCCTCCGCTACCCCTCCCTCCACAGTGAGGACTCTCGCGAGACGAAACGGAGGGAGGAGGAGTGACGTGAGTAATGCAGAGGCCTCTGAGAGAATATACTGCAGGCAGGCGTGCAGGTCCCTCCGGGAGACGCAGCAAGCTCTGCGGTGATTTCTCCCAAGGGGACACACTCATATAACAAGTCCCTGCAGCCTGATCCGTACCTGGAGAGAGGCATGCTGAAAGTTCTTTCTTCATCCAGCTCAGTTCTTTGAGTTCCAGCTGAGAAATCACATTTGGTTTGGAAAGCTGATGCCCTGCTCAGGAGGAGAGATACTAAATTTGGGTTCGGAACTGAGTATTACCACCACTCCCGGTACCTGTCCTTGTCCCTTCCCCGTCAGGCCTTCTGAAGGTTCCATTTTCCATTCCATGTCCAAAGAGGACACCAAGCAACCACCGTAAAACAATGACCTATCACATCGGATTTCAAGTGCAAATTTCTGAACTTCTGCGGTTGTACAAGGTGTCAGTAGGTGGGGAAAGATGTCAGTAGGGAGGTTTTGAGTTAGACTGAGAGGTCCTTACCCAGTGAAACCACGTCCCTGTAGTTCTCCAGCATCACTGTCCCATACAAGTTCCTCTGAGCAGAATCCAGATGAATCCACTCCTCCCAAGTGCAATCCACAGACACATCCCTGAATATCACTGACTCCTGAAACTATAAATTCCTGCTCAGAGGATTATGCCAATAAAACCCTCTGAGGGAAGTGGGGGGGGGGGAGCAGCATTAGAAGGGACAGGATAAAGAGATCTGTGTGAGAAAAATGTCTTATCTGTCAAAGAAACTAAACAAAAAATGTACCCATTATCATGAAATAATGAGAGATAAATGTAATATAGAAAGTGATTTGGGGCGCCTGGGTGGCTCAGTCTGTTAAGCATCCAACGCTCGATTTCACCTCAGGTCATGATCTCAGGGTTCTGAGATCGAGCCCCGTGTCAGGCATAGGGCCTGCTTAAGATTCTCTCTCTCCCCCCCCCCATTGTGTGCTCTCTCTCAAATAATGAAATAAGTGAGTAAATGAAAAAAAGTGCTTTCACATGTAAGGACAGGAAGAGGAAGTAATAGAGAAATAGGGAAAGGTACCAAAGGCTGCTCCAGATTACCACTGGAAAAGAGCAGTACTGTTTCGACGGCCTCCGTTTACCCCATTGGTGAAGGAGGGATCCCGCGCCTTACAGAGCACAAGATCACCGAACACATGACACCCAGCACCAGACAGAAGAGACTGACAGCAATTTATCAGTCTCATATTCTCATAGCCTGGGGAAGGAGGAACTACCCACCGTGCAGGGCCACTCAGGGACTGCACTTGTGAACCAGCAGGGGCTGTGGGAGGCAGGCTTTGTGGTGACAAGTGAGGTGACCCTTGGTTACCGTGAGAAGATGCAGTCGGCTTGTTTGAACCATTTCATGGGCTGGTAGGGAGGCGAAACCCATTAGGTTGAGGACAGGGAGGGGTGCACCTGGTCTGGCTGATAGGACAGCTAGGTAGGGTGCTTTTCCTGGTGCGTGGGGGCAGGGAGACCAGGGGAACTCATAGCCAGGTCTCTGGAGCCCGATGAGGCTCAGCGTTGTCGAGGCAGCACATGGAATTTCAGGCTGTACAATATAGGCGGAATCCCGATCATGGAAGGGAAGCATGTACAAACAGGATACATGCAGAATATGGTTGAGAGGACCAAGAAAACACCCAGCTTGACCTGAAAGTGGCATTTTGAATTTATAAGCCCATTTCAGCCTTGTTCTCTAGCCCTTAGACTAGGAAGTAAAACACAATAGGCATTCCGTATCTATTTAATGAGTGTGATGGTTAATTTTATGTGTCAGCTTGACCGGACTAAGCTAAGCCCATATAGCTGGTAAAGTGTTATTATTTCTAGGTGTTACTGTGAGGGTGCTCCCTAGTGAGTCAGTAGGCCGAGTAAAGATCAGCCCGCAGCAATGTGGGAGGACATCATCCAATCCACTGAGGGCCCAAACAGAACAAAAAGCCTGAGGAAGGACAAATCTGCTGGCTCTGCTTGAGCCCCAACAGCCCTCAGACGGTGCTCCTAGTTCTTGAGCCTTCCGACTCGGACCAGGACTTAACACTCTCCGTCCCGGATCTCAGGCCTCTGGGTTTGGAGTGGAGCTAACCCTGGCTTTCCTGGCCTCCAGATTGCAGAGGGTAGATCGTGGGGACTCTTCAGCCTATGGGTTCTGTTTCTTTGAAGAGGCCTGACTAGTACAAGGAGGGAGCGCTGAGTGCTCACAGTTGCACTGAGTTTTGCACTAACAGGAGAGTCACGCACCTCACCTCATTTAATCCATTGGACGACCTGCTAGATGGCTAGCACTAAGGTCATCGTTTTACACATGAGGACTCTGAGGATCAGAATGGCTAAATAATTTCTCCGAGACCACACAGCTGGGACTCCAACCCAAGGCCACCTGTCTCATGTTGTGAGAGGAAAAAGCCAAGAAAAGAACCCTCGCAGCCAACCCCCATCAGAGCGAGTGAGAGTGTAGGGGGGAGGGAAAGAGATTCAGAACTGAAGGCTGGGGAGGAAGGAGTGAGTCAAACAGAATGATGACTGAAAAGAGAGCTGCTGGTTGGAAAATGAGCTAACTTCAGCAGAGCGGTGAAGGCAGAAGTTAGCTTACAGTGGAAAAAGGCTTAGTGGAAGATAAGGAATCAGAAGCAGCTAGATGAAATTACTTCAGACGTAGGTGAAAAGATGAGGGAGGACAATATGGGAAGAAGTAAGGACAGGGAATGGGGATAAAGCCATGGAGGAGGCTTTCATTTAAGGACAGAGAGCGCTGTGCTATGTAAGTGGGCAAAGGGGAGAAAAGCAGTGGAGAGAAAAGGCCTGGATACCAGAGACGGGACAAAGCCCACACCCAAGAAATATGTGTATTTTACGTCCTGCTTGCTGTGAACTTCTAGAAAAAGTGTCAGCAATGAGGCATAGTTCATTCTCTTTCTACCTCATTATTTTCTCCTAATATTTATTTAACTAATATATCAACATAATGTCAAAAATCTCAAATATTGTCAAGAAATGTAAAGATAGCTTCTAGTAGGACACAATTATAAGGCTGAATTTCCATTTTATGAAAGGAAAACAAGGAACCAAGAAAAATCATCAGTTTAACAAATGTAAAGAAAGGAAACAAGAAAGCATAATAAACAGAAATCATTAAATAATCCAAAAAGACGTGATACTTGTATAACAACATATGTGAACAAGCTGACTTTCTCTACTAAAGGACAAAAGCTCTAAAGTTGGTTTCAAAGCTAGCATATCCAAGAGATGTACCTAAACACAAACCGGAGAGTTAGAAAGTAAGGGAGTGTATGTGCGGGGAGAGGGGTCAGAGACAAGATACATCAGGCCAGTGTAAATTTAAAAAAAGCAGGGAGAAAAGAAAAAAGACTAGGAGGAGAACATATGAATATCAGATAAGGTAGAATGTAGGTGGAAACAAAGCATAAGCCCCTTCTTTGGGGAAAAAAGGTAACATCAGAAATAGGACATTCTCTTTCCAAAAATTAATCCACTTATTTTTTCAATAAATTGCCTTGTTGGCTGAATATACTGGAAAAAATTAAAAGCCCAGATTCAGACTCATGTGGGCTGTATGCTGGTCTTCCCACTTTCCTGGATTCTCGTTGGCTTCAGTGCAGAGCTCCCGAGAGTGTCCCAGAGCTTGTCTCTACTGTGAAACAGGCTGTGGCCCCCTGAGCTGTAGAGAAGGGCTCCTGAAGCCTGATTTAGAGAAGCACAGAAGAGCATTTTCAAAGGCTAATGTGAAACTTTCTGTTTCAAAACGTATTTTGTCATAAAACTTTGTCATAAAACATAAAACATAAAATTTGTTGTTAACCTCTATTGTCCACAAAATGTATTTGTTGTTAATCCCTTCAGAGGTTTTTCCCTTTCTCCTTTCCACTTAATATGGTCTTTTCTCCCAAGGGCTACATTAAAAGCACAGGGTAACTCATGGTGTTTGAAATAAGCAGCTTCATGGGTTTGTTTCTTCCATGCAAAAGTTTTCTTAAACCTAAAGACACAGGCTTTTTGATATTGTTATCCTTTGAAAAGGTTGAGGATCCAGTGGAATAAATGGGGATATTTTAAATGAGCGAAGTATAATTTATAAAGAAGGTATGACAGTGATGAAGTTTGAGGCACCACAGCAGCACAATGTCTTCAGATATAATTCTTAGCAATCCCATTCTTTTATTTTTTTAAGATTTATTTATTTATTTAAGAGACAGTGCGTGTGTGAGTTGGGGGTGGTGCAGAGGCAGAGGGAAAGACTCTCAAGCAGACTCCCTGCTGAGCACAGAGCCCAATGTGGGGCTCGATCCCACGACTCTGAGATCATGACTTCAGCTGAAACCAAGAGTCGGATGCTTAACTGACTGAGCCACCCAGGCGCCCCAGCAATCCAATTTTTAAAAAAAATCTCAATCATGTTTAAATCACAGTCACAACAAAAATGAAACAGCTCAGAATACACTTAATAGGAATATGCAAGATTCTTGTGATCAGACTTAACAAAAACCATTATGAAGGATCTGAATAAAATAAAGGGTAGGTTCTTTTTGTTTGTTTTTTGTTTTTTTTTTAAAGATTTTATTTATTTATTTGACAGAGACAGCCAGCGAGAGAGGGAACACAAGCAGGGGGAGTGGGAGAGGAAGAAGCAGGCTCCTAGCAGAGAAGCCCGATGTGGGGCTCGATCCCAGAACACTGGGATCACGCCCTGAGCCGAAGGCAGACGCTTAACAACTGCGCCACCCAGGCGCCCCTGAAGGGTAGTTTTTTTTTATTCAATAGGAAGACTAAATATTGTAAAAGATGATATGGATTTAATGGAATTCAAATCAGAACTGCATACTTTTTAACAGTTACTGTTGAAGTTTGATAATAGTTAATAAAATTTGACCATAAGGGTAAATGTAAAAGAACAGTACAATAATCCAAAATTTTGGAAAGAAAATCAAGGGGGGGATTTGCTTTATGAAATAACAAAATAAATTCTAAAACAACAAATAAAATAGTGTGGCACTATAGCAGAGATAGAGTGATTGAACGGAATCCAGGAAAACTTATGAAACATATATAAATATAGTGTACATTAAAGGTAGCATTTCCAGTCTATGGAGAAGCAGCAGATTATTCAGGAGATTACATCAATTGGAACACCATCTCNNNAGGAATGCCACTCCGGCTGTGCCCAGCTAAAACAGATGTCACACTCCACCATGCTGCCCTGCTGTGGGGCCTTCACAGCACCTAACAATATCCTCAGTAACTATTTCTTCTTCTCTGCTGCCTCCTCTCTCTACCTCTATAAGCCTGTCTCACTCACTGCTATCTTCCCAGCGTCCAGAACACTGCCTAACACCGGTAGGCAGGTGCTCAGTCCCTGTTTAGTGAACGGATGGATGATGAAATGCCACACCACATTGTTAAATGAAGCTAGATTCTGACCTCACGTTATACACGATAAATTCCAGATAGCTCAAGGATGCCAACTTAAAATAATAAAACTAATAGAAAATATACAAAAATATTTATATAATCTTAGGGTACAGAAAGCCTTTCATAGCACGATTCCAAAGCCAAACAAAGAAAGGGAAAGTTAACTGCATACAACTTCAAAACTTATTTGTAGCAGACGATGTTATAAACATATTTAAGAGAACTGACAGGGAATAAATAATATGGCGATTTATGGCAAAGGATTAGTATCCACACTGCATAAAAGGCTTCTTTTATATACAAACCACCCAGTATAAAACTGGGCAAGGATGTAAACAGGTATTTAAAAGGCCAGAAGAATGTACGTCCATGCTTATTATTGAGGATTTGAGGCCTGCAATATATATTACAGTCTTAAAAAATTTTTTACAACTACATACCTAGTATGTATAGTTAGAAAAAGAAGATAGAATTTAAAGGCAAATACAAGTCCT
This sequence comes from Ursus maritimus, assembly GCF_017311325.1. NCBI lineage: Eukaryota > Metazoa > Chordata > Mammalia > Carnivora > Ursidae > Ursus > Ursus maritimus. The sequence continues at coordinate 77,225,344 of NW_024426663.1, read as the reverse complement.
ACTTAGGCGATTCATAGTCCCATGACCAGCCTATAAAGGAAAGATGGAAAAAGGGGAAGAGCTCCAATGCTTCACTGATACATCCCAGGTCCAAGTGTCAAGGTCATCCAAGACAAAGACTGAGGAGCTGTTCCAGGTTAAGGGAGGCTAAGGAGATATAACAGCTGAATGCTAGCTGTGATCTGGATTGGGTCCTGGACCAGATAAAAGACCCAATTTGTGGCAAAATATGCATAAAGTTTGTAGGTTAGCTAACAGTACTGTGTCCATGTAAGTGTCCTCATTTGGTAATTATATTCTGGTGATGTAAAATGAGAGCTTGTTTCTAGGAAACACATACTGAAGTATTCAGAAATCAAACCCGTGATTGCCTGGGGTGGGGGATGTGGACTGGAAGGGGGTGACAGCACTTTCTGGGGTGAGGAAAATGTTCTATAGCTTCATTGGGGTAGTGAGTATGTTGGTGCATAAAGCTGTCAAAACTCAATGAATTATATGCTTAAAATGGGTTATCTTATGTAAAATTACACCTGGAAAAAAAAGCTAATTTAAAAACTTAACACTATTTTAACTAAATAAAATAAAATCAAGGCCCTGACAGCCAAACCACAACCTTCATCAACCAAAATCTTCTGAATGCTCCCCTTTTAAACCTTCTTTTCTGGAAACTCCCTTTCTTCTGTCTATTTTTGTGGGTTCCATTGCCTTTTATAACTGAGCTTGATAATACTAAGGAGAGAAAGTAGTACCAACAGAAATCACAACCATTAGTACTTGTCTTCAGAAGCCTTCTTTAAACTGGTTCTTTTTATAAATAAACAAGTGACATATCTGAGAGAACCATAATACATGATCTTATAAATAGAGAAAATATGACGAGTCCTGCAGGGTTGCAGATAAAGTTAAGTAAGCCTAACCTGAAAAAACAAAGCAAAACAAAACTTAGGGTCTCTTGGGGCCAAGTCCCCTTGACATCTTCTTCTTTTTCCAGAGAAGCAACAACTCCAGGTTCTTGTAAAAACTAGCAATTTCCATTTTCTTTTTTTTTTTTTTAAGATTTTATTTATGTATTTGAGAGAGAGAGTGAGTGAGCACCAGCAGAGGGAGAGGGAGGAGCAGGTTCCCCACTGAGCGGGGAGCCCGGTGCGGGGCTCGATCCCACGACCCTGGGATCAGGACCTGAGCCGAAGGCAGACACTTAACTGAATGAACCACCCAGGTGCCCCTAGCAGATTCCATTTTCAAGCCATCTCTCAGGACAGAAAACCCCTGGGCTCCTCACTACTTTTTCACTGCATGATTTCCTTTAGCTGATGGACACTGCTTCTTCCTAGAAAAGTTGGGACCATGCCAACTCCCTTATCAAAATTCCTCCTCCTCCACCCCCGTGCCTACCACCCTAGCAGACACACAAACTCCTTCTTCCTGGCACTTGACCCCAAACTTTGTATCTGATTCCCTCTCATTACCAGTCTCTGCTACATTTGCTCCACCTCTAAAACTAAAATACCAAGCTAGAATAATAATGCTAAGAGCGCCTTACCGAGTACCTCTAACATTCTAGTGACCATCCTGAGAACTTCTTACTTGCATTATTTCACTTGAACTTTCAACAAACCTATGAAGTGTGTATTATTAAACGAAATAAGCCATGTGAAATGTCAAGTAGGTGGCAAACACTCAGTTAATGCTCTTATTTCTATCATCATCATGAGGAACTTCAGAAAAGTCAGGTTACTTACCCAAGACAGGGCAGCAATTAATAGTAGAGTCAGGATTTAAACTCCGGACACTTTTAACTCCATTATAGCAAATCTTCTCCAGTTATCCCTATCCAACCCTACTTTTCCTGGTTGCCACAGGAACACTGACAAGCTGCACACCTAGCCATACTTGTTCTTATTATCATGTTCACATATAATCATCGTGACTGTATCTGGTAGAGATATGACCTCTCTTATGGTCTGTGAGAGTCCGTAAACCCTATAAGCACTCAGACCATCTTTCATATGAGTTTTGTTCCTTTGATGATGCCTGTGTGGCACCAAAAGCTCAGGAGGCCAGGGCTTCCAGCTGAATAAGGAAGTAGGCTGCTGAAGACAGAGCTGAGGGACACTAAGGGGGGCTGGATGGGAAACAGCCAACATTCCGAGATCTCAGTAGCCCCATCCTCTGCAGCGAAGCCCACAGACAGTACAGGAATAAGTGCTAAGGAGTAAGGGAGAGGGGTCAGAGAGAAGTATGAGCTCACCTGAGCTGCCAGTGGCAGAGGCCCAGTAGTCACTGCCTTCTCTTTCCTTCCGTCGTGGTCCTCCTAGGGGATGGGCAGGATCCCGAGGAGGCAGAGCTGAGGGACGGAAAAGAAGCCATGAGAAATGAGACTCCCGCAACAACAGCAAATAAAATACCTACAGATCAACCAAATAAGAAGTGTATGGTACCTTCTTAAGGAAAACTGTATTTTTTATTCATGAAGTTTATTTTGCCAAGCTTATTTAGATATATAAAGGATGAACATATTCGTGGATAGGCTGTCACAATATCTAAGCTGTCACTTCTTGGAAATTAATTTATAAACTTAGCACATTCCTAACCAAGGTATACCTAAGTAATAGTATTTTAAAGATAATTATGGAAAAGATCTTTTTTTTTAAGTTAATTGTGTCATTTATGACAGCCAGGAAACATTAAGGGAAGAGTGGTGAGGGAGAACCTGCCCACCAGATATCATAGAGCTACAATAATTAGAACACACTGTGATGGAACAGACTGAGTCATTCATGCACCAGATATAATGCTGACCACCTACTGTGTGCTAGGCACCATTTCTAGGGGAGAGGGTAAATACAGCTATAAACTAAACAGAGAAACAATTTCTCCATGCCCTCATGGATTATAGTCTAGCAGAGAAAAGGATCAGCAGAACAAATTAAAATCCTACCAACACAAACAATTCAGAAAACATTTTATATGTAAGAATTCAGGATATGAAAAAGTGACATTTCACATCAGTGAAAAAAGAATGAATTAGTAACTTGGAACAAGGGCCAAGGGCTTATACCATTTGGAAAAGAATAAAAATCTGCTCATTAAATCATACTAAAGGACAAAAAGAAACGGCAGATGAACATTTTTGTGATAATGGGATAGAAGGCCCCCTAACAATGACGTCAAAGACCCAAACATGAAGGGATGATTTTCATGTCTAACCATGTGAAAATGTAACACTTCTCTCTAGTAAGAAAACACTGTGTATCACATACAGAATTTAAAAAGAAAACTCAAAATTGCATAAAAATATTCATTAGTGTTCAAACACATTTAAACAATCCTATCGCTCGCTCGTACCTCTCAGAAAGTTGGAGGATAGGAACACCCAGACTTAGTGTGGATCCATCAGGCACCCTTACAGTGCAAATATTTATAAACTACTACTTTTTGGAGAGAGTAAAATGGGAAGGTATCAAAAGCCTTGCTGTATGACCCAGAAATTTCATCTGAAGAGATTTAAAGAATGAGACAGGAATGCAAAGATGTGTGTAGCCAGATGGCCTATATGGTTTATAACAGAAAAAAAAAAAAAAAAACCTGAGAATGTAAAGTCCTAAAGGGAGGATTGAATTTGGCACAGACATACTTTTTCTCACGCTCTTTAAAATGAAAATCGGTATAAGTTTTCAAAATATTAACGTTTTTAAAAAAGTTTATTCTCCACCTGGTTCGAGTGGTACTTACAACAGATAAAACACTTGTAAAAAATCATAGAGCTTTTATTTGTGCACTTTAAACCCTTTCCAAACGTATTTCAAACCTCAGTTTTAAAAGTAAATGGAGAAAGGGACACTAATGTCCACATCTTTGTGTAAAAACAAAGCCTTTCTATATTTATACGCCGACATGTAGATTTTGACAATTTTCAAATAATTTTTTTTTAAGATTTTATTTATTTATTTGACAGAGATAGAGACAGCCAGCGAGAGAGGGAACACAAGCAGGGGGAGCGGGAGAGGAAGAAGCAGGCTCATAGCGGAAGAGCCTGATGTGGGGCTCGATCTGGAACGCAGGGATAACGCCCTGAGCTGAAGGCAGACGCTTAACCGCTGTGCCACCCAGGCGCCCCTCAAATAATTTTTTTCTTAATGCTCCTTTGAATTTTCTGGTTTTCCTATAGTGAACTTATTCTTTTTGAGGGGCTGGGGGAGGCGGAGAAGAAATTGCTTTAAAAAAAAATAAAGGAGTCCCTGAAATAGAAACCTTCATGGGGTCTGCCTCCCCATTCTTAGATGGGTCAAGAGGAGCCCACGCCAGGGCCGCTCGGAATCAGAGATCACAGAGGGCGCGTCCGCGAGATGAGGCGGACACAAAGGGCAGGTGCTGGAGCCCCGAGATCGCGCACCAGGTGCAGCATCCCCCCAAGACTTCCGAAGCGGGGCCCGGGGAAAGCCCGCGGCGGGAAGGGACCCAGGGTCTGAGCCCTCGGGCCCCGGGCCGCCGCACCACGTAGCCCGCCCTCGCCGCTCCCACAGGTGGCGGCCCTCAGCTCTCAGCGTTCCCACCCGGCCGGGCTCCCGAGGCGAGAGAGGGCGCACCTGGAGCGAGCGGCCCGGCGTCGCGCGGGGACCGAGAGGACGCGGCCCCCGGCCCATCCACGGCCTGCCCCGCCCCTCAGGGGCCTCGCCGGGCCACCCGGGCCTCCTCCTGCCTGGGACTCCGCCTGGTGCCAACCCAATCCAGTGCGTCTCACCGCGGCCCCGCACTCACCCTCTCCCAGCAGGAGCGGGAGCAACCGGTGCGGACGCAGCCCTGCCCGGCTCTACGCCCCGGGCGCCGGACTACATTTCCCACAAGGCTGCAGGGGCGCGGCGCGGCAGTGAGAGTGCGCAGCCGCGAGTCCGCGGGAGGGCGGGGCGATTCCAGCCAGAGGACCGTGGGGACCTCCAGCATGGCTGCCCAGGGTTGGTGGGGTGGTATTTTGCGAAGCTGGGAGGGGAGCGTGACGACCTTACCCCGGCTACCCGAAAGAAGCCCTTCCTCGTTAGAGCCTGTCGATGCTTAACCCATGCGGAGGGGAGAAGGGGCGGAGAGCCTTAACTAAGCCTCATTTTCCTCTTGTGAAATGACGCGACCCCTGCAAAGTTGTCAGAAGAAGGTATTAACGTACCGTGTACGTAGTGGGCCCTCCGTGAATAGTGATTACTGTACCCCGACCGCTAGCTCGGTGTTGGGCGCTACGCTAGGTGCTCAAGATATGCACACTGTAGCATGCAGCGAAAATGTCTAATTAAACGTATGGCCAGAGTTGTTTCAGCTGGATCTGTCGCCGGCACTTCGAGAAATACATGACATTTGGGACATAACAATATGGTAGCGTAGATTGTGATACTTGGTTTTATCAAGATAAATGCTAATTTTCTCTGCCTCTTTCTACTAGCGTGACAGAGACTTGACCAAACTTCAGACAGTTCCCTCTGAATCCTCTTTGTACTAGGTCACATTGGGCACAATCCTAGCCTGCGGAGCCCTAGTTTTAGCAAGAGTCCTGCTAAGTCAGTTTAGGTAGAAATCCCATTCTTGGTATGTGATCAGTTTCCTTATCCCCTACTCTTGATGTCTACGTCCTTGGCCTGCCTTTGGCAAGAATCCCCAACTTTGCTGTCTCCTTTTACTAATTTTCCATCCCCTGATCCCCTTACTCTGTTGCTGTAAATTCCCAGCTGTCTTTGCTGTATTGGGAGTTGAGTTCAATTTTACTGAAGCCTCTCTCCCCTGTTGCAGTAGTACTAAATAAAATATTTTATTACTTTTAACTAGTGCCTTAATTTATTTAACTTTATTTTTTGAGAGCTGTATGAGCTATTGCAATATATTGAAAAATATGAAAGTTTTCACAATTCATTTAATCAAGCTAAAGTAACCCTGATAGCATCACAGTAAGTAAAACATATGTCACTACAGCAAGACATAATACCTTGAACCACTTTCTCCGCCACTACAGGTCATTCTTACATTAGAAACTATGTGAACGTATTCATTGTAGTTGTTCTGATAGAGAAACAGTCCTTCATGAAACTCACAACATAGAGTGTGCAATTTCCAAACAAGTAGGCAGAGGGTATGGGATAGGGGAGAGGGAGGACAAAAAAATAAAGTAAAATAAAATAAACCACATATGCAAAAAAAAAAAAAAGAACCAAAAATTTTACAAATAACAGGTACATAAGGAGATGGTAGCAATAAATCCATGTCTAGCAGTAATCACTAGATATGCACATGAACTGAACTTTCCAATTTAAAGAAAAATATCGTAAGACTAGATTTCTAGAAACATAGCTATATGCTAAAACAAGGATACACACATCTTAAAAGTCGAATGTTGGAAAAAGATACACCTTGCAAATATTAACCAAGTGGCTACATTTAAATAAAAAATAACATGTTAAGAAAAAATACCACTAGAAATAGGAAAGGTAATTACATAACTATAAAAAGTTAATTCATCAAGAAAAAAATTAATAAACTCATTTAACAATGTAGCTTCAAAGTATATAAAGCAAAAATTGACAGGAGAATAGACAAATCAATTACAGAGGTATTTTAAACCCGTCTTTATCAGTAACTGGTAGAAAAGCTGACCCCTTCCCCCAAAATGTCACTAAAGATACGGAATTTTTTTTTTAAGATTTTATTTATTTATTTATTTATTTATTTGACAGAGAGAGAGACAGCCAGCGAGAGAGGGAACACAAACAGGGGCAGTGGGAGAGGAAGAAGCAGGCTCCCAGCAGAGGAGCCCGATGCGGGGCTCGATCCCAGAATGCTGGGATCACGCCCTGAGCCGAAGGCAGACACTTAATGACTGCGTCACCCAGGTGCCCCAAAGATACGGAATTTCTGAAGAGCAAAATGAACAACTTTGATTTAATGAATAGACATATAGAATACTGCATTCAAAAATTAATGAAAACACGTTTTTATCACACATTTTTTTAAGTGACCTCATGCTAGGTTATGAAGTACTCTCAAACATTTCAAAGAATTGGTATCGTAAAAGCCACATAATTTCACAACAATGCCAATTAGATTTTTTTTTAAGATTTATTTATTTGAGAGAGAGCATACAAGCGGGGCAAGGGGCATAAGGAGAGGGAGAGAATCTCAAGCAGGCTCCAACTCCCCTTTGAGCACGCAGAGCCTGATGGGAGGCTCAATCCCATGAGCCTGAGATCGTGACCTGAGCAGCAATCAGCAGTTGGCTGCTTAACTGACTGAGCCACCCAGGCGTACCCCATTCAGACATTTTTAAAAAGAATAGAAACTTCTTTAAAAATTTAGGTAAAGGGAATATTTAGAGATTGGGCCAGTCATGCTAACATGACTTTCTTTCTTCTACCAAACTGTCATCGGACTCCTGATTTTTTTCAACTGCCCCTCGTTGCAGCAAGTACCTCCTTGGACCCAAGGCTGCCTTTCCCTCCTCAAATTATCATCCCTGTTTCTTTAACTCACTCTGCCTGGATCCACTCCTCACTGCATCCTCGAAGCTCCGAAGGCTCTGAGCTGGGGCAGCCATGGGGCTCCTGTCACTTGGTTCCTGCCTCTGGACACTGTTCTGTACTCCTGTTGTTAAGTTTCATGTCTTTCATCTGGCTTTTTACTCATTTGGTACTGGAAGTCTGGATCTTGTGCTTTCATCACAGGCAGAAGGGGAAGCTTGGGATTCTTTATTACTTTAAAATGACATGATTCTAGCTTCTTAGAATGTTAGATTATTTTCAATACTGTGATTTCCCATATTTTAATAGATTCACAGGTAAGACATTAGTAGATTGCCTCATGTTAAAATAGCTTTTATTTCTTTAATTAGGCGACTCCACTGAGATATTAAAAATCTTTTTTTTTTCAGCTTGAGTATAGCTGACACAATGTTACATTAGTCTCGGGTGTATAACATAGTGATCTGACAAGTTTTTACACTTGTTCACCACAACTGTTCACCACTAGTGTAGCTACCATCTGTCACCACTTACTGGTATTACCTATCCTTGAGTATATGCCTTATGCTGTGCCATTTATTTGTTCCTGTGACTTATTCATTCCATAAGACAGTTTCTTCCACTCCCCTTTACCCATTTTGCCCATCTCTCCACCCCCCTCCCCATCAGTTTGTTCTCTATATTTATATTTATAGGTCTGATTCTGCTTTTTGTTTGCTTATTCATGTGATTTTGGTTTTGCTTTTTTTAGATTCCACATACAAGTGAAATCATATGATATTTGTCTTTCTCGATCTGACTTAAGGAACCTTTGTACGCCATTGGTGGGAATGTAAATTGGTGCAGCCACTGTGGAAAACAGTATGGAAGTTCCACAAAAATTAAAAATAGAAATACCGTATGATCCAATATTTCCACTACTCGGTATTTACCCAAACAAAACCACTAAATTGAAAAGATATATGCACCCCTATGTTTATTGCAGCATTATTTACAAGAGCCAAGATATGGAAACATCCCAAGTGTCCATCATTGATAGATGAGTGGATAAGGAAGAGGTGATATATATTACAATGGATTATTACTCATCCATAAAGAAGGATGAGATCATGCCGTTTGTGACAGCATGGATGGACCTAGGGCATTATGCTAACTGAAAAATTAAAAATCTTAAGGCAGCAAAGGAAGAAAAGGAAACTCTGGTACAAGAGCAGCCTTCTGGTCACAACAATCGAACAGCCACTTTTCTTTTTCTCTGTATTTCCCACCCAGCCTTAGGACCTTCACCAGCCCTAAGTTCCTGTCCTGGCCCACAGGGCAGCTCTGTGGATGACAGGCATGACTCTGGGTACTTAGAGCCCTGTCATTGCCCACAGAATGCTGGTGAGTGGAAGGTAAATGAGGCCCCTTACAAGGGCAGATATCACATTCCCTAAAACAAAGCAAGAGCCCTTCCAGGCCAGGAATTCCTTCATTAAAATCCTTTTGTTCAGTCAGTTTTCAGATTTTTTCATTCATGAACTTGAATAACATCCAGACACATAGATGCTTCCTGAGAGGTTTATGAGTATGGGGATTGGACATTACTTTGCCCAGTGATGCTGGTTCCTGACCTTCCCATTTAAGGATTTCTCATCTCCCACCAGCAGACATAAAGGCATGTGTGGGCCTTATCAGCAGAGAAGGAGAGTCTCTGAAAACCACTCACATATCAGGAGTGAGCCATGCCAGGGTTCATCAACATTTCTCTGTCCCTTCCAAACCAGGCCTTGGAGAGACCAGGGAATCCAGAGTTTCCTGCAGGAATGGGGAATCCTTGGAAATGAGTTTCATCTTGAGTCAAGGAGGAAGAATCACATTCTGACAAGGACAGTTGCTTTGTGCCCAAGCCCAGGGCCATAAAGAAGAGCTGGGAACAATGTCACTCGATGCTGATGAGTTTGCAGGACTGCCATTGGACTGACTATACATTTGGCCAACAAGTGAACCCTGGCCTGTCCTTATGGCGAAGCCCTGCAGTAGATGCTGGGCCAGAACTGGGAGGAACATATCTCCTCAGGTAGGTCTCTTCTGCATTCGATTTTATGACCCTTAAGTGACCAACATGGGCTGGCCCAGCCACCACACTGTGCCCTGAGCAGGGTGGAGAGTTATGAGACCAGCTTCTGCCCAGGGTCCCTTCTGCATGAGACTGGAAAGGACTTAACACTCTGAGCTTGTCCCTGCCTCTCTTTCCTGGTTGCTCCTCAACAACTGGGGCCCAAAGCAATGGTGCCATGGGAGTCTGCTGCCAGCCTGTTCAGAGTGGCCGTGGCGCCTGTGGGAGGCAAGTCCTGAGGCAGTGATCCAGGGACAGAGGTCTGGGCCGCCTAACCCAGCCCTGAAAGCGTCTGTTCCATATAGCTCTTCCATGTGCACACGGCCATGTCCCACTTCCCAGGACCAGCTCCATGGTTGGCCCTTTTACATTCCTGAGGGTCAGTATGGGGTCCCTCCCACAATAAACTATATTGAGGACACCCAAGTACTGGGATGGACCTGGGAACCTTGGGTCCTGTCTGGTCACATCTATACCCATCTTCTGTACTTCTGCTTGGAGACCTCAGACCCCAGCAACAGTGGTGGAGCCCGTCTGACTCTGAACCAGATCTAGGACTTAAAGATAGGACTTCATGTCATTTAAACCTGGATCCCACTTCTGTTTGAAAGACGAGGGTTACACCCATTGAACTGCAATATCAGAGGCTTAACATTGTGTTGGGTAGAGTTCACTAAAATAATCTAGCCAGTTGTTTAAAAAAATAAACCAGCAGATAGAAATAAAGATCTTGTGGGGGTGGTAAGTACTCAGATTTGCCACAATATTATCTACAATATTGCCACATATTATATACAATGTCAGGTTTCCAACAAAAATTATGAGATACTCAAGGAAACAGGAAAGGATGAGCTGTATACTGGAAAATAAGCAGGCACCAGAAACTGCCTGTTAATAGATGTTAGATTAAACATACAAAGACCCAAAAAGCTGGAAACTGCAATCGAAATGAAAAATTTACTGGAGGATCTTAACAGATTTGAACTAGTAGAAGAAAGAATTAGCAAACTTGAAAATAGATTGATGGATAGAAATTATATAATCTGAAAAAGAGAGAGAAGAAAGAATAAAGGAAAATGAAAGGAGACCCAGGGAAAATGTGGGGCATGATTAAGCACACTCACATATGTATAATGGCAGTACCAGGGGAGAGAAGGGAGCAAAAAAATATTTTCAGGAAATAGTGACTGAAAATATCCAAAATTTATTGAAAAACAACAACCCACAGAGTCAGGAAGCTCAACAAACTTCAAGTAAAATAAACTCAAAGATATCCACAATTAGATACATCTTATTAAAAATACAAAGAGCCAAAACCAAAGAGAAATCTTGAATATAGCAGAAGAATAATCACTCATCACCTAGAAGGGAAACTTAGTAAGAATAACATCTGTCTTCTTATCAGAAACAATGGAGCTACAAAGCTGTAGACTAACATATCCAAAGAGCTCAAAGGGAAAAATCTGTCAAACAAGAACCACACATTCAGCAAAGCTATCTTTAAAGAATGAAGACAAAATAAAGACAACCCCAGATAAACAAAACCCATCTTGCAAAACATTACAGGAAGTTTTTCAGATGATAATTCAAATTGGCATGATAAAACAGAATGCTGGGAAAGGTAATTGTGTAATTATTAAAGATAGTACATATGCATATTTCTTATCCTTTTCTTAACTGATTTAAAAAGTTTATATAAAACAATATGACATAATGTGGGGCGCCTGGGTGGCACAGCGGTTAAGCATCTGCCTTCGGCTCAGGGTGTGATCCCGGCGTGATGGGATCGAGCCCCACATCAGGCTCTTCCGCTATGAGCCTGCTTCTTCCTCTCCCACTCCCCCTGCTTGTGTTCCCTCTCTCACTGGCTGTCTCTATCTCTGTCTAATAAATAAATAAAATCTTTAAACAAAACAAAACAATATGACATAATGTATTGTCAGACCTAACATTTAGAAATATATGTTTGTTAGTAACCTCATCACAAAGAAGGTAGGTAGAAGGAAAGATTTTGGGGGCTAAGAAAATTACTCAATATAGTAACTGAAATCCACAGAAACAAATGAAGAAAACCAGAAATGGTAAATAATGAGGTTAATATAAAAACTATAAATATTTACTTGTTCTCCTTTCTTTTCTCAGCTTCTTCAAAAGTCATAACATTACATAATAACCAGAACAATGTACTTGTTGGGTTTGTAACACTTATAGATGTGGTATGTATAACAATAATACCACAAAAAGGAAATAGTTATATAGCAGTAATGTTTCTATATCTCACTGGAATTAAGTTACGGTAAATCTGAAGCTGATTTTAGTGAGTTAAGATGTAGAAGGTAAGCCTAGAGGAAACACTAAAGAAACAACACTAAAAATTATAGTGAAAATATCATAGAAATTAAAATGTTTTTTGTAAAATTTCCACCTACCGTAAAAGAGAAATAGAAGAACAAAAAAATATATAAGGCATATAGAAAACAAAAGCTAAAATGCAGTTGTAAATGAAATTATGTCAATAAAAGCCTTAAATGTGAATGGATTACAACACATTCAAAAGGTGAGATTGGGTGCCTGGGTGGCCCAGTCGGATAGACATCTGCCTTCAGCTTAGGTCAAGATCTCAGGGTCCTGGGATCAAATCCCGCATCAGGCTCCCTGCTCCATGGGGAGTCTGCTTTTCCTTCTACCTTTCCCCCTGCTCATGATCTGTCTCTCAAACAAATAAATTTTTTTTAAAAAATCTAAAAAAAAGGGGGGGGCGGAGATTGTCAGTCTAGATTAAAAAAAAAAAGATTGAACCATATGCTGTCTATAGAAGACACATTAGAGACACATTAGATTCAAAGATACAAATAGAAAATAAAAGGATGAATAAATATAGTTCATGCAATTACAATAAAGCTGGAGTAGCTATACTGATAAAAGACAAGATAGACTTCAAAACACAAAATGTTGGGGCACCTGGGTGGCTCAGTCAGTTAAGTCTTCACCTCTTGATTTCGGCTTGGGTCAAGATCTCGGGGTTGTGAGATGTGCCCCTCATTGGGCTCTGCACTGGGCGTGGATCCTGCTTAAGATTTTCTCTTTCCTTCTCCCTCTGCCACTTTCCCTTCTCTCTCTCTCCCTCTCCCCACCCCGAAAAAAAATGTTGCTAGAGATGAAGAAGTACATTTTATAATGATAAAAAAGCCACTCCGTTAAGAATACATAATAATTCAAGGGGTGAACCATTCTGCATTCCTCTCAGTAAAGTGTGACTGTTCTAGTTGTACTGTATCCTTGTCTGCACTTGGCATTGTCAGTCTTCTAAATTTTAGGCATTCTGGTGTGTGTGTGTGTGTGTGTGTGTGTGTTGGTGTCTTATTGTGGTTATAATTTCATTTCCCCCATAATCAGTTTTGAATAGCTTTTTATGTGCTTAATTGACATTTGTGTATCTTCTTAAGTGAAGGGTCAGATCCTTTGGGGGAGCCTATTTGTCTATGAATGTTCTTTATATATTCTGCATTAAAGCCCTTAATCAGAAAAGAAGGTATAATAATTAAAAGCATATATACACTTAATAACAGAGCACCAAAAACATTAAGCAAAAACTGACAGAAAAGGGGGCACCTGGGTGGCTTAGTCAGTTAAGCATCCAACTCTTGATTTTGGCTCAGGTCATGATCTTGGGGTCATGGGATTGAGCCCTGCTTTGGGCTTCACGCTCAGTGGGGAGTCTGCTTGAGATTTAAATAAATAAATCTATAAATATGTATGGTTGCTTAGGATTGGGGGTTATAGAAGGGAATGGGACAGGGGCGCCTGGGTGGCACAGCGGTTAAGCGTCTGCCTTCGGCTCAGGGCGTGATTCCGGAGTTATGGGATCGAGCCCCACATCAGGCTCTTCTGCTATGAGCCTGCTTCTTCCTTTCCCACTCCCCCTGCTTGTGTTCCCTCTCTCGCTGGCTGTCTCTATCTCTGTCGAATAAATAAATAAAATCTTAAAAAAAAAAAAAAGAAGGTAATGGGACAGTGCTAGCTGGAGGTTTTGTTTTGTTGAGGTGATGAAAATGTTCTAAATTTGCTTGTGGTGATGGTTGCACATACCTATGAATATACTCACAACCAGTCCTTTGGGCAAGCCTCCAGAAAGCAAGACCACTGACCGCACANNNCATTTTTCTCTTTCCCTCTGAGGGAGAAGCTGAGAGTTGGGAGTTTTCTCCTGAATGGGCTTTGCTGGGCCAGGCAAGGGGAGTGGCTGGGGTTGGTAAAATGTCACCAGTTTCACCATCCACCCCAATGCATCTCTTTTTGGCTTTGCACTCACCGGGGGTACTGCAACGTCTTAACTGCTTTCTGGAGTTCTCAAAAGCAGTTTGTTCCATAGCTTCTTGTTAGTCAAAGTCTCTGTGGGAGAATGAAGGCCTGGGCCTTTCCAGTCTGCTATTTTGCTGATGTCATTCCTCTGCGTTCATAGTTCTTCTATTATGTTGTACCTCTGAGGTTTCTGATAAGAAGTCTGTTTTCATTTGACTTTTTTCCCTCTATACCTAAGGTGTTATTTTTCACTCTAACCTCTTTGAAGATTTTTTCTTTGACTTTTGTTTTCAGAAGTTTAACTATGATGTGTTTTGGTGTAGATTTCTTTGGTTTTATGCTTTTTTTGGGTCAACTCAGCTTCTTGACTCTGTAGGTTTATGTCTCTTGATAAGCTCGGGAATTTTCAGCTAAAAATGCTTCAAAGACTTTGCAGGCCAATCCTCTTTCTCCCATCCTTTCTGAAATCCAATGATATGTTACATCTTTTGTTATAGTCCCACAGAACCTGAGGCTCTCTTCATATATTTTTTCAGTCTATCTTCTCTCCTTAAGATTGAGTAATTTTTATTGTTTTATCTTCCAGTCCATAGATAACTATTCTCTTTACCCACTTCTGCTCTTGAGCCCATACAGTAAGCTTGAAATTTTTCACTTACTCTATGTGTTCAATTCTAAAATTTCCATTTGTTATTTCTTCTTTTCCTTTGCTGAGACTTTAAATTTCTTAGCTGAAACTCTGTTTTTTGTTTCAAACATTTGCATAATTGCTTACTACAGTATTTTTATGATGGCTGCTTTAAAATCTTTGTTAGATTATTGTAATATCTGTCACCAGCTTGTTCATGTCTATTAATTATCTTTTTTTTAAATCCAAGTGATCTTCCTTGTTCTTGGTTTGATAAGTCTTATGTTGGGAAAAAAAAAAGTCTTTTGTTGAATCCTGGACATTTTGAATATTGCTGTGAAACTCTGGATCTTATTTGAACCTTCTGTCTCACCCGGCCTGCTCTGATACTGCTCTAGCAAAGGAAGAGGAGGTCTTACTTCATTATGGCCATGGAGGGTAGAAGCCCAACTTCCTCATTTGCCCCCCACCCCTAATACCCAAGGAGGTAAGGGCCTCCTTTTTATTGCTTGGTGGGATTTCTAGTTCCTCACTAGGCCTTCACTGATACTATTCTGGCTCGAGGGTTAGAGTGCCTTGTTACTACTCTTTTGGCCTCCAGTGACACCATGAGGGGGATTGTGGCCTCATTACTGCTGGGCAGGAGCAAAAGCTCCAGCTCTGCACTAGGCCTCCTCTGACACCACTCCAGAAGGGAGGGGGAGGGGATGTTCTCTTATGACTGAATGGGAGTGGGGAATGTCCAGGTTCCCCACGTGGTCTCCACTATCGTGCTGAGAAAGTGGGGTGTCTTTTGCCAGCCAGCATGGATGCATGTCCTAGCTCTTGGCCTTTTCTGACACCACCCAGCAGGGTTTTATGACCTCTCTTTACAGCCTCACAAGGTGCAGGGAGGTCTAGGCTCCCCACTTAGCCTTTGCTGGTGTGGGTAGTAATAGGACCAGTGTTTTTCTGTGTTGTTTGGCTGCAGTAGAGCGGTTAATGTCTAAGAATTTTTTGTCTTGCTAGGGGTACCCCTTTCTTGGCCCTGTGGTTAAAGAAAGCAGGCTCTTGTTGGGACTTTGCAATATTTTTGTGTGTCTGTCTGGGTTCCTGCTTCTTCAGCTCCAAGTCGGGAGCATATGAGGTAAAAAACCCCACAATCACCATATCATTTCTCTTTTCCTGAGGTTCCTACCTGACCTATCTTCTTTCCACTTTTCAATCTTTTCATGAGTTTTTAGATATACTTAGTAGAAAAAATAGGGAAAATTATGTCTGTCTACTCCATCTTCCTACAACAATTCATTTTTAGGTTGAAATTTTTAGTTCATAATGTATAATTTAATTATTTTTATCCAACAATATGTGCCAATAGTATTACTAACAATTTGAATGATGAAAATAGGGTTTATTTGTAGTTCTTTTTGAGCTCATCTCAACATTTCTACACAAAAATGCATAAGATGGAAATATAAAATTTTGAGTTGATCTACACCGTTAGGAACCATAATGCAGTAGATGAAACAACACAGTGGAATTTGTAGAGTTGCAGAGGCCGGAGACTATGTAACTTGAAGCAGAATGGGGGCAGACAAATATGCAGGTCTCTCGACTCTTTGTCCAGTGTTCCAATAGGAAGCTATCTCTCAAAATGAAAAACTTTTTCTTATAGCTCTTAGAAAATGTATTCCTGAAACACTTGATTTTATAACCTGAAACATACTGACGTACAATACTAACTAAATTGTATCTTCTGGTTTTGAAAGTATAATTGCACCTTGATTTTGAAAAATGTCACAAGGTCAGCTTTAAGAGTTTTAGCATCTGTGGCAGTTGGCAAAAGACCAGGGCAATTGTCAGACACCAAAAATGGAGCTACCCTCTGTTCTCTTTGTACTGCTCACTGAGAACATTTTTCACAGACCCTCCCAACGCCTACTCCCAAGAACCTGTCTTTCAGCCAGTTTCACAAGCCAGAAATTACCAAATCATCCTTCAGTCTCATCAGACAACATAGTCTGCAAATTGACCATTTGCTTCTCAGACATAAATAGTGATTTAATATCTAAAGGATCACATCCCAGCCATTATATATATAACCACAAAATCTCTGATAACCTAATTCTAGCTTTCATTTCCAATATTATTTTTTCTTTTATCCTTTCAGGAGCCCTCTATGCCAGCAAAGCTATTTTCCCCGCTGGTCCCTACAGATGCTGTATTCACTCTCCCTCTGAGCCTTTGGTTCCTATAGTACACTTGTACTTGCCTTTCCCTTCCTCTCCAGGTATTATGCTTCTACCCATTCTTCAGATTTGAATGATAAAAATTCTGCTCTGAATTCTTAGGATACAATCTTAGTGAATTTCTATTTATTAAGAAAGAAACCTGATCTTATACACACATACGCATATATGATGATATATTATGACCAAATAGGATTTATTTCAGGAATATGTCATTGGTTAACATAAAAATTCAGTCAATGTACTTCTTTATTAAAGCATGAAGAGAAAATAATTTGGTCATTTTGATCCAATGCAGAAAATGAATATGACAAAATACTACCACTTGTGATAAAAACTCACAGCACACTAGGAATACAAGGGAATGTCCTTGTTCTGATAACAGATAACCACAAAATTAAGCTAACACATTAAATGGTAAAGTACTGAATGTTATTATTTTATTCAATATTGTACTGGCTTGTGCCATAGAGTACTATAATGTAAGAAAAGAATTTAAAAGGTATTATAAGTAGAAAAGAAAAAAATAAGATGGCCGTTATTTACAGATGATGATTGTTTATGCAGAAAATCCAAAAGAATATACAAATAAGCTATTGGGGAAAAGTGAACTTATCAAGGTTACTGGATATAAGGTCAATATACAAAAATCAGTTGTATTTCTATGTACTAGTAACAAATAATTGGAAAATGAAGTTTAAAAAATACTGTTTATCGTAGTAAAGTAAGCACATCGTGTCCTCTCATGATTCCTTGTCATTGCACAAACTTTTCCTCTGATGTGAGTGCCCTTCCATCCACCTCTACACACCTGTTGAGCTCCTCCATTTCTTTCCAGTCTCTCTTCAAGCTTATCACCTTAAAACATTCTTTCTTCCTCTTCCTAGTTTTTGTTTGTTTGTTTGTTTTTTGGTTGTTTTTTGTGTTTTGGGGGTTTTTTGTTTGTTTGTTTTTTAGATTTTATTTATTTGAGAGAGACAGAGATAGCGCAAGAGAGCACAAGCAGGGAGGAGAGGGAGAAGCAGACTCCCCACTGAGCAGGGAGCCCAACTCGGGGCTCTGTCCCAGGACCCCGGGATCATGACCTGAGCCCAAGGCAGACACTTAACTGACTGAGCCCCCCAGGTGCCCCGCCCTTCCTAAGTAGTTTTTAAACTATAATTCACGAGCAAATTTTTTCTTAAAAAAACAAAAAGTAACACAGGTGCCAAACATATAAAAGTGATAAAAGTGGAGCTTTTGACACAAGCATATAGAATGAACTCAGAGCCATGACTTTTTAAAAACATCTGCAAATCACAGATCAAAACCCATTAACATATTTTAGTCACCCAAAGACCCCAAAATTGCTACTATAACCAACATCTCTAAAAAATGACATCTTTCTCCTGCTTTACAAAAGATAAGGTCAGCAGGAGGAAATTCCTTCTTCTCCAAATCAGACTTATCTGCATTCCCATCTTTCTGTAGGCTTTTCCCTCCAGCCTAAGGTATGGTTGATTTCTTCATCTGTGCTCTCACCCTAATTCCTTTAGAACATCACAGAAAATTTGTCCTATCTAAAGATCTCTTCTTTAATTCACCCTCCCTGTGTGTATGCGGTTGTGCCATTAACATATAAATGCTCCCTAACTCATTTCTCCCCTCCCACTAGTTCTCATCTTCCTATTAATAATCCAACCTGGAATAATCTGGCTTCCCTTCACCATAAACCACTGAATTTGTCTCCAGTACTCTCCCGGTTACCAATTCCAGTTTACCCTCTTATTACTTGATTTGTGGCACCTAACACTACTGACCATCTGACATTCATTTCACCTTTGGGCTCAGTGACATCTCTCTTCTGGCTGTAGTGCCATTCTCTTCCTTCTAGTTCAATTCCTCCTCTTTCGCCAACTCCTTATATGTTGATGTTTTCCTGGGTTTTATCTGTGACCCCTTTGTTTCTCATTCTAATCTGTACTCTGCTGACCAATTTCACATACCATTGTTTTGACTACCAACTCTATTTTAATTTCTCCTAATTCTAGTCTACTAGCTCATAATTCCCTTTTGGATCTGTACGATCAACTTAACATGTGCAAAATCATACTTGTTCACTCCTGTATTGCCTGCTTGGTGAATGACACCATCGTCCAGCCAGTTAACATGGAAGACGCCTGGGAATCAACCTACTTTCCTTTCTTAACTCACCTCTCCCAATTATTTGATTGTAAAAGTCATGCCATATCTTACCACATTAATGTTTGTCACATATTTTTCACTTCCGCTGCCCCTGCTTGAGTTTAGAGCCTCATTTACTGATCATTCAAGTTACTACAACAGCCCATACTTCTGGGCTCCCATCTGCTCAGTTGTCCTCAACCTCCTAAACTCATTCTCCATACATTATTGTCAGAGCAATTTCCCTTGCATATCATCTTTCATCAGTTCCATAATTTCAGAATCAAACTCAAGTTCCTTAGAATGGCAGTTAAGACCTTTGATTATCTGGTCTCTGCCTCCTTCTCAAGCTTCGACATCTGTCATTCTTATTACTTCATAGACGTTCTACAAATGTGCCATGCGGTCACCCACCTGTACCTTTGCATATGTGGCTCCCTCTCTTTTAAGTACTTATCTCACTCTCTGGAGAATTCCTGTTCTTCCAGAACTGGGCTCAGGCACGCCTGTCTCTGGGACACTATATCTGGTCAAACTCCCTTGGTTAGGTTCCATTCCTTCTTTCTGAGTCCTGTGCAAATCTCTACAAGATGGTCTATAACACAGTATCATTGTAACATCTATTTCTTCGTGAAAACAACTTCAACACATTATGATAATTTGCTTATTTACTCGCTGTTCCCTTCAACCCCATCCTCTCAATTCCTGACTTCCTGAAGATAGGGCCTGTTTCTTTCTCCCGTACAATTTCCAGTGCCTGGGATAGTACCTGGCTCAAACCTGGGATTAAGCAAACATTTACTGAGTAAATCATTTCTAAGGCTTAGAATTATTTCCTTTCTTTGCTTTTGCGGTCTGATTTTTTTAAAAAATTTGAAAACCTCAGGTAGGGAAAACATGCTTTTATTTCATGAAATGGATTCCTTTTCAAGACTTTGCCACAGTGACATGTTCTTTAAATTAGTTCTTAGGATTTCTTTTGCAGCCAACTAGAAAAATATTAATAGCTTTAACCTTGAGGTGACTGCCAACAAACTGTATTTTTTCTACTTAAATTAACATGCTGTTCAGAACACAGCAAGTACAGTTCAATAATAAATGACTTCAAGGGCAACAAAGAAAAGTAATTCTGAGAACAAAATTAGAAATTGTGTTTAAAAAAAACTTTGGGAGACTGTTAGATATAGCTTGTAAATAACAAAAGGATAAAGGAGTAAGAGAACACATTTTTTTCTTTCTCTTTTTTAATGAAAACCATGCACAAAGTTTGACAACAATTTAAGAAAAGGAAAATTCCAAGACTGAGGTAGTTTGCAGTTGCTTTTTTTTTTTAATCTATTATTTGGTCTATGTATGCATATATTTTAAGATCAATTCTGTTTGCTATTAAAATGTGAGTTCTAATAAATATGCTACTGGCTTATACAGTTGGTGTCTTTCTAATGCGAAATCCAGCACTCCTACACCAAGATTTTTCTCATGTTTACATATTACATATAGTGTATAATGCTGTATAAAGACATAGAAAAACCCCACCTTTTACCTTACAAATGGCCAAAATTGTGATTTTGCAATCAAATTACAATTGTGATTTCCTTGTCTAGGGATATTTTAAAAAGTGACTGAGAGGTATGAAAGTTTTCCACATATTTATTACATAGTCAGAGCTTTTTATCCTTAAAATTTAATATCTGACAAGACAAAATTAAAATAGAAAAGTTTTCTCATGTTCATGACATTTATTAAATCAATCTCAAGTATGTATACTCTGCTGAGCTTTGGTTTAAGGCTTTCACACATGCAGATCTACTTTCAAGGAGTCCTCTTCGATGTGGATTTTGTAATGATTAGTAAGGGATGACCTCTGGCTGAATAGTTTCCCACATGCATTACATTCATATGGTTTCTCTCCGGTATGAATTCTTTGATGTGCAATGAGTGATGAGCTTTGTCTAAAAGTTTTCCCACATGTGTTACATTCAAAGGGTTTTTCTCCTGTATGAATCCTTTGATGTTGAATAAGAGCTGCGCTTTGGCCAAAAGATATCCCACATTCCAGACATCGATATGGTTTCTCTCCTGTGTGAATTCTCTGATGATTACTAAGGGATGAGTTGCACCTGAATGTTTTCCCACACTCGTTGCATTTGTAGGGTCTTTCTCCGGTATGCATCCTCTGATGTTGAATGAGAGCTGAACTCTGTCGGAAGGCTTTCCCACACACTTTACACTTACACGGTTTCTCTCCAGTGTGAATTCTTTCATGAATGATAAGCGTCGAGTGGGAACTTAAAGCTTTACCACATTCATTACAATTATATAGTTTCTCACCAGTATGAATTATCCGGTGTCTATTAAGTCTTGAAATAGAAGTAAAGCCTTTACCACATTCATTACATCGATAGGGCTTTTCTCCAGTGTGAATCCGTTCGTGCTGGATAAGAGACGCACTCTGACTGAAGGCTCTCCCACATTCGCTGCACTTAAAAGGTTTCTCCCCTGTGTGAATCCTCTGATGATAACGAAGGGATGAGCTAGACTTAAAGGTGTTGCCACATTCATTACATAAATAGGACTTCTTTCTGAGATGAATTCTCTGACATCCAGGAAGGGATGTGCTGGACGCTTTCCTGCCTGGATTATATCTATGGGGATTTTCTCGAGCATGGATTTTTTGATGTATAAAAAGGCCAGACCTTCTGCTGAAGGATTTACCACATTCTTTACATCTATAGGATTTCTCCACAGTGTGGATTCTTAGGTGTTTACAAAGGGATGCACTGTGGCTGAAAGCTTTCCCACATTCTTTACAGATGTAGGGTTTCTCTCCAGTATGAGTTCTTTGATGCTGAATAAGAGCTGAACTTTGGCTGAAAGCTTTCAAACATTCTTTACATTTAAATAATTTCTCTCCAGTGTGGTTTTTCTGATGTTTACGAAGGGAAGAATTGTGAATGAAGGCTTTTTCACATATATTACATTTATACCGCTTCTCTGCTATTTTGATTTTTGGTTGGTTAAGTACGTTTGAATTCTGCTTGAAACTATTTCTTTGTATTTCATATTTTGAGGGTGTTTTTTCTCTAGCAACCCTCTGTTGCTTAACAAAGACTGATTTCAGGCTGAAATTCTGGCCAAAGTCGGTATTTTTATGGCTTCTTTCTACAGTGAGGATTTTTGTATGGGTGATTGAAATTATTTGTAAACTTTCATTTTTGTCCTTTTGTCTCTTTAATCTGTCTTCATATATGCAGGGTTTTTCTGATATGAAATTCCAGGGTTCATCCCTTTTGAGTCTTTTCCTTCTTAGACTGTGAAATGATGAATCTTGGGTTTGAGTTGACTTTGTAGTTTTAGGAGTGGTCTTACATCCTGGAAAAAAAAATTGCTAATGATTCACATGATTGGCTGAGACTTAATGTGTAGAAAGAATAAATATTAATGATATTTATTTATTTATTTATTTATTTATTTTTATTTTTAAAAAGATTTTATTTATTTAACAGAGAGAGACACAGCGAGAGAGGGAACACAAGCAGGGGGAGTTGGAGAGGGAGAAGCAGGCCTCCCACCAAGCAGGGAGCCCAATGCAGGGCTCAATCCCAGGACCCTGGGATCATGACCAAAGCCGAAGGCAGACACTTAACGAATGAGCCACCCAAGTGCCCCTATTAATGATATTTAAATAAGGGCTTGCTTTCTGGCTAAAAAATACTAGCAAGAGGAAAAAATAGGAAAGTAACACATATAAAACAATAATGGATGAGGGCAGAAGTACTAGGATGACTAAAAGAATAAAAGAAGCTCATTTAAGAAGGGCGAAAGTGTATATGTAACCAGGAGAATGAATGGGGAGACAGGTTTAGAAGAGTATGAATTAAGTGCAGTCTGGTATCCAAAGCCTATGACAGACTTTTACATTATTTATATGACATTGTTCTCATTTATGTAATTATTTCTAATGTTGAATGTCATTCCTTATTTTCCCACATGGCAGACTGCTCTGTAACCTTCAGACTCAGTTCCAGTGTTAATGGCTCTGTGTACACTTTCGTGAATCCATTTCCCTTATTATAACACTTACTGCGGTATATTTTAATGTATGTACCTGAGGGGGAAAATTATGAGTATATTTAGAGACGATGAGAAAGGCTTCAAAAAAATTCAGCACCATGGACAGTAAAAAGTCAAGAAAATAGGAATTGAAGGATACTTACTTCTTTAACATGCTAAAATACATACATTTAGCCCTAAAACCAGTATCTTATTTAATGATAAACCACTAGAGGCACTTCCACTATGATCAAGAACAAGGGGTGCTTGACTGGCTCAGCTGGTAGAGCATGTGACTCTTGATCTTGGGGTTGTGAGTTTGAGCCCCATTTTGGGTATAGAGATTACTTAAAAATAAAATCTTTTAAAAAAAAAAGAACAAGACAAGGATATCCATTATTTTCACTTCTATTCTAGATGTCTTAATTCAGTTACATAAGAAAAACCAATTAGATGCACAAGGATGAGTAAAGAGGAAATGAGGAAATAAAACTACCTCTATTTGCTGGTGTTATAATATCCTAGCTACATAACTCCAGGAAATCAGTGATAAAACTTGATCAGTAGTGATGTAGCAGGATATAAAATTAACATGCTAAAGTCGATAACCATCTAACAAAGAATTGGAGGACTGAATTTATAAGAAATATAAAAAAAAAATGAGGAAATTTTTAAAACAATCTTGAATGACATTAAAGTCACACATGAACAAATGGAACAACCTCTCCTATTCTTGGATAGAACAACTCAATGTTATAAAAATATAAAGAATATTTTAAAGGAAATATTTAAAGATACCTTAAATCCTATATAGAGATCAGGATTTTTCAACCTCAGCTTACATTTGAGGATGCGTAATTCTTTGTTGTGGGGCTGCCCTGTGTATTAGCACCTACCCTTTCCACCACTCCCACCCTTCCTCAAGCTGTGACAATCCAAAAATTTCATAACATTGACAAATGACAAAATCAGCCCCCATAGAGAACCATTGGTACAAATGAAATAAAAAGGATAGTAACTTGTTAACTGTCAAAACTGGGTGGTGGATACACAAGAATTCATTACACTATCCTTTATATATATATATGTATATGTATATATATATATACATACACATATATTTCTATTTTTATTTATATATGTTTATATATATTTTATATATTTATATATTTTATATATGTTTAAGCTTTTTATAATAAAACTAAAAATTAAATCTTTTTCTACTTTCTGTCATTCCATGCAATGAGTGAGTAGATTAATTTTTTCCTCTTAAAGATATCTAATAAGAGACTTGTAATTGTAAAAGGTTTTGCACATGAATTAAAAAATGTCAACATACACAGGAAAAAATCTTTAAAAAATACTTTCACTTAAAAAGACATACTTTCTAAGTAGAAAATAGAATACTTACAGAATGATAAAACGTATGTTTAAATAGTAAATACCAAAGCCTCTGGGTAACTGAAGACCGTGGTAGGTGGATAGTAAGCAAACTATCAAAATTACTTCCCCAAATGATAAGAAATAACTTCATAACTGTGAGACTTCTTTTTTTGTTTGTTTGTTTATTGAAATTTTTATTTAAATTCTAGTTAGTTAACATATAGTGTAATATTGGTTTCAGGAATAGAATTTAGTGATTCTTCACTTATATACAACACCCCAAGCTCATCATAACAAGTGCCCACCCATCCCCCACTTAGACCATCCTCCACCCAGCTAACTGTGAGACTTCTATCCAAATCCTCATCTTCAACATTACTTGAGAAAGAAGAAAGAAAATGCCAAAACTTGTAAAATAAGTGTGAGTTAAAAGAGGAAAAAATGGACATCAAGGAAGATGGCAGAGTAGGAATCTCAAGGATTCTGTTTCCCCACCAAGACCACAATTGAACTGGCAGAATCTGGCTGCTCCAATGATTTTGAAACTGTAGAATCTAATTGAAGGCTGGCAGCTTCTAGGGGAAAGCCTGGTTGATAAATTGTAGGTAATTTCAGTCACTAGCAGCTACCCATGCCCCAGCCCCGTGGCAGGCAGCTGTACTGACATCCCTAAGGTGCCTTGCAGGAGCTAGGGTGACAAGAGCCTAGTTCTTCAATTATTGTCGATCTGGGTTCTAACTAAGGATTACTGCTTGGGGTCATGGAGGTACAGATACAAAAGCAACCTGCCATTGTTGCCCCACTGGCTGAAGCAGCTGCCAGGGGATTTAAGGGACAGAGCCTGTCTTCCCTCTACCCTCTCACACTCACATTTTACCTTTTCCCT